>NC_044307.1:136637508-136937508 GCF_007474595.2 Lynx canadensis | reverse complement strand
TAAGGTCACTAGTCCAAATTCCCTTTCCTCAGACGTTTAACAAAGCAGGATTTTGTTAAAATCTTTAAAGGCCACATTTTTTCACTCATTCTGCACAACATGAAACAGAGAAGCTAAAATGTATGTGAGATTTACACATCACTATTTGAACTGAAAAACCCAAAACAAGAGATTATGTTAAGCACAAACTTGACTTTAACTTGGCTTCCACACGAGTCTTGGAAACCTGCTTACCACAACTGAATATTGCTAACATAAAAATACGGACTCTGCTTCCTGAACTCATCACTTGAAGACTTACAGAGGGCAACAAACTACCAAAAAATGATGTAATTCCAGTCAAATCTAAGCCACCAGGGTGCTAATCTTTAAATTCAGAATACTGATCTTAATCTTAAAAGCCTCCTGTGGTCTGGGTTCTGGTTACCTTAGAGATTTTGACTCTAAGCGCTCTGATGGCAGGGAAGATTAGTTTGAATACTTGTCCTGTGGTTCACGAACTGGAATCCCCAAATTTTATGGGGCCCTTTCAGATCCTGGACTTCCCGGCACTGAGGGGTTTCCTGCAGCAGCCAGACTTTCAGTGCTAGGCTGGGAAAGGCCGGGGCAAGGCAGCTAGCTGGTTATCCTATCTTCAGGCCACATCCTAGACATTAATGTTTAGACAGACAACTTTTTCAAACGAGGACTCTGTTGCCACTCTGAAGAGCTTTAATATGGATAAACTACTGAAACTACTGAAAACTACTGAAAACCAAGGATCAATCATTTTCATAAAGAAAAACAAGCCAGTATCGTACAGACACACAGTTGTTATCAGGGGAAGTCGTTTTTCCCTATAAATTTCATCACTGATTTCACCTTCAAGCGTAAAAATCCCAAGTCAAATGCAACTCTATAAGCAAAAATGCAGATTCACATTTGTTTTTTAGGAAATACTTCTAAATTACACTAAACGTGACACATGTCCAACGTCACCCAACTTGGCTGAGAAGCCAGTCTCAAAAGGCTACATATTATAGGACTCCATTTATGTAACATGCATGCTAAAAGGGACAAAACTGATGAAGAACCAACTCGTGGCTGCCGAGGAGGATAAGGGTGGGAGGAAGAGCAAGTACATAAAAGGACAGCAGGACAGAGTTGTCTGAAAGCGGCAGAACTGCACTGTATACTGACTGTGGTAGTGGTTACACAAATATTCATCTATGTTAAGTTCACAGAACTGTGCACCAAAAGAAAAACATTTTTGCAAATTGCTTTAATCAGTGATTATTTCAAAAATATGGTAATGATCTTATCATAGACTGAGGTATTGTGCTGAGCTCCCCTACACACACCTTCTTACACTTACACAAACCTAGGAGATAATGATTATTCTCCCTATTTGAGTAAAACAAAAAACTGAGGCTCAGAAATAAAGGAACATGCCCAAAGCCAAACAGCTTAAGGTACAGAGCACGATACCAACCTACACTTGACTTGACTTCACCACATAGTAGCCTACACTCTCTCCCCTCTGTTCATAAATACCAACCACTCTGTCTCTTCCAATAATGCCAAAACGCTATTATTAAGTCTCCTCATTCTATTCCTAACTCAACACATTACAGACAACATGAGAATGTGCAGATGAGCAAAACATGATTCTAGAGCAGCACGGCCCAACAGAACTTTCTGCAACAACAGAAATGTTCTATATCTGTGCTGTCCAATATGGTAGCCTCTACCCACATGTGGCTAGTGTGACATTAACTTACATTGCCACATGCAGCTTATAGCTACTTAACGGGACAGCACACTTCTAGAAAAATAATGTGAAAAGAACATGCACACCACAGAAAAAAGCAATTTCAGAACATGATGGTAACTCAAAACAATAAAACAACTCAGGGTAAATGTATAATGAAGAAGTAAAGCTAAGAAATGTACAACCACCAAACATGTGATGAAACTAAGTCTATTTTTCAAACATTACTCACCCTTCAAGATTCAGTTTTTTGGGTTTGTTTTTTTTTTTTTCAACGTTTATTTTTCAGAGACAGAGACTGAGCACAAGCGGGAGAAGGGCAGAGAGACACACACAAAACCAACGCAGGCTCCAGGCTCTGAGTTGTCAGCACAGAGCCCAATGCGGGGCTCAAACTCACAAACCATGAGTTCATGACCTGAGCCGAAGTTGGACGCTGAACCAACTGAGCCACCCAGGCGCCCCAAGATTCAGTTTAAATACCAACTTCATTTATACTACACCACTGCACTTTGAACACGTATAGTGTAGAACAAACTGTATGGTAAGTATATGACTGTCCTCCCCCACTGGACTGTGACCATCTTAAGAACATAGATAGTTATTGACATATTCACCACCAGCACCTCCCACCTATACTCAGAGGCTTTCTACAATAAACGTTTTCTTACATTCAGTTCTAGGGGAAAAAACTGACTTCTTGGGTCCTTCAACTACAGATTCTGCAAGCATCTGAGCACCAGCAATATACAGAAAAGGAAGTTCCTGTAAAGAATTTACAGTAGGGATGGGAGATACAAGATATAGGTAGACAACAAGAAAAGCAATCACGTAAGTATGTGCTTTAGGGCAGAATAGCAACTGTCAGGAGTCCTGATGGTAAGAGAAACTGGAAAGCAGTTTAAGAACAAAGTAGCCATTATCAATCCGGCAACAGCAAAGGTGTAAGATAATTTACTGTATCCCCCAATCTATTACTTAGGAATGTCTACTGAATTTAAAAAAAAAAAAAAAAAAAAAATTTTTTTTCAGTGTTTGTTTATTTTTGAAAGACAGAGCATGAGGAGGGGAGGGCAGTGAGAGAGGGAGACACAGAATCTGAAGCAGGTTCCAGGCTCTAAGCGGTCAGCACAGAGTCCGACACGGGTCTTGAACTCATGAACCAGGAGATCATGCCCTGACCCCCGAGTCAGATGCTTAACCGACTAAGTCACCCAGGTGCCCTGAGTCTACTGGATTTAAAAGAAATAAATCCAGGAAAGCCTTAGACATTTACCCCAGTTCACTCACACTACCAATGTCAGGGTCTCTGCTCCTTGTACCACAAAGCCAAGACCAGTCTTAGAATAAATCTTTCTAGATCCAAAGTGTCCGTGACAATTTCACAGCAGAAAATGGTAGAGCTTTCTTTCACACTCAAACCCTGATTTTCTTTTTTTATAACCTCTTTTAGGTCCTAGAAATGTGCTATTTGGAATAGTCAATCTCAAGATCTGTATATAGGCAGCATCTGGAGCTAACAGTAAATAAAAGTTTGAATTCATTGGAGAAGTACATTTTGTCTCCTCTAAAAATCAATGGGGAAGGGGTGCTGGTGTGAGGAGTCTACAAATTCATAAAGAATCGGGTATTATCTGCAGGCCAAACTGGTTGAAAGTATTACTATTATCTAGAAGATCGCAAACTAGGAGACTAGAACACAACAGTTCTACACTATAACTTCTTTAGATTTTTAAAAATCACCAGCCAGTTTTCTCAATCAGCACACAGATTATTCATGACAAAAATCAGAGAAAAATCAGTTTAGTTTTCCTAGACTGAACTGCCTTGGGCTGGTTAATTACTTAACTTCTCTGAGCCTCCCTTCTCAAATTTAAGATGGAGGGCTTGAGACTAGATGCCCTCAGAGAAAAAACTGACTTAATTAACTACGATAATTACTTACAGATTGACTTCAACAAGCCTTCTGGTTCAGTCCTAATTCACCCATCAACAGGAAAAATACAGAACTGTGGTAGTTATTAAAATACATCATAAATTCTTTGATACTCCTCCCTTCAAGACACAGAGCTTAATTCCTCCGCCCTTGGCTGTAGGCTGGACTTAACTTTCTTTTAACTAACAGCATGTGGCAGTGGTGTAGCTTCCTCCTTGCTCTAGCTAGGATCCCTCGCTCTGAGGGAAACAAAGTACCACCATGTCGTGGGGACACTCAAGCAGTCTTTCGGAGAACTGAGACCCACCAACTGCCAGCATTAACCTGCCAGAGGGTGAGCCACCTGGGAAGCAAATCCTTTAGCCCGGTCAACATCTTGACTGTAACCTCACGAAAGACCCTGACCCAAAACCACCAGGCTAACCTAGTTCAGATTCCTGATCCACAGAAACCGTAAGAGAGAAGCAAATATTTACTGCTTTAAGCCATGAATCTTGGGGTAATTTGTAACAGCAAGAAAACTATTCTACCAGTTTTTTTCAAAAAGTGGGCTTAGATTCATCGGTGACTGATGAAATCAATTTAAACCACCACAATCACTTTTTAAAAAAAAGGTAGAGGGGCGCCTGGGTGGCTTGGTCGGTTGAGCGTCCGACTTCGGCTCAGGTCATGATCTCGCAGTCTGAGTTCGAGCCCCACGTCGGGCTCTGTGCTGACAGCTCAGAGCCTGGAGCCTGTTTCAGATTCTGTGTCTTCCTCTCTCTCTGCCCCTCCCCCACTCATGCCCTGTCTCTCTCTCTCTCTCTCTCTCTCTCTCTCTCTGTCAAAAATAAACATTAAAAAAAATTAAAAAAAAAAAAAAAAGTAAAAAAAAGGTAGAATGGATTACACAACTCAAAATACCAAGTACTATTTCCTGATGGCTGTTTAAATTTTACATATATGTGTGTACCATCTTCAGATTGTAATCAAAAAGGTCTGAAACCCAAAAGCCGGGCACCTGAGTGGCTGTCAGTTAAGCATCTGACTTCAGTTCAGGTCACGATCTCCCAGTTCAGTTCGGTTCATGAGTTTGAGCCCCACATCTGGCTCACTGCTGTCAGCACAGAGCCCCCCGCCTTCGGAGCCTCTGTCCTCCTCTCTCTGCCCTTCCTCCACTTGCACACTCTATAAAATGAAAGAAAAGAGAAAGAAAAGAAAAGAAAAGAAAAGAAAAGAAAAGAAAAGAGAAAAAAGAGAAAAGAGAAGAGAAAGAAGAGAAGAGAAGAGAAGAGAAGAGAAAAAGAGAAAAGAAAAGAGAAAAAGAGAAGAGAAAAAAGAGAAGAGAAGAGAAAGAAAAGAAAGAAAAGAAAGAAAGGAAAAGAAAAAGAAAGAAAAGAAAAGAAAGAAAGAAAAGAAAGAAAGAAAGAAAAGAAACCAACACTAATAGCAAAACAAAAAGTTCCCTAAAGTATCAGGAATCCTTGAGGGAAAATGGTCTCAATAACAACCAACTATAAAATAAGCATTTCCTATAAACTTTATAACCAAACCAACAAAATATAAGACACTTTCCAAATACATCTTATCTGACTTATATATTAAATTTAATGTAAAACACAGAAGGCGTGGTAGGCTTAATAGCATGTAAAAAGCATGTCATTTTCCTAATTCAAGGTTACCTGGGAGGACATCCTTCATGAAATTATGTAGGGAAAAAGCTGCTTTGGGATCTACCCACATCTATTATTTCCTCTATTACTTTTATTATCAGTGTTAAAGGAAATTCCATCTTTCACTTGAGCACTCACAAATTTTGGCCAAAAAAAAAAAAAAAAAGGTTAAGTACAGCACTATTAAATTGCTTTCTGACCACTGTCAGAGTCTCACTGAAATTATCCTCTTCAGAACACAAGCAAGTGCATATTCATCTGACTGTATTTCAGCATAACACACATCAAAACTTTCAGCAGCACATGACTGCAGAATATTTATGCATAACTCACTTTTGATGAATCCACTTAGATTATCTGCTTACACTGTGATTTTCTTTGAGGTAAACTGTGTGAAACTATTTTTGAACTCCTAATTTCCCAAACTTATTTTGAAAATACCAAAATAAGTCAGTACATAAGCACTCAACATATGATTTAACTTCTATTTTTCTTACTACTCAGGGCATTTGTGGCTCTCTCACAACCAGACTGACAGCTCTCTTAACCCAATCCTGAGATACGCTATTAGTCCTTCTTTGCAAGGACTATTTTTTCCCCCAACCTCTGCCTATGTATTCACCTAAATGTTTCTACTTCAGCAAGTTATAGAAAGCAGATATAATTTGCACAGCTTTCCTTATAATGCTATTACTTTATGCTAGTGACTAAAAATCAAAATAAGTTGGCAAAATTCAAGTAACATGCCTATGCCTTGAGAGAACCAGCAGCCAATCAGCCCTGTTCTAAAATCCAGAACAGCAGCTCTTGAAGAGAAAACTAGGATGTTCTTGACAGCACTTTCTCTAGGAATGAGACCCAGAGTTTCAGGAATTACCCTGGTTCATTTCCATACAACTATATAAGAGTACAGTACTGGGAAACTATTCACTGGTTTTAAGAATAAACGATTACTTTGAGACTCAAGGCCAATTACTCTAGACACAATGGTTAAAACTAATCTAGGGGCGCCTGGGTGGTGCAGTCGGTTAAGCGTCCGACTTCAGCCAGGTCACGATCTCGCGGTCCGTGAGTTCGAGCCCCGCGTCGGGCTCTGGGCTGATGGCTCAGAGCCTGGAGCCTGTTTCCGATTCTGTGTCTCCCTCTCTCTCTGCCCCTCCCCCGTTCATGCTCTGTCTCTCTCTGTCCCAAAAATAAATAAACGTTGAAAAAAAAAAAAAAAACTAATCTAAAACTTCAGCCATCAGTTTAGCCCACTTTTTCCTTTAGTTTCCCTTAAGTCAGTTCACTCTCCACTGTAAGTATTCCATCAGACCATAAACTTGGAAGTTCAAGGTCTAAAAGAATTAAGAACTGAAAGACTTCTAACTCTGTCTACCAATCAGAACCACTTTAGTTTCTCAATAAGATGAAACAAATCTCCACTGCACAGCCATCCAAGGAATCTGGCGTGCCAATCTGAAGGCCAACTTTGATGTGTTAGTGCACTAGAAATACATATCAGGGTCAGAATTTGGTTTTGCAGGCAGACATTTAACCACTCAAGTCATTTATCTAGCTGATCAAAGAACAAGAAAGTTCAAGGCAGGTATGTATGAAATCTATTATTCACTTTTGGACCACTAAAGTTACACAGCTGCTTATTTAATCTTCAAAGAAGAAATTAGTCATCAGTAGCTCTGGGTATAACTGGATTACTAAATCAAACTCAGATTTTTAGGGGGGGTGAGGGACACTTCTGTATGTTAACTGTCTTAAGGTATTAAGTTTGCCTTAAATATTTTGGAAACTATGTGCCAGGGCAATGTGCTAAGGCTGGCTCTGTAAACCAAAACGGGTTCAACATCAAATTAAGGAGCTTATAACCAAATTGCATGCCTTAAAACCAAAGAGTGTCCTGGAAACTGCTGCCTTCAGTTCCTTAATAATCAAGCCATATTCTTAAGTCTTCAAAAGCCTAGATATGTAAAATACAGAAATCACTAAATCCAGTCCTCAAGAAATTAAACGGTACTTCCAAAGATATAAATATAATTCTAACAAAATGGCAACAAAAACAAACCTTAAAATGTTAAAAATGACCACCAGAGAATCTAAGTCCCCTGCCTGCCACGTTACCTGTTTCAGGACCTCCAAATTAACAGAATGGCTAACTCTAAATCCAATCTAACAGTACCCGAGAGATCAAAACAAGAAAGTAAACTGTTCTCAAGTAACAAAAGTGCTTTGCAAACTGATTTTGGACCAACGCTTCAAAAAACACAATTACTGAAATAAGCATCAAATTCATCCTAACAGAAACGTCTGACATCACACTCAACTAGTCTGTTTAAGGAAGCACTTATACCTCTCTATACACACCACAAACAGATCTACTTTGGTATGACTTTTTAATTCCACTGGTGAAAAACAGCTATTAGTGATTTACAAGTTTCTCCCTGGTTCTCAAGTCCACTCAAGTCTTAAAACTTATGCTACACGGGAAATAAAGGGACAAAAGTATTGGCCGAGAGATGTCAAGCAGAAGCCTCCAAGAAGGATCCGGAGCAGTTCTGCATCCCTTCCCAGAGCATCTCCAGGATTATCCCACCTAAACACTTTATGTAAACACGGGGCTAGTGACTCAAGCCTCCAGCCCCAATAGGTGGAGAGAAGTTTCCTCGCCTCGGCTGCACATGGTTTGCAGAAGTTTGGCTGGAGCAGAGCGGAGCCTGGGTGGGAGCGGCAGTGTAGTTAGTGCTGCAGGCGGCGGCGGCGGCGGCGGCGGCAGAGCAGCAGGAGGCGGAGGCGGGCGGGGGGAGGGGAGGCGGCTGGGGGGGGGGCGGAGGGGGCTCTTGCCGCCACTGCTCTCTCGCCGCCTCTCCCCCCCGGCGGGAGCCGCTCTCAGCCTCTTTGCACTAGTCGCTCCGCTCTCTCGGTCATGTGACCTTAACGTAACCGGACAGGAAAAGCCCCGCCGCCGCCGCCGCCGCCGCGCCGGAGACACCGACCGCGGCGGCAGCAGCAGCAGCAGCAGCAGCGAGAGGCAGAGGCGGCGGCGGCGGGGAGAGCACGGCCAAGGCTGCCCAGCGGTGCCTCCTCCACACCCCCCGCCGCAGCAGCACCGGCGACAGGTAAGCACGCAACGCCTCCACCTCCCGGGGCCGGTGCCCACGTGCCGCCCCCGGCCCGGGCTCCGGGAAGGCGGAGGGGGGGCGGGGGCCACCGGAGCTCGCAAACGGTTCCGGCACCAACGGTGGCAACAAAGAAGAATGACCCCCGTCCCGGGGCTCCGGGTGAAGGCAGGCGGAGGGCCCGGACCACACGGGGACCCAGTTCTGGGAAGCGAGGGCAGGGGCGCCCCGCGGGGGCGGGGGCGGCTGCGCCTGGCGCCGGGGCTCTGGCCGCCTGACAAAACCATCCCCCGGAGCCAGGCGGCGGCGAGTCGGCGGCGGCTCCATCCGGGGCTTTGCGGGAGGGGGAGGGGACGGAAGCCGAGAGGGCGGGCGGCGGATCGGAGGGAGGGAGGGAGGAAGGGGAGGGGGGCGATTCGCGTTCCGTTCCCCGTTGCCGGTCCCTCCCTTCTCGCCGCCACCGCGAAGTGCGTCCCGAGCGGCGGCGGCCGGTGAGCGTCCCGCGCTGGAGCCCTGAGAGGCGGGCCCGTCAGGTGCGTAATCCTTCCGACGCCTCGCCGCCGCCTCCTGCTGCTGCCGCCGCTGCTTCTTCGGCGGCAAGGCCGCGAGCTGCGGAAGTGGGTTTGGGGGAGGGGAGCGGAGACGGAGGGGGAGGGGAGGGATCCGGTCCGACCGGAGCAGGCCCGGCCTCTCTGGCGCTTCTCCCAGCTGCAGCGGCTCCTACAGCTGCTGCCGCTACTGCTGCGGCTCCGCCTCCCCGCTCGCGGGCGGGGGCGCGCACGCGCGCTTCCGGCCTCCTCGGGTCTCGCGCTGTCTTCGGCTCTCGCGCGCGCTCTTCCCCTGGCCCTGTCTGACCACCCCCCGCCCCCGGCGCCGGAGCTGTTGCGCCAGCCGGGGCGTTGCGCACGGCGTAGGCGTCGGCATTGTGTTAAACTCCGCGGGACTTGGGGAGAGCGCGCGCGCGCACGCGGGACCGAGGGAAGCGGAGAGCGTGCGGCGTGGCCGGAGTGCGTCGCCCCTCCCCTCCCCTTCCCTCAGCCCCTCGGGTATGGGGGCGGGGCCGGGGTGCGCGGCGCCCGGGCCCGTCGGGCCCTTGCCGGTCTAGCCGGCCCCGCCCCCGGCCGGGCCCCCGCCCCCCCCCGGGACGGGGCGGGGCGAGGCAGGACGCCGCGGCCGTTGGGCCGCTCCCCTGCGGGCGGGGTGGATGGAGGCCTCCCTGGGCGCCGCCTGGGTGGACTGCTGCGGCCCGGGCTGCGGGTGTGGGCGCGTTAGGCCGGCAGGCTCGGGCTTCCGCTCCACGGGCAATCTGCGCCTCCGCTGAGGCCGAGGTTACCCCGGAGCTGCGCTGTGGTTTCTGGCTGCTTTGCCTTGGGGTGTGAGACCGGCGTCCGAGCCGCGCTCCCGGCCAGCGCGGCCCTCGTCTCCCACTCCCCCACTCCTCCGCCCCAGGGCTCTGAGAAAGGGAGCTTGGGGGCGCGGAGGCTGCTTCCCCGGCCCGAGGCGTTTTTCCTGTGTAGCGGAACCCCCAAACCATTGATTTTTTAAACAGGCTAAAAAGAGAACTGATAATGCATCGATGCTTAGGAAGCAAGGTTTTTGTCGCGTTTAGCTGGTAGTGAAAGGAGGCAATAGGAAAGCAAGGGTAGCAGGGCAGGCAAGAAAGTGATTGGGCCGGATGAAAATGCAGACAGTTTTTGCTAGGCCAATTGACTGCGAGAACTTGGAACTGCTGAACTCCTAATTATGCCTTAGGGAAATACCCCCCACCCCCGCCCCACCGCGGCAGTGTTCATTTGCTCTTCATCAAATACAATGGTCCCACTTAGTGTGTGTTTCCATTCTATTTTTGTAAGTTTTTGTTGCAGTAAAGCATAAAAAAGGTCAGAATTACGAGTTCACGGGCTCGCACGGAGCTCCGGGGTGCTCTGGGTTTCCCTAAATGGGATGCACTGTCCTTTTTAGGACAGATCATCTATGTCGACCCTGACGGAGCACGGGAGCAGGATGTACTTATCACTAGCATTTTAGTTTGAGAGGCCTGAAGCTTCAATAGGAAATCAGAATTAAGACATTTTAAGTCCTCCGATTTATTACAAAGCAACATTCATTGTTCAAATAGATTTTATTTTGCATTTTAAATAACAGGCCGTTATTAAATAATAGGATGTACATGCAGGGTGTTTTCAAACTGTTAAAAGGTAATTTTTGAGAAAAAAGTTCTAATACTGCATTCCTTCAAACTGGGCATTTCTCAATAAACTTGTGGTTTGTAGGTTATTTTCTAGCCAAAGAATTGACCTGTTTATTGACACCATGGTAAGATCTCAAAGCACAACTTTATACCGGTGGTATTAAGTGCCACAAATAGTAGTGGAGAAGACCATGAAAGGGGGACAGATAAACCGTCCCTAAAACTTTGCTGTACTGTATAGTCCAACCACTTGCCAGTTTCAAAGCTTCTCTCAAAGAGGGTGTAAATAAATGGTGCTCTGCAAACTTCTGCTGAAATACTCCAGCAGCAGAGTAAACACTGTGCATGTTTGAGGTCCACGATGACAATTTCTTTTTTATCTTAAAGATTAATATGGGGGCGCCTGGGTGGCTCAGTCGGTTGAGCGTCTGGTTGAGCGTCTGATTTCGGCTCAGGTCATGATCTCACTGTTGGTGAGTGTGAGCCCAGGGTTGGGCTCTGTGCTGACAGCTCAGAGCCTGGAGCCTCCTTAAGATTGTCTCCCTCTCTCAAGTTTTTAAAGGTTAATATGAACTTTGCACTGTCCTCAAAGATCTATACCTTTTTAATGTAAAAATTATGTAAAATATAAAGTTTTATCCACCTTGACCTTTTAAGATGTGCCTTGTAAACGCTACATGTCCCGGAATAGGGGGATGCGCTTTCCCCAGCTTGAGAATTCCAGACCTGGAGGTAGAAAGTGAAGGAGGCCTCTAAGGCAGGTATGTGGCATTGGCTGGGAATCAGCTTTGCAGTTGGAGACCTGCCATCTCTTACCTGTCTCGGTGCTGCATCCCGAGGCCCGCTGGCCTTTCCCTGAAGTCACCTTGGAACATTGAGCAAGTAGTGTGGTTCCAGCCTGTCACTGTAAAGGAAGGACTGCTGGACTGCTGGTCTGCTGGAGACTTTACCATAAATTTCAGAGTGCACGCGGCAGAAAAGGGAATTTATCCCTTTTCCTGATTCCTTATGGTCGCTAAGTATGACTCTGAAAACCTAAAAAGGAATTGAGAGTTTTTATTTTCCCGAAGAAAAAAAATTACAAACATTCTAAGCATTAGCTCGAGAACATTTTCTAAGCCTTTTTTATGTTCAAGTTAAGTTATATTTTTATTAGCAAATGAAACGTAAATAATTGAAATATTACTTTGAATCAATAGCAAATAAGAGCTAGTGTTTTACAATGCCAATATGCCATTGAGAGATGGAGCCAGTAGCCGCAGAACCAGGAGTTGGCAGTCCAGGATATTTTAAGACTTTTTTTTTCTGTTATGAAGGCCAAGTTAGGGGCTAGTATTTACACTCAAGCACATAATTCCCAGTTCATGTGGATGAGGTACACATCATATAACTTTCTGACTTCAAGAAAGCCCAGTGTGCAAAGACAGGAACTTATAAAGCATTTTTATGTATCTGACTACTCACAAAATGGTTCTTTTTACTTTGTAAGAGGTTTTACTTTACAAGAGGTATAGTTCCATTAAATTCTGTACACGCCTAAGCTCTGCACCAAGCAAGGATGAACTATAAGAATCATCTGAGAATAGTTTCAAAGTATATTTGTGTTCTACACCATGCCTACCTAGATGCTTAGATTCTCTGAGCCCCAGAGTAATTTCTGAAAGGGGTTGTCTAAGTGTGTTCTACAGACCGTTGTGAATCTCCAGGACCCCCTCAGGGTTCCATGAGGTCAAAACAACTTGTTTAATAATAAGATGTGATTAGCCTTTTTAGCTGTTGATAAAATGGGTCAACGTTGGAAAGATCTGCATAACTCGATGAGCTGACATTTTCCAGTGACCGATGGGTGATGTTAAAAACTGTGCATAGGTAAAAGATCTGTTAAAAGAGCAAGATAGAGCAATGAACTTTCCTTCCATTAGAGTAGGAAATTTTCATTCATTATGTATTTTTAGATCGCACAGCTAAACTGCAAGAAACTGCAACTTACCAAGTTTTGGTGTAGTATCAAAGAAAAATGTCCACAATCACCTAGAAAAGCTATTAAAATATTTCTTTTTCCAACTGCATATGTGGGTGAGGTTGGATTTTCTTTAATATTCAACCAAAAAAGATATCACAACAAAGTAAGTGGAGAGGCAGAGTAAATGCAGAATCCAGTTGTCTTCTATTACAGAGATTTGTAAAAACAGCAAATTAAGTTTTCAATTCTGTGTGATCATATGTAGGTTTCCTTAAAGTTGATTATAGCATAATGCCTTCAGAATTATCACTTTCATTAATATCAAGTCTTTATTAGCCGTAAATCTCTGATTTGTGGCTCCTTGACACAGCCTATCCCGGAACTACCTCCTTCTGACCTTCACTTAGAAATTAAAAACTAATTCCAATAGTAACGTCAGCAACACGTAATTGAAAAGGCAAACTCTTACAAATTCAATGTTTTTCAAATTCAAAATAAGAGCTATTGATTAGTTTATGCCCCACCTTTTTCTATTTACCGTCAAGGAGGCTTGACTAAAGAAATGTTAAGAAAAATACATCAACCTGTCACCACAACTAATTAAGACACATTTCCTAGCTTTGAGATACAATTTAAAAACATTAAAATTCAAATGACTAGTCCCATTCAGGTTTACTTTATAGGCCCTAAATATTAATTATTAATAATACTAATTGGAAAAGCAGTTTTTTCATCATGGTAAGTGGTCTGAACTACTTGAAAGAATCAATCTTACTTGTGGGTAGTGCTTTTTCTGTTACTGATGTGTCCTGTGCATTACAGTATTCATTTATGCTTCACTTAAATAAAATTAAGGACTTGAGAGGACCCTATTAGTGCCCTTGAAATGGGTAGTCTAAGTGGTGTTTAGTATCTTAGGAGAGCTATTATCCTCAAAAAGTGAGTCATCAGTTCCCAAGCGCTGTTTTGGTCTTCTCTCCTTATACTGAAAACGTAGGAGGAACTTGGGTTGTCAAACATAATGTGATGGTATTTGTCCCATTCAGCCGCACCTCCAAACGATGAGTAACTTCCGTAAGGATCAGCTCCACCTTTGCTGTGTGCTGGAAGCTGAAAGCTTCCACATCTAGGGAGCGTCGCATTATCAGTGTGGGAAACAGTGGTGAGGCATTAAATAATATAAACGGTCATTTATACTTAGCTCTGGAAAGTGTTTTTTACTTATTTCCACATGTGTCTTACAACCTCTGAGTTTGCTTAAGGAAAAGAAAACTTTGTACACATGTACATGCATAAAGAAGGCATTCTACAAAAACCCACTTTTAAGAATGGTCTCCCCTCTCCATCTCCACTTTTGTTCAGTGCCTTTCTGCTCACTATTCTGATTTAAGAAAGACAAATGATTTTTTTTTTTATTTAGTTGGTTTTTTTTTGTTTTTTTTTTTTTTAAGTTCCATTTGTAGTGTTAATTGGTTGAGGGCTTTATATAGGTCTTCAGTTTCATGTCAGATTTCATGCCTGCCCTGGGTGACTAGGATTAATTAGTGACAGATCTGTGGAGCCAAGTAGTACAGAGGAAAACATGTGAAATTTACACCCGGAAGACCAGGGCTCAGATGACTTCTGTTTGCCATTATAACCTCTCTGAACTATCATGTAGTAATTTAATGTTGTGACTTTTGGAGTCAGATACACCCGGCTTCTCCAAAGACTCTCAAGACATAAATCACAGCAGGACTTCAGAGCTCCAGACCAATATAACCAAATTATACTTCACACCTCTCCTTGGTCATCTCAAAAGTATCTTGGTCCCAGCACATCTGAACATAACCCTCGCGATCTTCCCCATAAAGCTGCCTTTTTGCCTGTATTCCCTCTCCTGGTGGGAATCCCCACGATCTCTCCAGTCACACAAGCGAGAAATCTAGGAGTGATCTTGGACACCTCAATTTCCCCCACCCTCCTCCCTCTAACTCACCAACCGATTCCGTTGAGTTTTTATCTTCTAACTACGTTTCGAATCCTGTCCCTCTCACCCCATCCTGATGGCCACCACCCAGTCTGTCTTGTCTCTTCTAGACCATGGGAAGGTCTCCCCTCACCTGGCTCTTCACCACTCCCGCCTGCAGTGTGGCCATCCTGTCACTTCCGCTGCAAAATCCCCTCTGGTGCCTCCCTGTTGCTCTTAAGATAGGAACCGAAATCTTTAAGAAGACCTGAGTCTCCAACTTCACCTAGCCTATTCCTTTCTGGCTCTTTGCCCTTCAGCCACACGGACCTTCGTTCAGTTCCCCAGTTGCATCTTGCTCCCACGTATCCTGGGGTCTTTGCAGATGCTGACCTCTGCCCAGAATACTCCATCCTTGCCCAGTTAACTCTTCTTCAAATATCTGCTTAACCAAGGTCTCCTCACAGAAGACTTCCCTGACCTCCAACCCGCAAATTGGACCCCAGTGCCTTATATTTTTCTTCACATTGTACATTTGTGTACTTGTTTGATTCTCCCCCTTGAACTCTGTCTGTATTCTGCATACCCTTTCATCCACTGTGCCTGGCACCTCAGAAAGCTTTCACCAAAAGCATGACGACTTCCCAGATCTGCGTCTTAGGAGCTGGCCTACATGTGGGCAAGTTACTTAACTTTTCTAACTCTGGTAGATTCCTTCTGGAGAGAGGGTAATTGGTCCTTGGTACATAATAAGTGGTCATTAATTATTAGTGCTGGGGTTATTAATATTATAATTAATACCGAATAGCGAGGAAATGATATACCATGGTATTGTTGAGGATTAAATGAGGAGTGTAAAGAGTATACTGTAAAGTATAAAGCACTATTCAGAACTTAATTGAAGTTCTGAAGTTCATGAAGAAGGATGAAGTGACATTTACAAATAAAAGACTTGGTTGGGGGCCTGGGTGGCTCATTCTGTTGAACACCCGACTCTTGGTTTCAGCTCAGGTCATGATCTCGTGGTTTGTGGGATCGAGCCCCGCGCTAGGCTCTGTGCTGACACTGACAGCGAGGAGGCTGCTTGGGATTCTCTGTCTCCCTGTCTGACCCTCCCCTTCTCGTGCGTGCATGCTCTCATTCTCTCTCTTTCTCTCTCAAAATAAATAAACTTTAAAAAGAAAAAACTTGGGGCATCTGGGTAACTTAGTTAGGCATTGGATTTTTTTTTTTTTCAACGTTTATTTATTTTTGGGACAGAGAGAGACAGAGCATGAATGGGGGAGGGGCAGAGAGAGAGGGAGACACAGAATCGGAAACAGGCTCCAGGCTCTGAGCCATCAGGCCAGAGCCTGACGCGGGGCTCGAACTCACGGACCACGAGATCGTGACCTGGCTGAAGTCGGACGCTTAACCGACTGCGCCACCCAGGCGCCCCTAGGCATTGGATTTTTTATCTCAGTTCAGGTCTTGATCTCAAGAGTCATGAGTTCTAGACTCACGTTGGCTTCCATGCTGGGTATGAAGCCTACTTAAAAAAAAAAAAAAAATCAAAAACTTTTGCTAAAATATAGCTCCCTTTCCATTGATGTGACTTTTTAGGTTAGTCTAGGATCATCAGAAATTTAACTTCCCGCACAGCACCCAGCTAGTCAGAGGCCAAGCCATGTCTGGACACTCAACATTCTTCTCTCTGAACATATAGTTATTAACAAACATGTAGTTTTTTTAAACATCAGACAATATTCTAGGTACTTGGAATAAAGTAATAAATGATAAATAGGACTCCATGCTGGCTTTCTGGAAGCACCAGGCAGACATAAGTAGACTGGCATGTTCACAGGTGCTCCAGAGGGAAGGAGAGCTTCCTGATCTTAAGGACCCGGGAATTCTGCAGAGGACAAATAGGGCTGGGGCTGGGGGGCGGTAAGTGGTGAGTCCCTCTGGAGGTGGCACATTCGAAGGTCTGGCACAGAGGTTCTAAGGCCCCCTTCAAACGGGCCTCCTTTCCCGACAGTGGGAATAAAATCAGGGGCTGAACTCAGCTTTGAGAGCGAGGCCTCTGAGCAGGGAGTGTTGCAAACTGCTGGGAGCCCAAGATTGGTCTGGGCTTCTGGACCTTCTGGTTGTAAAGAAAAATGCCCCTCTTCAGCTTTATCTCATTTCATCCAGCGTTTCCGAAGTGAGCGAGATAACATCACTTTGTCTCCATAATCATTAACATATTCAGATGAAACTGGGCTTTTGGTGATGCTTGAATTTCCGAACAAGTTGGATACTTGATCACTTCATAAAGATCATCAAGTAGATAATCTTATATCAAGAAAAGAACCAGGCACAATTTAATGTCATAAAATTTCATGTAGTAATTTTTTGTGCATGAGAAAATTTATTCCCTATAATGAATATAGTGCCAACAACCCTTCAGAAAAGTATTCTGACCTTATGTCTTTTCTACCCATTTATATTTAGAAGTCCCCCGTCCTACAGGGTACCTGAGTAGCTCAGTCAGTTGAGCATCTGACTCTTGATTTCGGCTCTAGTCATGATCTCACAGTCATTGGATTGAGGAGCCCCACTCCAGGCTCTGCACTAGGTGTGGAGTCTGCTTGGGATTCTCTCTCTCTCTCTCTCTCTCTCTCTCTCTCTGCTCCTTTCCCTTGCTTGCATGCTCACTCTCTCTCTAAAATATATATATATATATACTAAAAAAAAAAAAAAGTCCCCCATCCTACAGGTTATGTGAATATTTTATGACTTTTCTTGCAGAATAAAGAGGGACTGATACTGTTGGACCCCTAGTTTTGAGGTTGGTTGATTGGTTTTTAGTAGGTCTGTGAAATCGTAAAGTCTGGAAACCATTAGTTTGGATCAGCACGAGAGTATGTTGTGCAGAGTTAAGCAGGGGTTGGGTCATGCAGGGCCGGGTAGGCGGTGCTGAAGAATTTGGGTTTCATCCTAAAGGCAGTAGGGAATCGCAGAAGGATTTTAAGCTGGTTAGTAACATCAGATTTGACCTTTGGAAAGATCATCCTGACTCTTCCCTGTGGATGGATTCAAGGGCAAGAGCTAGAAATGAAGAGATGAGTAGGGAGGCAGAGCTAAGGTGGTGGGGGTAAGGAGTTGAAGTCGGTGAGCCCTGGGTGACTGACTGAGGAGTGAGGGAAGTGAGGCCCTAAGTGGAGTGGAGATCCCTGCCTTGGTCAAAGAGTGGATGGCTGTGCCGCGCACTAAGCTAGGGATACAGAAGGAGCAGGTTTGTGTCCGTGGCTTTTGTTGTCTTTGGGGGGAGATGAGGGTGAGGGGAAAGGGGACTTGAGTTGTCTTGCCTATCCTGAATTGAGGGGGTGCTACGGAAGTGGATTGGATCCCCACAGGGAGTCCACGGAAAGAGAAGCAGACTGTGGACAAAAGGCAGAGGGGCATCAGCAAAAGAGGAATCCTTGGTGGAGATGAAAATAGAACAGGCAGAGGTGATAGAAAACCAAAGCACAGTGGCCTCAGAGCCCAAGACAGTATTTATGGAGCAGGAGGAAGGGTATTAAATGCCGCAGAGAGGTCGAGTAAGCATACTCTGTGGGGCTGGGGAGCAGAGGTCCTCTGTGACCTTGCTGAGCCATTTCAGCGTGGGGAACGGTGGGGGGTGGGGGCACAGGAGTGATGCTGCTGGTCAGCAGTTGGTGGGAAGGGAAGAGCAGACATCCATTTCCACAAAGGGGGGGTGACCTCCACCAGAACCCCCCCCCCCCATAAAAGATGTGCCGTCTCAGCCAGTGCAGCATAGGCTGCATGGAAATGGCTCTGAAGGGGCCTTGAGGAGGAAAGACTTCAGATGGCAGCGCTATTGGCTGGGGGGCACTGCCTGAGATGCCCCCAGGCTTGGGGACCCCCCCCCACTCTGTCTTCTTGGACTCATTCACATGTGTGAGACTCTAGGGCGGAGTCTTATTTTTCTCCCTGAGAAAGGTTTCTTTGGTCTCTGAAGTACGATTTTTAAAAATGTACACGGTTTTGTGTTTCCTATGTGAATTTGGAACATTCTTCCCATTTTCCCTCCTCTTGTTTGGTTTTTTTTTTTTTCCCATCCCTGAGACCCCTGTACATGTGTTCTTCCCTCTATCTGCAAAAGACATGTTCAGTTTGTTTCCTATTCTAGATTGAATAGATCTCTAAATTGAGATCCTAAAGTAACGGGTAGACTCCCTTAAAAAAAGAAACATCTCATAGTTTTCTCATAGCTTCATTCTTATGGTCTTAAAGAAAAAAAAAAATACGTTTGTTTGTGGAATGAGAAGCCCTACCTTTTGCTCTATGGAAGGAGAGGCTGTATATCCATTAATGTAAGAACAAAACCTTCAAAGTCCTGTCAAACACTGATCAGTTTGATGACATTAAAACATAAAATTATATGTCAGAAATCTCTGTAAAACAAAATTAAAAGAAAGTGAGAAAAATATTAGGGGCATGCGGTAAAGGGCTCGTTTTTATTACGTTACAAAGGGTTTTTACAGATCAATAAAAAGACAAACAACCTGATTGAAAACCAGGCAGAGCTCATGAGGGGAATGCAGGAGGAAATGTAAATGATCAATAAACACAAAAATATACTTCCTCTCATCATTAAATCCATAGAAGGTAGGAAAACGAGCGTGGATCTGGCAAAGATTCTCAAAGACGTGGCCATAATACCCAGTGTGGCCAGAGTGTGGAGAAAGTGGCGGAGGGGGTTGGTGGATGGACAACTCACTATTGTGTGTCCGTGATCCTTGAATTTCTCGTAACAAGTACATATACTTAAAAGCAGCGATAAAAACAATATTTCCGAGGGGAGCCTGGGTGGTTCAGTCGGTTAAGCGACCGACTCTTGATTTTAGCTCAGGTCACGATCTCGCGGTTCGAAGTTCGAGCCCCATGTCGGGCTCTGCGCTGAAATCACAGAGCCTGCTTGGGATTCTCTCTGTCTGCCTCTCTCTCTGCCCCTTCCCGGCCTGCTCTCTCACTCAAAAAATAAATAAACATTTTTAAAAAATGTTGTTTAATCATGTTATAAGAGAATATAATAATATTTCCGATTAATTGTAAACATACTTGCACATAGCACGTCCTAGCAAATCAAGTGACCCTGTTGAAACCTCACTTCTTGCGCTTTCTGATTCTATAATCAAGGGCAAATCAGCTAACCTCTCAGCCTGTTTCCTCATATATAGAATACGAATAGCAGTAATACCTCAAATACCTTAGCGTGAAATTAAACGAAGAGCATATGGAAATGAATGGTCAAGGAAACACTCCGTAAATAACAGCCACTCTTGTCATCATCATCAAGAAATAAACAGTAATATGTTCTCGCACTTGAAGCTGCTGTCTGTCCGTGAATGACACCTGAAACCACCTAAACATGTAGGGAACCATGATCAGAGACAGAACACGTGAAGTAGTGTTCGCAGGTTGCTCTTCAAGGCGTATTACACTTTCTTGTAGAGAAAGGCAGGTTAGTAGGACGGAAAAGGAAGTCGTCTGGCACTTTTCAGAGAACAGCCTTGAAGGCGAGCTTCTAAAAGTTATATCCTGGTGGAGGTCAGGTTCGAGTGATGTTTCTTTGTAGTCCCTGCCACCCTGCAACCTGGCACCGTCTCTTGTTTTCATCCTGAACCCCAGGCCTCGTTTTCTGTGTCCCCTTCCTAATCTTAGCGCTTTCCCCTGCACAGGAAATATTGGGGGACGAAGGTCCTGATGCTTTCCACAGATTTGAATGTATAACTGAGCCTACGGTGTAGGTCTGGGTACCCAGATTGCTGCAGCCTTAAGTGACCCTCCTGCCTTTCGTGTTTGGATGTAACTCTGGGTAGAAAACACGAGACTTGACATCCTCCGGTCTTGCCTTGTGACCTGATCGGTCTCTTACGGTATTGATCCATCTCGTTCGTTCCTTTCAGGTAACACTTGTTAATTTCTGAATCTGCCAGATCATCCCTAGAACAGGAAGGAGAGTGGGGAGATCAGTACCAGCTTAGTAAGAATTGCCATGATCTGTTTTTTTTTTCAACGTTTATTTATTTTTGGGACAGAGAGAGACAGAGCATGAACGGGGGAGGGGCAGAGAGAGAGGGAGACACAGAATCGGAAACAGGCTCCAGGCTCTGAGCCATCAGCCCAGAGCCTGACGCGGGGCTCGAACTCACGGACCTCGAGATCGTGACCTGGCTGAAGTCCGACGCTCAACCGACTGCGCCACCCAGGCGCCCCGATCGGTTTTTTTTTTAAAGCGTATTGATCATGTATTCTCCAAACTAGCTTTCCCAATTCTGTAGTTAAACATCATAGTTATCCTTTTTTTTATTATTATTATTATTAATCTGGCTAATTAATTGATGTGTGGTGGGTTTTTCTTTTTTTTTACTTTTTATTTTTAGACAACTATAAATACACGTGCAGTTGCAACAAATAATAGAGATCCCGCAAGCCCTTTACTGAGTTTCCCCTAGTGGAAACTCGGTAAACTGAGTTTCCTACTTGCTAAACTGTGCTCCCACATCCTGGCCAGGGTGCTAACGTTGACACAGTTGAGCTGCAGAACATTCCTATCACAAGGATCCTTCATGTCGCCCTTCTGAAGCCAAACACATTTCCCTCGTGCTCCCCTCACCCTCTGTTACTAATCTGTTCTCTGTTCCTATGATCTTGAAGAATGTTAAATACATAGAATCATGCAGTATGTGACCTTTGGGGATTGGCTCTTTTCCCTCTGCATAATTCACCCACCTTGCTATATGTACGTATCAGTAGTTCATTTCTCCTTGCTGGCTGTGTTGTTTCCTGTGGTGTGGGCATACCACACTGCTTAACTGTTCATCTGCTGGGGGACACCTGGGTTGTTGCTAGTTTTTGACTATGAGGAATAAAGCTGTTGTGGATATCCACGGGTAGGTTTTGGTGTGAACATAAGTTTTCATTCTCTGGGATAGATGTCCGTGAGCATAATTGTTGGGTAGGACGGTAGTTGCATATTGAGTTTTTCTAAGAAACTGCTCTTTTCCGGAGTGGCTACACCATTTTACGTTCTCCCCAGCAGTGTTTGAAGAGTCTGCTTCCTTGACATCCTTGTCAGCATTCGGTGTTGCCATTACTTTATTTTGGCCATTGTGATAGGTTTATAATGAAATCTCATCGTGGTTTTCCTTTGCTTTTCCTTAATCGCTAATGATGTTGGCAATCTTTTCAGGTGTTTACGGACCATTTGCATATCCTCTTTGGTGAAATGTCTCTTCAAGCCTACTGCCTATTTTCTGAATAGATTTTTTTTTTTTCCTGTTGGGTTTTGAGAATTCTTTGCATATTCTCTGTATACCTGTCCTTGGTCAAAAGGTTTGCAAAGGTTTTCAAATATTATTCTCCTGGTCTTTAGCTTGCCTTTTCAGCCTCTTTTAACAGGACCTTTCACAGAACAAAAATTTTTAATTTTAATGAAATCCGACTTACCATTTTCTCCTTTTATGGATTATACTTTTGATGTTAGGTATAAAAACTCTGTATCTAATGCTAGATCCCTAAGATTTTTCTCCCATTTTTTTTCCCCCGAAAGTTATAGTTGGGTGTTTTACCTTGGAGTCTGTAATTCATTTTGAGTTAATTTTTATAGAAGGTATGAAACTTAGGTCAGGGCTCTTTTTTTTTTTTTTTTTTGGTCTATGTCCAGTTTATCTACGCCATTTGTCAAAAAGATTGTTCCTGCACTGAGTTGCTTTTGTGAGTTCGTCAACAATCAGTTGCGTGTATTCATGTGGGTGCTCATCAGCCCTGGGTGCTCCTTCTGTCTCACTGGTCTGCATGTTTGTCCCTTCGACAATACCACACAGTCTTGGACACTGTAGCTATCTGATGCATCCTGAAGTCCGGCTGACTCATCCCAATTCGCTATTCTTTTTAAAAAATTATTTTAGCTCTTCTGGTTTCTTTGGCTTAACATTATACATTTTACAATATCCCTATCTATAGCAACAAAAAAATCTTGCTAGAATTTTAATAAGAATTGTGTCAAACCTATGTACAGACTTGAGAAAAATTTATGTTCTTACTGAGCCTTCCTAACTGTAAATACGGTACATCTTTCCATTTTGTTAGATATTCTTTGATTTTTTTTTCCCTTCAGCGTTATAGTTTTCAACATACATGTTTTGTTAGTCCTACACATGTTTTGTGAGATTGACACCTATGTATTTCAGTTTTTGAGTGATTGTAAATGGTATTATATTTCTAATTTCAGTGGCCACAAGTTCAAAGTTAGTGTATAGAATTACAATTGACTTTTTCATGTTAATCTTATAGCCTGTCCGTGGTGTTGCCAAACTCATTTATTAGTTCCAGGCGTTTTTTTGTAGATTCCGTGGGATTTTTTTCTGCATAACAACAATGTCATCTGGAAATAAGGACAGTTTTAGTTCGTGTGTGTGTCTTTTATTTCCGTTCTTCCTTTATTGCAGTGGCTAGAACTTCCAGTACTATGTTCAGTACTGAGAGTAGGCAACTTTGCTCATTCACAGTCTTAGAGAGAAAGCATTCGCTGCTTATAACATTGAGTCTACTGTTAGGTATAAAGCTGATCTGTGTGTAGTGAGCTGTTATAAATACTCTTTGCGGGAAACGAGCAGTCTCCTGATTTGATGAACCGTCCCCTTTAGAGGCACTTCCCCTGCTGGAGATAGATTCAGGCCAAGTGGTTTGCTACGGTGAAGTGTAAGGAATGAAGACCTTAGAATCCGGACTCAGAACACGCAGATTTAAATTTTGGCTCCCCTGCATTGGAGCTAGATGGCCTGGGCAAATTATTTACAAAGCCCAATTCCTCCTCCACAAAAAAGGGAGAAGAGCACCCTCCTCCGTCCTGCCTCCGGGAGTGCAGGCATCCAGGGGAGTAATTGTATCACTGCCAGGGGCGGCCCTGCCCACACTGTAGGAGCTGGAAAACTGCCCCAGTTTAGTGAGATCTTCACTGTACCCTGCTGTGGCCCCACCCCAGCACCTTAATTGGTCTCTGTGGAAGTTTTGACAATTTCTGATAGGTCGTTAAAATTTGCATTTGGAATCTTAAACTATAAGACTAGCGGATCTGGGGGTGTTGGCTGTCCCAAGAGCAAACAACTGAGTCCATTTCTTGGGCAGATCACGTAATCCCCCGATTCACGGTCAGTGTCATCATCTGTAAAATGGAAGTGAAGACAGAGTTACTTCAGTGGGCTGCTGCGAAGACTGAGTGAGTTTACGTAACATTGTTAGCATGACACGTTAGCTGTGATCGTTACTGTCGGTGACTGTAAAAAAGGACACATACTTACTTGTGAATCACCTTTCTTAAAAAAAAAATTGTTTGCTTTGCAGATTTTTAAAAAAATGGATTTGGCCAACCATGGACTTATTCTTCTGCAACAGTTAAACGCTCAGCGAGAGTTTGGTTTCCTGTGTGACTGCACGGTTGCCATCGGCGATGTGTACTTCAAGGCACACAAATCAGTTCTTGCTTCATTCTCCAATTACTTTAAGATGTTGTTTGTCCATCAGACCAGGTAACTAACGTGGTTGATAATAATCTAATGACTGTAGACGCTGAACTTCCATGGCCCTCTTTCCCTCTGAACCTGCTCTTTGCCCATCCAGACCATGGGTCTCACCTCCTCTCCCTGGAATCCTAGGCTCCCAGGCTCCCAGTTTTCCCTCGTGACCTCACTTGCCAACCTACCTTGCTTATCTTGGTTACTCATGCTTTCAGTAGCCATTGAGAATCCCTGACCGGCAAGCCCTCAGCAGCGCACCCCCCCACCCCACCCCCATCCCCACCCCCACCCCCGCTCCCCGGACCCTGGCTGGGTGTCCCCTGCACAGCAGGATCGACAGCGGCCTCCTGGATCCCTTTCTCCCACTCCTCTGGCCCCACCCCCACCCCCGAATCTCCCCCCACACACACCCCTGAGTCTCCCCCACCCCCCATGCCTTTCCCAATCTTTATCCTGGTCTGCCAGTCTAATGGGAAGCTTGAGGGCATGAATTCCCCAGCTTCCTTCTTTTTTTTCTTAAAACATCTCAATCTCCCTCCGTATCTCTGCTTGGTTTTTCCTTCCCATCTCTCCTGCCTCGGAGAAGAGGACCCTGGATGTCCAAGGAAAAGGGATCTTCCTCCAAGCGTCGTGCTACCAGATCCCGCCTCTTACTTTTTTGTTCTGTACTTTTCACCGCGCGCTCTCTCCCCACGTTCGAGTCCCCGAAGGATCCACGCCCCCGACACCCAGTGGTGGCGTCTACTTGACTTACAGGGCAGTTTCTCCTTTATTTCACTGTGGAAGTGTTCAGAGGGCGAACCGCAGCCTAGCTCGTGCGCCCCCCACCCCTCGTCCCCGCTGCCACCGCCGTGTCTGCCCCATCTCTACCGAAATCATTTCTCAAACGTCACCTCTTGATCAAAACCACGGCTCTTCTCTCAGCCTCAGTCCTAGGCAGCATTTGCTGCCTACTGTTTTCTTCCTCTCAGGGTTGTTCTCTGCGCTTTGACAATGCAGAATGTCCCGTTCTCCTGCCCTCTGGGAGCTGTGCTGAGTTTTGGTCTCGGGCCCTCCATGCTTCTTTCCATATGCACTCTACCCCAAGGGGAGCTGCTAGTGCTCCTGGATTTTGCCTCTGCTGGAAACCACCAGTTTACAGCTCTGGCCTTGACCTTTCTCTGTGTCCTCCAGAACTCTGCTTCTCAAGGCCGTGAGGCTGGCCGCTTGTGGGCTTGAATGGAGTTATGTGCCGGTCTGAAGCGGAGTTAGGCCTTTTCTGGGTCATTCCCTGACCTCCCTGTTGATCTCCAGGTGACCTGTTCTTCAAATCGCTCTAAAACCCTATCCTCTGGTCCCCTGAGCCATGTTCCCTCACACCCCTTTTGCATTAGTCCTTTCCTTCCCCTTCTCACTTCCTTCCATTTCCTAATCATTTTCCACGACTGTGAGATTAATATTTCTGAACAGTGCTTTGACTGTAGGACGCCTTGGATCAGAAATCCCCTCCGTGGTGTTACTCCTTTGATCACAAACCTGCAGGATCACCTCCGCACATCGAAACAGCACACACGTTCCTTGTTCTCTTTCAAGGCCCCTCAGGCTGGCAGCCTGACCTCCAAACCCCCTTGGGACCGCCCCTCCCACCAGGCCACTCCACTCCATCAGCCCAGCGCGCCCCCCCCATCCAAAGTGATCAAAAGCCACTTCTTTCCTCTCCCACATCTCCTAGCACTTTATTTTTGCCCCTTACAAGATCCACGCATTTTCCCTGTGTTGTTCTTTGTGTATTTCTCTCCCCTCCTCTTTTGTAAGTTTCTTGAGGGCAGAGACTGGGTTTTACAAATCTTTTTGAAAGCCCCAGTGTATAGGTCCGGTATTTGTACATAATAGCCACTTGTTAAATGTCTGGGGGAGCAGAATGGGGAAACAATAGGAATAATGGCAAGCAGAGGTTGCTTTATCTCAGGCACTAAGGATGTTCCCTTTTAAGGACATGGAGACTTCATAACTAATGGGTACTTAGAAGTCTCCACACAATGAATGAAACTCTCTTGAAAGGAGGAAGATTTTCATTTGGGGGAGTAAAAGAATACAATATAATGAGTTTTAAATAGATGCAAGAAACTTAAATGTAGGGCAATTAAATGCCTTTGTAACAAGGAAATGTGGGATCTGTGTGGATAGGAGCCCCAAATGTAAGCAATCAAGTGTTGTTGTTGGAGGAGGCACGCGACATTTCTCATGGACACCAAGCAAATCCTGGTCGAAGGCCAGAGGCACGCTTTTAAACCAAGGCGTTTTTTGCAAGGTTGCTCTGAACAGCCACCTGACTACCCAAAAGGTGGACTGAGAATACGGTTTTTTGCACACTTGGTTTAAGCGTGTTTTAATGCCTGCAGAACCACTAGCTATATCTCTGCCTCGTGTGCAGCACTCTGGGAAGTTTTAAATCTTGTAGAACTACAAACATAGAGCTCCCAAAAGTAAAACCGCAGAGGGGCAAGTTTTGCTAAGCACAACCTCCTGATGAGGTCGGACATTATTTAAAATTCCTTATTTCCAAAGTTCATTAAGCCCATCTTTTACTTTGATATTCTAGTAAAGGAAAAATTAAAACTGAATTACGGTGGAAGTTTGCATGAAGGGCTCGTAGCTGTGCTAAAACTATGTTTTTCCCATAAAAGTGTTGTCTCAAGCAGACATCTGCAAATCAAACCACATAGGTGTAATTATCTTGTGGAGAGCTATGTCCTTCCAGAAGGACTTGGAAATGACTGAAGTCTGGCCCATAGCAAGCTGAGAGGTCTAGCTGCCTGGAAGGGAAAGCAGTCAGAGAGATGGCTGCAATGTGACCTAAGGAGCTTTTTTAAATAACTTTTTTTAAGGGTCTCCACGTGTATATGTGTGCATGTGTACTTTTGCTTCAAGAAAAAAAAGTCAAGAAATGAAGAGAGCTGGTTTCTGGGAACCTCCCTGGGCGCCGCATGAACTCCCAGAGATTCCCCGCCTCCCTCTCCCTGGTGCGTCCTCACCAGCCCAGTGGGCCACTTTGGGGCCCTTCTCCCTCCGGCCTGGCTGGGTCTCCCAGCCCCATTTCTTCCTTGCCTTCAGAGACTGCACACAATTCTTTAAAATCTGAGCTCTGCTGAGTCACCACCCTTTGTGGCACTAGACAGAGGACAACCTGTACAATAACAAAATAGGGGAAATGACAAAACTTATAACAAAATTTTGATGGAAAGAGGCCCTGCTTGGTAGTTCCCGCTCACAGATGCTGCCCCCGTTTGGATTTCTGCCCTTCCCTTTGCTTTTTGGGAAGCCACGGGTCCCTTCCTTCTGCCTGGAGGAACATTCCATCCTGGCAGAACAAGGGTGCCCTATAGTCTCCTGGGAGTACTTTGTACTCTAAAGGCCTATGGTTTCCCGTTCTCGATTTCGGAGGGGATTGTTTGCATGACTAAAGTATTCCCCACACATGATCCCTGAAGCTTTGTTTTGAATATTGAACTTCCCTAGAGCACCTAAAGGCATCCCAGTATACACCCAGTATTGTTGGCAGTCGCCCTGTGCTTCAAGGGAAGACCGCCTGTGTTTGCATTCCTATTTAAAGGAAGATAAATAAAGCACTATAAAAGTCTCCAAAGGAAGATGAGTGATCTGTGTGTCTTTTTAAAAAATAGAATCACGTAAGCTCTGTTCTTTCTGCTGCTAAAGTGCTGCCACTTTTTATGCTTTGACTTTTCATACTTTGTAGTCAGAGGTTTTTCACATGACTATTGTATGCATTCATCTTGAAATATACACACGTTGATAGCAAAACAGCAATTATTCAAATCTGTTGTCATAAATTGCTATTACAGTCACCTTTAAAAAAAATAGAATAAAATGTTAAATTTGGAAGAGCAAGGTATACTGTTACTATTTTAGCATGTTGGAAAATATTTATTATTAAGATAGACAGCTAAAGGAGACAAAAAGTTATAATAGTAAGTGGTATAATAAAAAAAAAAATGATTAGGGGTGCCCAGGCGGTTTAGTTGGTTAAGCGTCTGACTCTTGACCTCACTCAGGTCTTGAGCTCAGGGTCATGAGTTCAAGCCCCGTGATGGGCTGTGCGCTGGACTTGAAGGTTACTTAAAAAAAAAACAGATTATAAATTCTAAAGGCATTCAGGGAAGCTGCCTTTGAAGTTGAAAATGCATTGTCTATATTGTCTGTAGAATATAATTCACTGAGTGGATGATAGCACATACCTCATAATATATAGATAGATATCATTGCTTTCTAATGATGCATTCGAATTTCTGTCATTACTGATGGTTTAGGAAGAGTTCTTTGGGACTTGAGTATAGCTGCTTGACCAGAATGATGTTTCTGGAATGAGGCAAACACGAACGTCTAAAAGTTAGAAAATCAGCAGTGCCACTATCTGCTTTAGGTGTCTCAGATAAATCACCTAACTTTTGGTGATCTCAGGTTCCAGATCTGTCAAATGGGAATAATCAGATCTGCCTTAAATGCCACATAGGATTGTTTTCATGCTCTACACAATTTTGGTGTCACGGGTTTGGAATTAGACCAAGATTTAGTTAGACCCTCTTACTAACTGTGTGGTTTTGAGCAAAGTAGGAATCTCTTTGAGCCTCAATTCCTCATCTGTAAAATGAGAATTAATGGCAACTTAATGAGATAATGCCTGTGAAGCCCAGTTGTAATTCTGGTGATGGTGATGGTGATGTTTTGGTAAGTTGTCCCGGAACTATTTTGTGATGCAATTTAGCAACACTGGGAAGGTGATCCGGCCCCAGTAGAGCTAGAATGTACCTCCATCTCTTAACGGTGCTTCCTCCTCCATGCTGGAGGGAGATCAGGGAGCTGCAGAGCACAGAGTCAGGTTTTCTTTTTCTTTCACTTTTGTTGCGTTGCTCTCAGGCACTGGTTCATTCTAGCCCAGGTCCGCACACCCCCCCACCCCCCATGTCATTTTACAAATGAAGAAACTTTCTTATCGGGTAGATTGCTTGATTTACTTTGAAAGATCACCTGCTGAGCTCTGGATGGCACTGGGTCAATAGAAGATGCCAAGACTTTTAGCCAAAGATCTCCTAGAGTCCTACATAAAAATATAGTGTGATATGATAGAAATGTACATAGATTATGAGGAGAAAAACTTCTTCAAGAGTCTAGGGGCTAAGATGTCATATTTCTTTAACGGGAACTTTTTGGTTCCCAGTCCTCGAAAATCTACTTATCGTATTTCTCTCTGTTCTTAATATAATTAAATTACATAGGTGCCAGTTATCTCCCTTGAGTATTCCATTTCACGAAACACTAACAGTAAGAAATGGGGAATGTTCTCGTTTCATTTGCCTTCTTTTTTTTTCTCCAGAGTTCATGTTATCATTGGAGATGCGAGTTGACATTTCCTTACAAATTGTTCACTTGTTTCTTTCAGTGAGTGTGTCCGTTTGAAACCAACTGACATACAGCCAGATATTTTCAGCTATCTCTTACATCTGATGTACACGGGAAAGATGGCACCTCAGCTGATTGATCCCGTTCGGTTAGAACAGGGGATCAAGTTTCTGCACGCTTACCCACTGATCCAAGAAGCTAGCCTGGCCAGCCAAGGAGCCTTTTCTCATCCCGACCAAGTTTTCCCGTTGGCCTCTTCCTTGTACGGCATTCAGATTGCAGACCATCAGCTGAGACAAGCCACCAAGATCGCTTCGGCACCCGAGAAACTCGGGCGAGATCCACGGCCGCAGACCTCCAGGATGAGCCAGGAGCAGGTGCCCGAGGCCCCACCGCTGTCTCAGCTGACGTCCAATCTGGCCCAGGTGAATCGGACACATCTGACTCCCTCGGACCCCCTGCAGACCTCGCTGTCTCCAGAACTCGTTTCCACTCCCGTGCCTCCCCCTCCCCCTGGGGAGGAGACCAATCTGGAAGCCTCTTCGTCCGACGAACAGCCCGCATCCCTCACCATAGCCCACGTCAAGCCGAGCATCATGAAGAGGAACGGAAGCTTTCCCAAGTACTACGCCTGCCACCTGTGCGGCCGGCGCTTCACCCTCCGCAGCAGTTTGCGGGAACACCTCCAGATTCACACCGGCGTACCTTTCACGTCCAGCCAGCCGGGAGAAAGCCGCGTGCCCCTGTCTCTTTGTAGCAACGCAGCCGACCTGGGCAAAGACACCATGGAAGTGCCTGAGGCTGGGATGATAAGTGACAGTGAGCTGCAGCACATCTCCGACTCTCCCATCATCGACGGGCAGCAGCACTCGGAGACGCCCCCGCCCTCGGACATCGCGGACATTGACAACTTGGAGCAGGCGGACCAAGAGAGGGAGGTAAAGAGACGCAAGTATGAGTGCACGATATGCGGCCGAAAGTTTATCCAGAAGAGCCACTGGAGGGAGCACATGTACATACACACCGGGAAGCCTTTCAAATGCAGCACTTGTGACAAGAGTTTTTGCAGGGCCAACCAGGCCGCCCGGCACGTATGCCTCAATCAGAGCATCGACACGTACACCATGGTGGACAAACAGACTCTGGAACTCTGCACGTTTGAGGAAGGGAGTCAGATGGACAACATGTTGGTACAGACCAACAAACCCTACAAATGCAACTTGTGTGACAAAACGTTCTCCACTCCCAATGAGGTTGTTAAACATTCGTGCCAAAACCAGAACTCGGACGTTTTCGCCCTGGACGAGGGGCGGTCCATTCTGCTGGGCAGTGGGGACGCAGAAGTAACGGAACCTGACCACCCAGTGTTAGCTTCCATCAAAAAGGAACAGGAAACAGTGTTGTTAGACTGAATGTTACCTATCTTTTTAAAAACTGTCGTTTTTACAGAGACTGTCTCCTTTCCCTTGCCCCAATTCAGAACTGTAGTTCTCCATGGCATGATACAAACAGGTCCCTGGTCCCTTTGTCCACCTCACCCCCTCCTCCCCCAACCCCAGCCCTTCCTCCGTAAAGGCTTTGTGCATTATCAACCTGGAACATGTTTACTTTAATTCAGGGGATATTGGAAAGATAATGGTCAGTAGTACTTATAAACTCATAGATTTTGAGACGTTTTAGATGATTTAAAAGCAAACTTGGAACTAATGAAGGGTCTGTTAACAAAACACAACAACTAGAATGCAATTTGGTAAGCTAGAATTATGACTCTCCCTGGGTAAGAAGTCTTCCTTCTCAGAAAGTGTTGGAAAATACAGCATGCTTCTTAGAGATACAGCTGGGCTGTGTACTATGCAAAATCTAGGTGTGGGGGAAACTTTTAACCCAAGAAAACACTCTCAGTATTTATTCTCCAGGTGTCTTATTTCAGAATGCATCCTTTGAGATTATGTCCAGTCGAGAAAAATCATTAGTTAAGAAATCTACTTGAACAGAACACAAGAGAGAAAAAGTAATAATGTGATGGCAATCTTAATTTTTGGATAGAACATGACAAAGCTGTGAGTTGTGTGTGTTTGTAAGAGAAAATGTGTGGGTATTTGATATAAACAGGTGAATTAATGCACATGCCTTAGCTAATTGCTGGCTTCTCTCAAAGCTGAACAGTAACAAAACTCTCTGTTTCAGTTTCTGACAAATCTGTCGGTTGTTTTAAAAATCAGATTTGAAAGTCCTGTGCAGTAGATTGTCTTTCTGAATAGAAAGTGACACGCTATTCCAGCAGTTGCCAGTGTTAAATCTGTTTTAGCACCAACCAGCTGCTTCAAATCAGTGTGTGCACGTAGGAACGTGGATCCTAGAGGGGAAGTTGTGAGCAAAGCATGTGGTGACTTTAATGACTTTAAAAGTTAATGCTAATAGTTTACTGGCAACATTTGTTGAAGCATCAAAAATGGCAAAGAAAAATCAGGACAAAAACGCCTAATTGCTGATTGGAAAAAACAAAAAAAAACCCAAAAAACAACTTGATTTTGATGTTAGTCTCCACTTTTTTTTTTTTTTTTAAACACCTGAAATTTCCTCCATTGGCCTGAAAGCAGTAAACTGTGTCCACGAATCTTTCCTTACGCCAATGACAGAATGGTCTCACAGGACTAAACAGGAGCCAGAAATAAGGACCGAAGGGGAAAGGGAAAAACAGTTCATAGCTGTGCTGTACGTATATGTTAAAAACTGAATATCCCGTCATCCTGTTTCATGTATAGTTGAGTTCGCAGATTTGTAAGTTTTTATACATACTTTCATGGAATAAACATTTAATTAAGTGAGTATTTTATTTTATCTGTGTATCAGTTCGTCTGCCCAAAAAGCAGGAGAAGTAGAGACAAAGGCCTCTCTTTGCTGCCTCTCTCTGTCCATCTGCAGAACCGTGGGCGGGTCCCCTAACTTGAGCAGCATTTTCGACATCTGTAAAACGAAGACAGTGGCAATTGTGGATCGTCATATTGTGGGAATCAAATAAGTCAACTGTATCCGAAAATGCTATGGACAGTCCAACCTTGGCCAGGAATGGATCTGAAAGTCCAACTTTCCCAGGGAAGAAAGAGACACCAAGAGGCGTTTACCTCAAAGTGACGCACGTTCGTGCTGTGTAAACCTCGGTTCTTAAATATTGAGAGGTTTCCACTGATTTCCTCTGTTGAAACTATATTCACATCTCCCAATTTAAATGAAAGTCTTGAGCCAAGTTAACTTCTCTGAAATTCTGTGGAAGGGGAGATCCAGGCATGCCTCACAGGCCTCCGCAGCACTCCAGGCAGCCTCAAAGAGACATGGGATGTGGCCGGAGGCTCTTAAACAGCAGAAAGTCATGGGAATCACGAGGGATCTGGTGGGTGATGAGAGAGGGTAAGGCGCCAGCCAGCCCCAGCTCACTTCCCGCAAGTTGGTGGAGGGGGGAAGGGCAGGACCTGTGTTCAGCTATTCATTATGGGTGGGGTGCAGGGCTCTTAAGCGTTAGTCTGTGGCCACCTCCCCTGGGACAGACCTGTCAGTTCCCTCCATACCCTAGAATGTTCCATGGCTGTTGAATCCCAAGAGGTTATAAATTTAACAATTTATTCTTAATTTTTGATGGTACTAATTTAAACAAGCTTTGCAAGTTTCAGTCGATGATGTAATCAGTCTGAGCCCCTTAAGCTTCAGAAGTGACTTAAGCTGTCACTCTCCACGTTCTAGCCCCTATTAACACTCCTGGTTCTATTACTTTTCTTCATGGGGAAAACAAATTCATTCAAATTCATTCAAACAAAAACTCATTCAACAAATCGAGCTAAATAATAAATTTGTAAAGTATTGTAGGATTTCACTTTACCATGAGAAATACGGCTGTAATGGGAAGAAAACGTTGCCATTCAAAGGTATTTATTGGGGCACCTGGGTGCCTCAGTTGGTTAAGCGACTTTTGATTTTGGCTCAGGTCATGATCTTGAGGTCATGAGATGGAGTCCCACATGGAGTTCCACGCTGGGTGTGAAGGCTGCTTAAGATTGTCTCTCGCCCTCTCCCTCTGCCCCTTCCCTGCGCACGTGTGCTCTCTCTCAAAAAAAAAAAAAATATTATCCAATAAAACTGGAAATATATACATACATATATAAAGCGACTTTGGATAATGACCTAAGAATGGAGAGTGGAGTGGACTCCAAACCTTCTTTTTAAAGTCATAGGGGGACACCTGGCTGGCTCAGTCAGTAGAGCATATGACTTTTTAAATTTTTTTATAATGTCAAGTTAGCTAACATACAGTATATACAGTGTGCTCCTGGCTTCAGGAGTAGATTCCCATAATTCATCACTTACATGCAACACCCAGTGCTCATCCCAAGTGCCCTCCTCAATGCCCATCACCCATTTTCCCCTCCCCCTACCCCCCCCCCCATCAACCCTCAGTTTGTTCTTTGTATTTAAGAGTCTCATGGTTTCCTTCCCTCTCTGTAACTATTTTTCCCTTCCCTTCCCCATAGTCTGTTAAGTTTCTCAAATTCCACACGAGTGAAATCATATATCTTTCTCTGACTTATTTCACTTAGCATAATAGCTTCCAGTTCGATCCACATTGTTGCAAATGGCAAGATTTCATTCTTTTTCATTGCCAAGTAGTATTCTGTTCTATTTATAAACCACATCTTCTTTATCCATTCATCAGTGGATGGACATTTGGGCTCTTTCCATAATTTGGCTATTGTTGAAAGTGCTGCTATAAACATTGGGGTACATGTGCCCCTATGCATCAGCACTCCTGTATCCCCTGGGTAAATTCCTAGTAGGAGCATATGACTCTTCATCTTGGGGTTGTAAGTTGGAGCCCTGTGTTGGGTGTAGAGGTTACTCAAAAATAAAATATTTTTTAAAAAATGTTAGGGGCTCCTGAGTGGCTCAGTCATTTGGGCATCTGACTTCGGTTCAGGTCATGATCTCAAGGTTCATGGGTTCGGGCCCCACATCAGACTCTGTGGTGACAGCTCAGAGCCTGGGACCTGCCTCAGAGTCCGGGTCTCCCTCTCTCTCTGCTCCTCCCCCACTTACACTCTGTCTCTCTCTCTCTCTCTCAAAAATGAATAAACATTAAAAAAAAATAAGTCATAGGAACCAGCCACTATTGTCATTTATAATCTCTCACAAGAAAGGGCAAGAGTTGAGGCATGCAAAATGAGCCCTTCATTTCAAAAGGTAAACCACTGAACTGCTATTAAAAAGATCAAGGCACTTAAGAGGATGGTTGGGGAGAATGGTGCATGCAGGGTACTTCCTAAGACTTGGCTGGGAATTACAGTGGGAGCAGGGGAGCCCTCTTCACTCATTCATTAGTGATGAATGTCGAGACAAACTTATTTATATGGGGAGTGTAGTTTATTGGAATGGAAATTGTTCTTGAGGTTGACAGCATTTTTAGGACAATTTTCAGAATCCTCAAAATACTTTGCATTTTGCTTTGCTTTAGCTCTTCATTTTGGTCTGGAACAAATTATTGCACATCAATTAATCTGCCTTTTCCAGAACTAGCTCCTTAAACACAGCTGGAAGAATATCAACTAAACTGTTAATAGCCCTCAAAACAAAATAAAAGGAGACTCAGAATATTTAATGTTAAAAAAATGGACCAGGGTGAAATGATAATTCTGTGTTTCAAGTCTCAGGTCGAAATACTTCCAAACATAAAACATGGTTATTCTTTTTTTTTTTTTTTTTTTTTTTTTTTTTTGACAGAGAGCACGAGCAAGGGAGGGGCAGAGAGAGAGAGGGAGACACAGAATCGGAAGCAGGCTCCAGGCTCTGAGCTGTCAGCACAGAGCCCGATGTGGGACTCCAACCCATGGACTGTGATATCATGACCTGAGCCAAAGTCAGATGCTTAACCGACTGAGCCACCCGGGTGCCCCTAAAACACGGTTACTCTTGACTCAAGCTTTTGCTATTCTCTGGAAAATACATAATGACCTGTCCTGCCTAAATTCCCTAATGGTTATGAAGATCACTCCTTGTGAAGAACACAATATCCATGAAAGGGCGGAGCCAGGGAGAGTGAGATCCTGAGCTGGGTGTGTACTAGATGCTTTCATTTACTCCCAACCTTCCTGGCAGGCATGTGTCCTGTTTTTATAGATGAGGAAATTGAGTTCCAAAGAAATTAACCTCTCTGAGGTTATCCAGTCCAATAGAGACAACCAGGATTCCAAACCCCATGTGGCTCACTCAAAAAGCAAAATGCTCTTTCTTCTACCCTAGAGATGTTCTACACCTAACATGCACCTTTGACCAGCCAGCCTTTAGCAATTGACAAGTCCTGTATTGTAATTGACAAGTCTTTGATTCAGCAAAAAGCAAGAAATACAAAGCATGGCTTTTCTTGCTCACCTGACCTATTTTGTTGCATTTGGTTTCAGACCTAAGTTTGTCCAAATTATATTATGAGGTGGGGACGGGGGGGGGGGGGGGGGGGGGGGGGGGGGTGGAGATTTTCCCAAATGTGCAAACATTTCTATGGGCTGGAAGCAATTGGTGGGGGAGAAGTGCCAGGAGCAGGGAGGGGAAAGCTTTTTCACCTGTTAACCTATTTGGTCTGCTATTGAGGCAATTAACTTAAATCCATCCTATAGCCTTATTTTACTGCAGTGGTCCGAAAACCAGAACTTCAGAGCCACACATCAGAATCTCCTGGAGGGCTTGGTAAAAGAGACTGCTTACAGACAGTATCTGCTTCAGTCCAGAGTCAGGCCCAAGAATTTGCATCTGTAACAGGTTCCCAGATGAGATGATGATGGTACCAGAAGCCACTTTGAGAACCACAGCATCTTGTGTCATTTCTGCTATATTACTGTCCTTTCTTAGTTCTACTTGCTTCTCAGAATTATAATAACCCAGGGGAGCTAAGAAAGGGCCAGACAGGGATCTGGGACATTTCTAACATTCTTCTTTCCTTGAAGAAAAGCGCTCCTGAATGAAACATGTACAGTCCACAGATTGGTACAGGAGCTTAGAAGAAATGTGTGCTTGAGAGGCCCTGGGCTTTATTCTAAACCTTCTTGTTCTCATTCTAAATGCCCCTGTAACTTGTGAGCACAAAGAATGAAGCCAAAGTCATCAAATACCTTAAGTAGTTTTTGAAGAGGCCACCTAGCCATCCTCCTTAGCAACAGAGGCAGGGATCCGGATGAGGAAACAAAATGGTGTTAGGTCGTTGGCTAAGGCCACACAACCGCGTAGAGGGAAGCACGCAGCCCAGGTCTAAGCCGGGGCCCTTCCACCACCCACACACTGCCTGGGAAACCCTTCCTGGTTCTTAATCGTTTCAATGTATTTCTATAATTTCTTTTCAGCAAAAGGAAAGGGACTAAAGAATCTTATCTTTGCAGTTAATTAGCGACACCCATAAGCAAAGATGGGGACACAGGCAGGGGAAAGAACAGGGAGCCTGCATGCTAGAAGGGTCTGGAGAACCTGGGGATGTCTGAGGATGCTGGGGGTCTGGTCCCTGCCATCAAGTCTCCCTGGGGGAGGTGTGCAGCAGGCCACAAATGCTGAAAAGGCAGCAGGGAGGAAAGAAAAGAAATGTCGGTGACAGACAAGTGGATGTTTCATCTCCAAAAAAGAGCATGTCTGGGGGTGCCTGGTGGCTCAGTCAGCTAAGCGACCAACTCTTGGTTTCAGCTCAGGTCATGATCTCATGGTTTGAGTTCAAGCTCTGGAGTCTGCTTGGGATTCTCTCTCTCCATCGCTCTCTACCTCTCCCCTGCTTGCACTCTCTCTCTCTCAAAATAAACAAACTTAAAAACTAAAATAAAAAAGTAAAAAAGAGCAGGTCTGAATACGATGTATATTCATAACATTTTAGGAAGATCAGTGTCATTATTCTGAATCTACCAAAATGTTCAAGGAGACAGCAGTCATCAGAAGTCACAACGTTGCCTCTGGCGGACAGTTTTATAGAATGTCTTTCGCTTCTAATTACTAATATTAACGCGGTGCATTTTGCTTTCTAGTTCCTACAGCATATTCACAGCAGGAAACCCTCGTGAAGTGCAAGGTCCTACATTCTGAAATGAGACTGCTGTGACAAGGTGAGGAAAGCCTCGTCTTTCGCAGTCTCCCAACCAAAGTTTATGCACGAGATTTGAAGAAATGTTGCAGGGTTATGTAGGTTACTTCCCCCCTCTGTGTCCCCAAGGGTATACAGGAGCCATTGACGTCTCACTGTCCTCAATTTTCTTGTTTGAGACCCACACATGCAGCCGCCGATCCTGTATTTACCCTTGGATAGCTCCTGGGCCTCTCTAATGAAACATTTCCCAAACTGATTATCTCCTGGCCCCACCCATCTCAGGACTTGGCTTCCTATCCAGGCCGGTAACCCAGAAACTTCATTCTTCATCCTACATAGTTCCCCTGACAGGGAATGAGGTGTCACGCCTACTGATTCTATCTCCTAATCTCTCTTGATCTCATTCGAGGCTCTCCAAACTGCCATGTTGGAATCAGCCATTATCAACCCTTGCCTGGATAATTACACCCACGTGGTTGCTAGTCTCCTTCCAACCTCCAGTCTTTAATTCTCTAGAAGGTGGAAGCAATTCTCCAGATGCATTGCATTTTAGGTGGAAACTCCTTTCTTATTAAGGGCTGTCCTGGACCTTGCAAGATGATAAGCCTCTACAACCCCAACACATTGAATTCCAGTAACACCCGTACCACTGAAACCAAAAACTCTACAGGGGAATAGATAGGGCAGTAGCACAAGCCCAAACACTTCCTTGGGAACCACTAACGCAAGGATCACTTCACTTCCCTGCTAAATTAGTTTAACGATTTCTTAGGATAAATCTCACTCCCTAAAATGGCCCACTGGCCAACTCTGCAATATCATTTCTGGAAAATCTTTCAAAAGAACACAACTGTGTCCGGGTTTCAAGTTCTAGAGAAAACTTACCTGCTTTTCCAGGTATCAGGTGAGCTCCTGAGGCTAACAGGTTTCAGTAGAATCAAGCAGTGTGGTCTTGAAATTGGCTTACTTTATACTATTGCCTCTGTGCTTATTAATTATACCAAGGTATTTCGAATTAGAACAAATAGAAGGTAGGGGCACCTGGGTGGCTCAGTCGGTTAAGTGTCCGACTTCGGCTCAGGTCACGATCTCGCGGTCCGTGAGTTCGAGCCCCGCATCGGGCTCTGGGCTGATGGCTCAGAGCCTGGAGCCTGCTTCAGATTCTGTGCCTCCCTCTCTCTCTGCCCCTCCCCTGCTCACACTCTGTCTTCCTCGATCTCAAAAATATTTTTAAAAATTAAAAAAAAAAAAAAAGAATAGAAGGTAAAACAGAGAACTGAGTTAGAGCTAGACTTTACTACTCAATATCCTGCCATGGGAAAACAACACATTGGGTCCCAATTTCTTCATGTAGGAAATGTTATTCTGCCTCTGGTCTCCAAAATACGAGTGTTACAGTAAAGTTGCTCTTAAGACGTTAAGGTTGGGTTAACCAACGTAGGGTTGCCTGGGTGGCTCGGTTGGTTAAGTGTCCGACTCTTGATTTCAGCTCAGGTCATGATCTCACGGATCCTGAGACTGAGCCCCGTGTCAGGCTCGGCACTAACAGCACAGAGCCTCCTTGGGAATCTGTCTCTCCCCTCTCTGCCCCGACCCCAGCTCACACTCTCTCTCTCTCTCCCTCAAAATGAATAAACATTAAAAAAAAAAAAAAAAAAAGAGGTTTAGGGGCACCTGGATGGCCCAGTCAGTTCTGAGCATCTGACCTAGGTCATGATCTCACAGCTCAGTTCATGGGTTTAAGCCTGCATCGAGCTCTCTGCTGTCAGCATGGAGCCCACTTCAGATCCTCTGTCACCCTCTCTCTGCCCTCCCCCCACCCCCCGCTCGTGCTCTTTCAAAAATAAACATTAAAAAAAAAAAGGCTAATGTAATACTTCACAATGAAAGAGCATTCAGTAACAACGTCTTTTACAGTTAGACTTCAAAAAAGAACGGATTCTAAGCTGTGATATAGCATTTTTAAAAAGTCACGACTATCTTCACCATCATGCCATCCCCAAGTTCTGGTCCCCTTAGCCAAAACCGTAAAAGTGAGAAACGAGAAAACCTTAAGTCACTTAAAAGCTCGTAGTCTAGGGGCGCCTGGGTGGCGCAGTCGGTTAAGCGTCCGACTTCAGCCAGGTCACGATCTCGCGGTCCGTGAGTTCGAGCCCCGCGTCGGGCTCTGGGCTGATGGCTCGGAGCCTGGAGCCTGTTTCCGATTCTGTGTCTCCCTCTCTCTCTGCCCCTCCCTCCCCCGTTCATGCTCTGTCTCTCTCTGTCCCAAAAAAAATAAAAAAAAAAAAAGCTCGTAGTCTAAATCTCAGCTTTCTCATATGTAAAATTAGGACCCAGATCATTCCCAGCGACCCAGGCGGGAGATGGGAAGGAATTGGTGGGGCAGAGAAACCTGCATTCACACGAGAATTGTGCCAGGATGTCTAACAGATCCATTTCCAGAACCACGTCAGAAATGCACAGTCATGTCAACGAAGTTACAGGACACTGTGCATTCAGCTTCCACCCTCTTTACCACCTGGGATTCCTTGGTTTGTGTCCATTTCCTTTCTTGTAGCGTTGGATAAGCGGTTTCTAGCTCTGGTTCTAGTTTCCGGCCAAGATTTCAAAGGAGGTCTGTGGGACTATCCAAAAACTGTATTGGGGGGGGGGGGGGCGGAGAGTTTAAGCCAGAGGCTTAATGAGATTCTAATTAAAGGGGCCTTTGACCCCAAAAGGTTAAGAATCACTGTTAGTTTTTCATGCATGGACACATGCCCCAGATACGTCCCAAACTGCCATGAGACTCTGTGAAAAATGTTGTAAAAGATGGGTAAGTAATTAAAAGAAACGTGTGATGAATATCACAACAGTAGATAAAAGCAATCAAACCTGAATTCAGGTGAAATTACAGAAAGAAAATCTATGGCATTCAATTAGGTTGCATTTTATTTCGATCCATGAAAACTTGCCTCCGAACAGAACTAGGAAGCAAATATTGTCTCAGGTTAAAAGGCAACTGCTATGCTTGAAGCTTACACTGAAAGCTAAACTCTCCAGCCCTTGACTATTTGCAGCCCCAAACGGCCAAAGGAACATATTGGAACAAAGTCTGTGTGAACAGCGAGAGGCAACTCGTGTGTACCATTAGCAAAATAACCTGAGGGGGGGCGGGGGGAACATTTTATACTCCTCAGTATGCAGTGGTGAGAGTTTACAAGTCTCGCGTTGCTTCCTATTGTACATGGCTCCATAGTGATGCCCAAAGTAGCGAAATATAGGCACACAGTTTACATTTGGTTATCGTGTACTTCACAGAGTAACAGCAGCTCTAGAATTACCATACAGAGTTGTATTTCATGCTGCTAACAGCATCCCTCTGGTTAATAACACAGTGTTGGTTGACAGACACGGGCCTAGGGCTCGCACAGAAGGGATCCGGGGCACATCCAGACAGGAGTATGCAAAGCGCGGGTGAAGCTGTTACCGCGACCAGAGAGACTTGGCCACAGGCGGTCAGAGAACAGCAAACACAGAACGGAGTGCCAGGATGGGGTTTACAACCCCCCTCCCCAAAAAAAAAATTGTTTACGACTTTACTACAGGGATCTTTTATCTGTTCAAAGCAGCACAAAACCACCGCATGCCACAGAGAGGAAGCTCATGCACTTGGATTTTTTAAGTCTCGAGTCAGCAAAAGATACTTAGATCAGAGGGTTTGTTTTTTTTTTTTTAATTTGGGCATTTTAAAGTTTAATAATCAAGCAAGGTTGACTATTGGATGTGAGAATAACTCCTAAAAGGATATGAAACATTTCCCAACTACAACACCATACATTGTTATCAGAATGCCGTATCATGTTATCAATGTCTAATGTGGCTTTTTTTGGAGGGGGGGGGGAATCAGGTTCGTTGATAAGATCAACTACTGTCTCATTTTAACAGCCTATTTTCCTTCTGCTAAAAGGGGTCTTTCTAGAATGTCTAGAATGCTTTAAAATCATTAACTGGCAGTCACGATTTAAGTTTGCAAACGCGGGTTCTGGGTTTGAGTGAAATTTAAGAAGCAGGTATGCCAGGCCAGTTCCACACGTGAAAAAGTGGGACTTTACGGGACACGGGTGACTGTGGTGTGGTAATTGTCTGACAGTCTCTTACGTATTAGCACGAATCCTAAATCACCGACATTAAAAAAAGTCCACTATCACCTGTTGGGCGAGGCATTTTTACTACGAAGCCTTGTTAAAATTTCTCTCTAGGAGCACCTGGGTGGCTCAGTCAGTCAGGCATCCCACTTCGGCCCAGGTCATGATCTCGCGCTCATGGGCTCGAGCCCCACATCGGGCTCTGGAACCCGCTTCAGATTCTGTCTCTGTCTCTCTCTGCCCCTCCCCTCCTTGCGCTCGGTCTCCGAAATATAAACATTGTAAAAAATCTCAAAAGAGAAGTTTCTTTCTAGACATTTCTCGTTGTTTAAAACCAAAAATAGCAACAGAAAATTGACCTTTTCAGGAAGACACCACCAGATGGTAGCATTGGATCAATACTGTCCGTCGGAAGAAACTCCCAGTGTGTTTTAGCAGATGCCTCTTTGCTATGAGTTCCTCTGGACGTTACCTCAAACCAGTATAATGTGACAAACCAGGATGACGTAGTAACCACACTGGAAACTTCTACCTCATCTGCTTTTAGAACTCCGCAAACATGCCCCAGGCTCCCTGGTAGCTAATAAAACCAGCAAATCTAAGTGAAGCAAATATTTTATTTAAATCAGTTGTCAAATCACAGTTTATCCAAAGGAACTTAATGCAACGTTGTCCTTAAAAGAGTGGGCACAGATATGGCACAGACACAATCCAGTACCTAGCAAAATACCATCTGTAAAGAACCTGACTTACTTCATGCTGTGTGTGCATGTGGTCCAGCGTATAAGAGTAGAATAAAAAACTTAAAATAGTCGATTATTTTTTGAGAAGATGAAAAACATTTCACTACTTTGCCTCGGGATTCAAGCGCACTCATCTGTCCAAATGGCCACAACAATTCAGAGAAAAGGCTTAAAGTTAACCCGCTACTGAAAAAAACTCCCTTCCAACCCCCACTGGGCTAGAAAGAAAAATTTCACAGTAACAATGGAACCTTCTGTGTTTCCCCCCAAAAAAGCTTTTTATTTTTAGCACACTGTGCAGAACAGGAAAGTGAGCGATTTCAGAGCGGCCTGAAACACGGACCCGACCCTCAGTGGGTTTTGAAGTACGAACCGTAGCTTCTGATCAGGAATGTTGTTTCTAAGGAAGCTGCTGTCACAGGTTACAGCTGAGGCTTAGAGCTTCCACCACATCCTGCGTGATACAAAAGGAATGCACCGTATTGTACATTTCCTTAATCGTTAAGGAAAAAAATATACAATAGATACAGGAGGGTTACTTAAAACATACATATAAATACATAGGGAATGATACTCCAGTTTGAGAAGCAGAACTAGGTGCGGCCAACTCCAGTTCCGGGTGGAGAATTTGGGACCTTAAATCAGAAACATTACATGGTATCGGCGGCGGGGAAGAGGGGTGGCCCTGCAGAGGACACGGTAAATGGCTGTAGCCCCCGATTGCTGCCTCAGGGTTGTCAGGGTGCTCCAGAGAGGAGGTCAGTCGATGGGCCTGTTCTTCGGTTCGGAGTCTGAAATACTGGTCGTGAGTCTTTGTCAGCAGCGTTCATCTCCTCCTACTGCCTGTCTTCACATTCTGGTCTTGCAAACACACGGGGCAGAACTGTGGGAGGAAGGAAGAATCAAAAGTGAGTCAAGTCTCCTCTCCTCCCCCGTTCATTCCCCGAGCCGTGGAAGCCCCAGTCGCCGGTGTCCAGCCCCTGAGAAAGCGAGTGGGTTGGGGGCCGACGGCAGGTCGGGCTGGGTCACCAAAAACTGGCGGCTGTGGCTCCAGCATTCAGGCGCATCACACGCACTGGGGATTTTTTTAATGCTTGGCTACTACTACCGGTGGCCAAAAATGTTTTGTTTTTTTCCAGAGAGCTACAAACTACAATTTCAAGCTGTAGGATGAAAACTTACTTTGGGCTTCTAGTTTTGAGGAAAAATTCAATGAACTGGTAAGTATGGTGCTGTGAGCGCAACGTATTTCTTATGCCTTTGAGCCAAACACGCAAACGCACACTTGTGCGCACACACGTGCCCCGTTTATTTTCTCGGAAAGCAGTCACGTGGGGGTAAAACGAAGTCACTGTTTTCATGACACCAGTAAGACTGAACGGGTTGTCAGTGAGGGGGAAAAGGAAGGGAAGCTAGGTCTCCTGATCTACTTGACTGCTTTTTCCCCAACTGAAGGTTCTGCATAAAGTCGTAATTATTTAAACTCCTGCTTCCTTTAGAGCAGATTTGCCATCAAGCGGCATGAAAGGGGAAAAAGTGTTTTGGAAGGAAAGGAAGCTCGCTTACGTGATGTTTTAGGATCCTGTGGGTTCTGATTTTGCTGGTCCTTCCTCTTGTTTCTGCGTCTCTCCCGGTGTCTGGGTTTCGATCTCTTCTTCTGACTCACCGTGGGCTTTTCCTTCCTGAAATTCTACTTCCTGGCCACCTTCCTCCTCTTTCAGCGCTGGTCCATCTGTGTCCAGGGACTCTTTGGTGAAGCCTCCTGAGGCCTCAGAATCTTCCAGGGCTGAGTGGTGGCTCTCAGGGTCATCAACAGCATCATCCTTTTCATCTTCCTGGGATTCAGACAGTGACTTCTCTATCCTTTCGCCTAACTCGGCGCGATCGCCATCTTCTGGAATAGACTTTGTTCCAGTTGTTTCTTTCTTTTCCTCCGACGGGAGAACTGCCTCTTCGAGCTGCTGGTCGGTTACACCGGAACCTTCTACCTCCACGGCTGGAATCTCTTCGGAAGCTTCGCTCACAGCTTTGGAAACGTCAGAGTGGGTTTGTTCCACGGTGGTTAGCGTGGATTCTTCTTCGGCTGCAACGGTGTGTGTTTCATCCCGTGCAGAGGCCTGAAGTTCCCTTTCTTTCTCCTCCATTTGCGGTCTAGCTTCCTGGGTGTCAGCTTGTATAGGTTGAGCCTGTGTCTGGAAATCAGTGGCTGTTTCTTCAGTACTTACTAACCGGTCAACAACGGTCTGGATCACATTTTGTACAAGTTTACTGCTCTCAGTCTCAAGTTTCAAAATCTCGTTTTCAGCCTTTAAATCTTCCTCGCTAGTTTCACTTACTTGGGCTTCCTGGCAACCAGCCGGCTCGTCCTCTTCATCTGAGGCCCGTTTCTGCGGTGTGGTCTTGTCTGCTTCCAGGTCAGCACTGATGCCTCCTTCAGGCGTGGCCGATACGGCCTCTGGTACGGATTCCGGCTGAGACTCCGTCCCTGTGGGCACCTCGTCTTCCCCTGGCTGAGCAGTGAAGTCCTCATCTTTTGCAGAGGATTTTTCTTCTGGTATTAAACGTGCATCTGCAGATTCCAGGGCTTCCGGTGTTTCTAAAATCTTGACGGTTTCTCCCAAGACCTTCTCCTCCACTGCTGCAGCCGTTAGAGGTAATGACGGCTCAGAGCTTTGAGCTGGAGTTTCTGTGTATACCGCGTCCTCTTGAGCCAGCCCAGGAGAACTTTCTTCCAAACTGGTCACCTCCTTTTCCCCGTCGATGACGGCCACGCTAATCGTCTGTACCAGCTGCTTACTAAGCTCTTCAGATACCGTCACGGCTGGTTTTTGCTCAAGTTCCTCTTCACTCACTTCGGTTGGCTTTGCTTCCGTTTTCTCCCTTTCTACTTCAACTACCAGCTCTTCCTCCACTTGGGTTGGAGGAGATGGCGTGTGGCTCTGGAGTTCAGTATCATCACTCTTCTGAAATTCAGGTTCTTCGGTGACTTCATCTTCAAGGGCAACCTCCATGGTCTCTTTCTCACCGACTGTTGTTTCAGTGTCTGTCGACACCTCAGGGCCTTCAACAAGCGGTGTGTCTTTGGTTTCCCGGTCAGTAGACTGGCCTTCCTCTTCCGTCACTTCAGTCTTTGAAAGAATGGGTACAGTTTCCACTGATACCTCTTCCTCTGTATGTTCCCGAACCTCTTCCATTTTTGAATGTCCTGTATCTTCTTCCTGGGACTGAAGACTAGAAGGTGCTGGAGGCATCTGTTCTGGTGCAGGAACGGCCTCTGCTTCTGTGATCTGTGACTGTACCCCAGAGGCGACCTCGGGGTCTTCGTGGATGTCTGTCATCTTCTCTTGCTGTGTTACATTTAGAGCCTCAACATCTGCTACTGGGGTGCTTCCGTTGGTCTCGCTGTCGGTAAGGGTTTCAGCTGAATCGGGAGCAACAGCCTGTTCTAGAATAAATTCTGATTTTACCCCAACCAAGGTTTCAGCTGGACAAGTGGTTCTAAGCTCACTAGGCTCTACACTGTCTGCGACTTGAGGAACTTGTTCCAAGCTTTCGGGGGTGGCCTGTACAACCACCTCCTCCTGTGTCAAGGTCTCAGTCTCAGTTTCTTCTACGTGTACTTCCGTCACTACGTCCGTCTCTTTCTTCAGATCCGGCTCTTGAGAACCCTCTTCCGCGTCTACCTTCTCTGGAATTTCGGCCCCTACTTCCTGCACTGTCTGCATCGTGTCTTCTGGCCCTCTGGTGTCGGGCAACTGTGATTCCTCCCTAACTTTTTCTGCGACTGCCTGCAGGACCTCTTGAGTTCGCCTCTCTTGGTCTTCTACGTCTGGCACACCGCCTTCCACCTCCTGAACTGGCGTCGCTTCCTCTGTGGTGACTGGAGAGTCAGTTAACTGAGAAACAGCTGAGACCATGTCGGTGGTCTCTTCAGCACCAGATACTTCTGCTGCTTCTTCGGCACAAAACGCCTCTGTAGTTTCTGCAGCTGTCACAGCTTCAGAAGTCAACTCCACCTCGCTGACGACTGTGTCGCCAATGGCGTCTTGACCCTCTGGCAGAGTTTTGGCAACAACGGGGGTTTCCTCTGCAAGGGCCTCCCCTTCAAATGCCTCCTCAGTTAGGGGTCTGGCTTCCTCTTCTGTTTGTTCAAGAGGTTCTGTCACTGAGGCAGATATCCAAGAGGGTGACCTTTCTTCAACACTGCTAAGAGCCCTTGCCCCGTCAACAACAGTCACAGCCACAGCATGAACCAGAGTCGTACCGAGCTCCTCTGACACAGAAACAGCTACCTTTTGCTCAGGCTTCTCCTCGCCCTGCTGGGCGTGCTGTACTTCGGTTTTCTCCCTTTCTACTGCATCGTACTCAGACAGAGGTACCACAGCTGGGACATCAGAATCATCTTCGTTGACCTCTGTTGGCCCCGTGTCTTCAACGGTGGCTTGTTCCGGTTTCCCATCTGACCTTTTCTTCCTCCGCCCGGGAATAAATTTCTTAATTGAAACCCAAGACTCTTCTTTCCCGGGTTCGACATCTGAAGCTGAATGTTCTAAGCCAGACCCAGTTACGGAGTCTTCGCTCTTCTCTTCCAGTTTTGACTTGGATTTTTTCCTTGGAGTAACTAATCTTTTAAATGACTCCCAGGTGGAAACTCCCTCCCCCTCAGTGGGGCTCCCAGCTTGCTCGGGTGAGGAGCTTCCTGGCCCTTGATCATGTTCCTGGGAACTAGCGAGGGCAGCATCTGGTCCCGTTTCTTTGTCTTTTCCTGCATCTTCTGGCTTCTGGCCCTCTCCTCCCGCTGGTTTTGGTGCCGCTTCGTCGTCAGAAGATGATGCTTTCCTTGCCCTTTTCTTGGACGATCCCACACAAATTAAAGCTTCCCAGGAGACTGAAGTATCCACCCTGCGCTTTGGTTCTTCGGGCTTTTGCTCCTCTCCGTTGCCTTTTGCTTCCTCTTGCGTCTCCGAGGCTGCGCTCTCCGTGGAAGACAGGGTGGCGCTCTTTACTTTCTCCAATTCGTCCTCCTTATCACTCTCCGAAAGCCTTCGGACTCGCTTCTTGGGCGTCACCATCTTTTTGAAAGACGCCCAGGGAGTGACCCCTTCTCGCTTCTTCTCCCCGTCCGAAACAGCGCCTTCCTCGGCGTCCCCCTCTTGCTGTGCGTCCGCGACGCCTCTCTCCAGACACGTGATCTCCTCCGGTTCCTCGGGCGACGAAGCGGAGCTCTCGCCCTTCTGTTCGTCGGTACTGTCCGGAGACTCCGCTGCGGCTTGATGCTCCCCGGCCTCCTCGTCTCCTCCCCCTCGCTTCCCTTTCTGCTTCTTCCCGGAAAGCTTTTTCAAGCCGGTGCTGGTGAAGAGTTTCTTTAAAGGGCTTCCCTGCGCCCTCGTTCGCTCCTGCGAGGACAGCACATCCGCCTCGCTCGCGAGGCCCTCGGGGTGGGCGGGGGGCGCTCTCTCCTCGGGGCTCAGGTCGGCGGGGCGGCTGTGGTCACCGCCGGGGGCGCACGCTTCCGTGGCCTTCGCCGGCTCCGCCACGGGCCTGGCTTTCTCAAGTTCAGCCGGGGTGTCCACCGCTGTTTCAGGTGGCGGGGGCTCTGCGGCTTCCGCTTCCTCCGCCTCGGCGTCCTGCTCCTCGGTTTTCTTCTCTGCCGTGCTGACGTGGACTTCTGCGACGATCTCCACCTTGTCGTCGAATATTTCCGTCGCTAGAGGGGCGGGTTTCTCTTCAGGGGCCTCCTGCCCTCGGTCGTCGGAGGGCAGCTCCACTTTTTCATATTCCGCCGACAGTCGGGCCTCGCCGGCGCTCTCGGTGGCCTCCTGTGGCTGTTCAGGAGGAGCCGCTTTCTCAGAGGTCTCTTCCTGTTCCTGTGTGTCTCCTTTTTCTGGCTCTTGGTCCTTTTTCTTCTCTGAAGCTTCCAGCTCATCCTCCTTAGGCTTCCTGAAACTGGTCTTTTTTCTCCAGCCGGCCCAACCTTGAGTGAAGAATTTTTTGAAGGGTGACGCTGTCTCGCTGGCCAGGGGACTCGTCGGGGAGTCTAGAGACTTGGTGGGCTCCTTTTGCTTTTCTTCTCCATCTCTGCCTTCCTCTGCTGCTTGGCCAGACTCAGCTTGAAGCGAAATTTCCGTGGTGCTCTGCTCGTGTTTGAGGGCTTCTTCGGGTTTCTCTGTGGATTGTTTTAGCTCACTTTCTTTGGCTGTTGCTTCCCCGGTCTCCTGGCTGGGCTCCTGGTGGTCGCCAGCCCCGTCCGGCACCCCTCCTCCTTCACCTTCGTCTTTTTTGACAGTGAGCAGTTGGACCGTGTCAGCCTTCTCGGTCTTATCCTTTCTTACAGTGAATTTAAAGCCGACAAACTTAAACACCTTCTTAAATCCAACATCGTTAGACTGGGACTCAGTAGGTTGCATTAGCTCTTCCAAATTGCTTTCTGAAGAAGGAATCTGTTCGATTATTTCAGGCACTTCCTCCTGCCCATCCTTTGTGATGTCGCCCACAACCGCTGAACCAGCAGCCATCTCTTTATCTGAGTCTCTTTCGCTCACATCTTCCGACTCTCTCTGTCCAACTATGAACAGAAAAAGGAGAGCAGTGGGGGAGAAGGGAGAAAATTATTACAGTTCAACAAAACCCTACATATTTTAAAAAACATAACCCATGAATACGTTCTTTAATGTCAGGCGATTCCAGGACAGAGTTAAAGTCTTATCAGTATTTGCAAATCTCAGTGCATTAGGCAAACGCTACTTCTTCCAAAGGACCTTTAAGAATTCAGGTTTAAAGAGGGGCGCCTGGGTGGCTCAGTTGGTGAAGCGTCCGACTTCCGCTCGGGTCATGATCTCACAGTTCGTGGGTTCGAGCCCCGCATCAGGCTCTGCGCTGACAGCTTAGAGCCCGGAGCCTGCTTCAGATTCTGTGTCTCCCCTTCTCTCGGCCCCTCCCGTGCTCATGCTGTCTCTCAATAAAAAATAGACGTTAAAAAAAAATTAAAAAAAAAAAAAAAGAATTCAGGTTTAAAGATACTACTCTGCTCCTTCTGGTCCCCATGAAGGAAAAGTGAACACACTCAAGTACCAGCATAGTAAGTAGAAGTAGCTGCAGCATCACTAAGAGTGGGTCAGGCAGACGGCATAGGCTCTGTTGCAATGCAAAACAGAATCAATCATCACGCCCATGATCTAGAATCCACCCCGTTTAGGAGAAATAAGCTAAAGAACAACAAAAAGTAAGAATCCAGACAAATCTAAGGAGGGACATTCTATGTGATAACTAGCTGGTCTCTGTAACGAGTCCCAAAAAACGGAGCAGGGCTCCACAGGGAAATTCCAGGCCGGGTCAGGCAAAGTGAGGAACAGAAAGGAGGTGCTCCGTAGCACCACCCAGAAGCGTGTAGAATCGTTATGTCTACACTTGAAACTAATGTAACATTGTGTATCAACTATACTCAAATAAAAAAATTTTTTTAAAAAGGTGGCATCCAAAAGCTGAAGCATGGCAAACAACAATGACAATGATGGGTCACAAAACAAGAGTCCACGAATCAAGAGTGATACTAAAAAAGTAACTAGGGAACAGGCAGTATTTCCTTATGAGAAAGACCAATCACTAAATCTAGATATACCTTCCACTTTGATCTATAGTCATTTTCTTTAGAATTCAAAATTCTACTGCATCGGGATTCACATATTATTTATTAAGGACAAGAGTTAACAAAGATGTTTCTTTTATAGCGAGTTACATAGGCTCTTCCTAGACCAGGACAAACAGCTCTTCAGCCTTCAAGATGTGGAGCGATGTGGTATTTAAAGATGGACTTATGTCATTCATCAAGTACGATACACATAAGTGGATTTTCTTTTGTAGTTATTTGGGGAGAAGAAAGCCATATTGTAGTTCGGTTCACCTGTAGGGCCAGTTGCACTGGACGTTTCCAGTTGCTTAGAAAGGTAAAAATCATTTCTCGTTATGTGAAAAAGAAAGTAAAATGCAGCCCTGTTTCATGGCAAGTGTGGTTACGGGAAATTTTCCTCTTTTGAAGGTGGGTGTGACTGATAAATTTGGAGCTTGTCATATCACCATGAAAATCGGCCATTCAAAAAGAAACAAACAAAAAGACAGGGGCAGGGGAAAAGTTTTCATAGAAAAGAACACAAAGCAAGGAAACTGTCAGATTCACTATAGCTGAAGTGGTTATTTTATCTGGAAAAGCCTAGTTGGCTGTTTGTCATTAGATGAAGGAAACCGCTCTTTACCCATACCTTTGTAATAACTCATTCAAAGATCCAGAAATGCTAGAAACCTTTGGGCGAAAGGCTGTCAGGAAACCTACAGTTTTAGAGTATTAACACACAGATCAAAAGGGAAAAACTTCCTTTACAGTGGAGAGATCTGGCAGGTACTGCCTTAAACTTAACATCCCTGATAACAGAACAAAACTGTCAGCATGCTTTCTGATGTGAGGCACTGAGAAGGCCAATAAATCACCTACAGTATTCCTACTAAAAATGTTTAATGGAATCTGTAAGGCAACAATCAGATAAATCAATGAAGGATATTCTAGAAGACAACTAGCTTGGTCTGACACATCAATGTCACAAGGGACAAAAATGAAACAAAAACGCACGTAGACTGTCCGCAAGTAACTTTCAAACAGTTTAAGGAGAGACACTGAGGGCTGGGGTGGGGGGCAGGGGAGAGAATGTGCTAAAATATCAGTAACTGGTAGATTAGGTCAAGTGTATATGGGTGTGTGTATTTGTCCGCAGTTTTTAAATTTAAAAACTCATGTTTAAAAAACAAGTCAGTGTGATGTAATAAAAGGGAGGGGTACAGAGCTAAATTAATAAATTAAAAAAAGCATAACAGTAAGTCAGGCTGGGCATGGTCCTAGATTGGATATTAGTTAGGGCAAACTAACAAAAGGACGTTTTGGCTTTTCTTGGGAAAATGTGAGTATGATTTGGGATTAGAGGAGATGGGATTTTCACCAAAACAAAAGAGTTGAAGGTTACCACATAGTATATACAATATGATCACATTTAACCCCCACCCCCCACACATACACACCTACCTCACATATGATCTCTGGGGGATGGAAATGTGATATATTTTAGTTTTGCTTGTATCAATTTTCCCTCTAGAATATGTACTGCTTTCTCTAAGAAAAAAGTCAATTAAAGTGAACACAGAAAAGGTCTTAATTGTAATAATACACTTAATGCCCACAGCAGAAGATGAAGCTCAGTAATTATAAACGGTATGCATACCAACACATAGAACATATCCATAAATATGTGAAATACAGATATATTTGGAAAGACAAAAACAACATGCTTCCCCAAATCCGTAACTTTACCCAGCTTATAGGATCTTTCTTTCCCACGAGAATAGTTTTGTCCTTGATGTGAACTATTACAATCTGTGTCTACAAGTCTCTATCGCAGTACTGGGTGGGTTTTATTTTATTCTGCAGACCATAAGGAAGAGAAACTAAGGAAGCATTCTCATACTAAGCACATGGCACCGTGTGGACAGGGCCTTTGACCGTGACATCGTCGTCTCTACCTTTTTCTGTAAGAAAAAGCCAATTCGCATTGATTCTACCTGACATCAGCGTCTGAGGTAGCATTAAATAAATAACAAATTCAAAAAAAACAACAGAGAACTCAATATTTTAGACAGAGAAGGAGGTCTGAAGAAAAACCAAGGGTCTCATTATTTTCATCTGAAGTACACTTCCTGATTTCCCTTTAAAAAAAAAAATCACTACGAAATACACGTTTCTGAGCAACTTGAAGCTTTATAAAGAATAAAGAAATAATCAGCACCCACACTGTGGCAAACATTCCAACAGAAAGAAAAATTGAGACTGTCTAGATGTATGTCATTGGGCTTCCTAGAGTATCCCCGGACACTTCTTTCGAGTCAGGAGACAGACCTCCTCCAGAAGTCCTCCGGGAATGCTCTTCCCATTATTTTTTGGCACCACGTATATAACCTTTTCAAATACAAAAATGCTGTAAATTTCCACGTGTTCCTATTATAAACCTGCTTGCGGTAAAGGTTAAAGGTTTCTTTGAATTAAGTCCACTTCCATGACACGAACCGCTTTCTACAAATTTCCCCAAATGATGCAAGGACACGCACAGGAAAAACCTTCCACAAACCCTTTTAACGCCACACAAGAGATGTGACCTTTTTAAAAAAAAAAAAAAAAAAAAGGTGTCTACTACCGCTGAAAATACGCTAGAGAAAAAAAGTTAAACCCCAACAATAAAGTCCGTTCTCGTACAATTTTACTAAAAATGTCCATGAATACACATTAAAAGTTTCCTGCCCGCAACGTAGGAGAGAAAAAGAACACTCCTCACCCAACCTTTCCAAAATTTATTAGAAAACGCAGAGACGTGTTGCTAACGCGGTGGGAGAAAACAGGTGGTGTACCTACCATCTTCCTCCCTAATTCCCCTCCATGCTCCCAAATCTGTTTCGATTTGAAACACTTTTTCTTAAATTCTGGGATGACTGGAATGTGTACGGTCAAAGCCAGAGAGACAAAGATTAACAGCTGTCAACTGGCAGAACAAAACAGCTATTGACCGTCACGGCGCAGCCTGGCAATACGAGTTGTTCTCTTTAGACAGAGTGATAGACAGGCTGAACACATTTTTTTAAGGATCACAAGAGACATTTAAATCCTAACTGGTCTGCCGTGTCTTTTGACCTAAGGAATCCTAGGAGCTAATGGCTGTCACAACAGCCTTCCAGACTGGGCCACTGCTGGCCCAGGAGGGGCCTTTGTGCTCTGGGTTAAGAGCCACACAGCAGAACTCAGCCCTCATTCCAGCTTCTACTTCCCTTCCGCGCCCTCCCGAACCGGGACAGACCTTCCAGGGAGGCTCTGCTTCCTAAAATACCTCTTTGATCACAAAGTGATGCTGCAACCTACCCCTAATGGCTGCAGGACTTCCGACACAATCTTCCTAGCCACCCAGCCTGGCAACCAAGGGTCAATTAGTTGCAGCCACTACCACGACCAACAAAAAACCAACTCCGACCACACCTTCCACGTTACAGGTGCCTGTTCTGCCCCAAACCACGGTTGATGGCTGGGAAACGCACTGGAACCTGGATTCCATCTTTCAGCCTCCTTTCCTGTTACGCAGTCGGCTACACATTCCCCACGGTGCGGCCGAACAAGCAAGGCCCGTCTGTCCTGTGCCACATCCCCCATTCGCTCTCCTCCAAGCTGTTTCTGGCCGTTGGTAAATGCTAGTGATTTTTTGAGACCTGTATCATGTTCTTTTTATCCTCCTGTGCAAAGACCTTCCCAGGTGACCCCGGCCGGCCACCACCTCGGGCCAAGCCCGACGCCCCTCTCACGCCTGAGTCCTCGCGCTGTGTCCTTTCCTGGCAGGAAGCGGCGTGCGAGCGGCCTGGGTCCGGGTGGGGTCACTGCTCCGGGAGCACAGGCTTTGGGCACATGCTCCACCGCCGCTCCGGCCCGCAGCAAACGCGACACGACCCAGGAGCGGCAGGGCGGGCTTCGTATTCGAGCCGGGCCGCTGGGTCATCCGAACCCCAGGGCGTCGGCTGTACCGGGGCCGCCGGGTCCCTTCCTAACACCTCCCCGCGGGCTTCCATGCCGAGGGCTTGGTCAGAGCAAGGGAAAGGAGGCAGGCTGGAAGCCCCCACGCCGAGGGGTGGCCGGCACTCACGAAAGGTCCAGCGGGTGGCTCTCAAAGCCGACCCACCCGCCGCGTCCCCGGGCCGACAGCCACCAGGGGGCGCGCTACTCACAGCAAAGGTTACTCCACCAGGGCATCGTGTGCACCCTCCGGCAGGGGCGGCGCCACAGGGCCCGAGAAGGCCCAGGCTTCTTCCCCCGGCTGCCCCATCGCGGGACGGACACCGGTGCCGATGCCGAGGGCGCCCCCTGGGGGCCACCGCGTGCGTCACAGAGGGCACAGTCTCCTCGTGGCCCAGTGGCCGAGGGCTTTGGTTTCACGGGCCTTCAAAGAAGGGTTCCTGGGGGCCCTGTGCTTCACCTTGATGTGATCTCTTCAAACTCACGCACATTCGAGTACCAAAACTCTCGTGGCTAAATGACTGCCAAACCGCTAAACCTAAATACTGCTGGATCCCTGACCCGCCTCCTTATCTGGGCCAGAAGGCAGGTGGCCTCCAAAATCGCAATACAGGGCGATGGCTCGAGGGATAGCGGGATCTTGTGCATGAGTTTGTTCTGTTTCAAAAACTTTCAATGTCTTGAGTATTAGAACAAGAATCGGGGACGTCACGCAGGTTCCCATCGCAAAGCTCTCATTTAGAGTCACAAAGGCTTAGGGTTTGAAGGGAGAGTTCACCTTGTCCCTCCAACTGGGGAGTAAATGGACTTCAAAAATGGTCATGTGGGAAATGCAAAATGGTACAAACACTTTGGAGGGCAGTTTGGCAGTTTCCCACAAAACTGCACATATTCTTACCATGTCCCGTGCCCCCTGGTACTTCACCCAAATGAGCTGAAAACACGTCCACACAAAAACCTGCATATGGATGTTTATAGTTATGTTAATAGCTTTATTCGTAATTGCATACACTTGGAAGCAACCAAGATGTTCATTATGTGAATGGATGAATAAACTATGGTGCCTCCAGACAATGTAATATTATTCAGTGCTAAAAAGAAATAAGCCAGCAGAGCCATGGAAAAATACGGAGGAACCTTAAATGTGTATCACTGAATGAAAGAAGCCAATCTTTAAAGGGTGTGTATGTATTGTATGATTCCAACCATATGACATTCTGGGAAAGGCGAAACTACAGGGACAATAAAGAGGTCAGTGTTGCCAAAGGCTGGAAGGGAAGTAAGGATGAATCGACAGGGCACAGAAGATTTTTACAGCAGTGAAACGAGCTATCCCTCGACAACATGGTTTGAATCGTGCAGTTCCACTTATATGTGGATTTTTTCAATACGTACAGCACAATACTGCAAATGTATTTTCTCTTATCGTTCTTTTTTTTAAACATGTTTATTTTTGATGGGGGGGAGGGGCACAGAGAGAGGGAGAGAAAGAATCTCAAGCAGACTCCATGCTGTCAGCGCAGAGCCCGAGGCAGGGCTGGAACACACAAACCGAGATCATGACCTGAGCCGAAATCAAGAGTCACCCAGGCACCGTCCTTGCTTATGATTTTCTTAATAGCATTTTCTTTTTCTAGCTTACTGTATTATAAGAATAGAGTATATCATACATATAACATGCAAAATATGTTAATCAACTGTTTACATTATCAGTAACACTTCCAGTGAACAGCAGGCTAATAGTAGTTAGGTTTTGAGGGGGAGTGAAAATTTGTATATGGGTTTTCAACTGGGGAGCCCTAACCCCCATGTTGTTCACGGGTCAACTATATACCATGAGGCAATACGGGTGGATACATAGGATTATCACATCATCTGTTCAAAACCCCAGAGTGAGCCCAAATATAAACTAGAGACTTTGGGGGATAATGACAGGTCAATGTAGTTTCATCAACTGTAACAAATGTACCACTCTGGTGAGGGATTTGTTAGTGGAAGAGGGATTTGATAGCACATGTGAGGGGGGCAGGGAGCATATAGGAACTCTCTACTTTCTACTCGTTTTTGCTATGAACCTAAAACTGCTCTAAAAAAATACGGTCTATTTTTTTTTTAATGGTCATAGGACTTGGCCAGTGTCATATAATGGGGGTGTGGCATCTCTGGGGGACCAAAGGCTGGAGAGAAACACTTAGAGAGTCAATGCATTAAAAAGGAACAAGGAGCGCCTGGGTGGCTCAGTCGGTTAAACGTTCGACTTCGGCTCAGGTCATGATCTCGTGGTCTGTGAGTTCGAGCCCCGCGTCGGGCTCTGTGCTGACAGCTCAGAGCCTGGAGCCTGTTTCAGATTCTGTCTCCCTCTCTCTGACCCTCCCCCATTCATACTCTGTCTCTCTCTCTGTCTCAAAAATAAATAAACATTGAAAAAAAATTTTTTTAAAAAGGAACAAAAAAAAGTTTGTCTTTTTAAAGGAAAAATTAATTTCATACACTTTCAAAGTGCTAAAATTCTTACTTTCCATAAATCATGATAAGATTTTATAATTTGTCAATGTAACTTACGACAAGAAAAAGTATTTAGACATCTCAACTCCCACACTTGGATGGGAAAACTGCTATTATGTCTGATGTAGACAGCAATTTAAATTCTATCTATTGCAGTGTAAAAAGCAGTTTTTCATGGTTATAGTCATGCTATTAAAAAAAAAAGAAAGAGGGGCGCTTGAGTGGCTCAGTCAGTTAAGCGCCCAACTTGGACTCAGGTCATGATCTCATGGCTTGTGAGTTTGAGCCCCATGTCGGGCTCTGTGCTGACAGCTCAGAGCCTGGAGCCTGCTTCAGAGTCTGTGTCTCCCTCTCTCTCTGCTCCTCCCCCACTCACACTCTGTCACTCTCTCAAAAATAAACATTTTTAAAAAATAAAAAAATTTAAAAAAGAAACAGCAGTGCTATCGACAATAGCCGAAGTATGGAAAGAGCCCAAATGTCCATCAACTGATGAATGGATAAAGAAGATGTGATATATATGTACAATGGAGCATTACTCAGCAATCAAAGAGAATGAAATCTTGCCATTTGCAACTACGTGGATAGAACTAGAGGATATTATGCTAAGTGAAAGAAGTCAGAGAAAGACAAATGCCCTATGACTTCACTCATATGTGGAATTTAAGATATAAAACAGATGAACATAAGGGAAGGGGAGCAAAAATAGAGAGGGGGACAAACCATAAAAGACTCATAAATACAGAGAACAAACTGAGGGTTGCTGGAGGGGTTTTGGGTCAGCGGATGGACTGATTGGGCAAGAAGCATTAAGGGGGACACTTGTTGGGATGAGCACTGTGTGTTACATGCATGTGATGAATCACTGGATTCTACCACTGAAATCATTATTGCACAAAAAATTAAAAATTAAAATTTAAAAAAAACACATATATCCTACCCACCCACTCATTGATAGTGATTCTAAAGATCACTTGACCCTTATTTTGCAAGCATTATGATAAAAACTGGATAAGGCAAGATCAATGGGTGTCAGAGTATGCAGGATATTTACATGTTTAATAATTAAAAGGGTGGGAAGCCCTATACAGTGGAGAAATTGGGCAAGAACTTAACATTAACCGGGGCACCTAGGTGACTTAGTTAAGCATCGGACTCCCCTGATTTCAGCTCAGGTCATGATCTCATGGTTCCTGAGTTCGAGCCCTGCATCCGGCTTTGCACCGACAGTGTGGAGCTGGTTTGGGATTCTCTCCCTCTCTGCTCCTCCCCCACTCTCACGGGTACACACTCTCCCTCTCTCTTTCAAAATAAACACAGAGGGGCGCCTGGGTGGCTCAGTCGGTTGAGTGTCCAACTCTTGGTTTCCGCTCAGGTCACGATCTTACCGTCGTGGGTTCGAGCCTCACATCGGGCTCTGTGCTGACAGCGTGGAGTCTGCTTGGGATTCTCTATCTGCCCCCTGCTAGCTCCCTCTCTCTCAAATAAATAAGCTTTAAAAAATTAAAAATAGGGGCGCCTGGGTGGCGCAGTCGGTTAAGCGTCCGACTTCAGCCAGGTCACGATCTCGCGGTCCGGGAGTTTGAGCCCCGCGTCAGGCTCTGGGCTGATGGCTCAGAGCCTGGAGCCTGTTTCCGATTCTGTGTCTCCCTCTCTCTCTGCCCCTCCCCCGTTCATGCTCTGTCTCTCTCTGTCCCAAAAATAAATAAACGTTGAAAAAAAAAATTAAAAATAAATAAGTAACCTACAGGTAAAATAGGAGAAAAAAAACACGCTAAGGAGGGTGGTGGGAGTGGGGAGAGGAGAGCTATACATTCAAACACGTCAATGTCTTAAAGGAGAAAAGCTGTAGAAATGTTCCAGATTAAAAGAAGCTAAAGAAGGGGCGCCGGGGTGGCGCAGTCGGTTAAGCGTCCGACTTCAGCCAGGTCATGATCTCGCAGTCCGTGAGTTCGAGCCCCGCATCAGGCTCTGGGCTGATGGCTCAGAGCCTGGAGCCTGTTTCCGATTCTGTGTCTCCCTCTCTCTCTGCCCCTCCCCCGTTCATGCTCTGTCTCTCTCTGTCCCAAAAATAAATAAACGTTGAAAAAAAATTAAAAAAAAAAAAAAAAAAAAGAAGAAGCTAAAGAATATGATGCTTAAGACCGAAGATGATCTTACAATGCAAGGTGAGAAACGCTAAAAAGGACACTGTTAAATTAGCTGACAGAATTTGAGTAAGTATGGTACATTATATAGTACTGTAATAATGTAAATATATGATACTAATAACCATTCTCTGGATATAAAAGGGAGTATCTCAGGGCCCCTGGGTGGCTCAGTCGGTTGAGCGTGAACTTCAGCGCAGGTCATGATCTCGCGGTTCGTGAGTTCGAGCCCTGCGTCGGGCTCTGTGCTGACAGCTCAGAGCCTGGACCCTGCTTCGGATTCTGTGTCTCCCTCTCTCTCTGCCCATCCCGTGCTTATGCTCTGTCTCTCTCTGTCTCTCAAAAATAAATAAATGTGAAGAATATTTTTTAAAAAAAGGAAATATCTCTATCCTTAGGAAATAACATAAGTATTTAAAAGGAAATGATACTATAACTTATCTGCAAGAGGCTCAGAAAATTTTTCATCTCCTGCCTATGTAAGACATAACAGGAACTTGCATGCTGGTTTTTGGTTTTGTTTTCTTAACACAGAGAGCAAAAAACTAAATAAAGAGGCAAATGAGGTAAAATGCTAACAATATATGAATCTAGATTAAGGGTAATTAGGTGTTTCCTGTACTTGTTTTTTTATTTTTGCAACTTTCTGTTAAGTTTGAAGTCATTGTTCAAAAAAAAAAAAAAAAATCACTCAAGGATGGGCTAAATAGAAAAAGGTGACTAAAAGGTACAAAATTTACAGTTATAAAAGAATCAAGGAGATTATTAATAGGAAAACTACTCTCTCCCAAACCCCCCAAAAAGAGACACAATTCAGGGAGAGGGGAAGATAAAAGAACAGAAGTTCTGGAGACAGACTGTGTTTAAATATCAGGTGCACCACATCTAGTACTGGGCCCTTGGGCAAATTTCCTGAAGTTTTTGTCCTGAATGTCCTCACCTGAAACATAGGTCACCTTTAGTACTTCCTGCTAAGGCTTCTTAGGAGGAAGTATCAGTCAGCTATCTATAAAACAATAAAACAAAAATTCTAATGGGTTTTTTCCCTCATTGTCGTCAAACAGAACTACTTAAGCATAATCTTTTTTTTTTTTTTTTACCAATTCCAAAAATGATCTATAAATTGCAGGAGATTTTGAAATTTGAAAAATTGGAAAATGACCTTCATAAAGACAATGTCCAGAGATGATCACTATTAAGTAACTGTGATAGCTTTTTCTGGGTAAGTTACTTAATAGTCTTCGAAACTATGATATAATGGCTGCATAATTTCTTTTTGCCTCCCCCTATTGTTAGACAATTCGTCGGTCCCAACTTTTCACCACCACACTCTGCATCAAATATTCGCCTGTATAAATCACTGTCCAAACCCCTGACCAGGTTTGAACAGAAGAGGGCAGTATTGAACAGCTTTCGGCTCTCCCAAACTGGAAACCTTGCAAATTTCCTAGACCAGAAGATTCAAAAATCTACCATACATAAGGCTCAGGTGCCTTTTCAAATTCTGTACAGTTGAATGCCATGTTATACCTAAATTACCTCTTTGACTCCCATCACAGATACCGAGGGGGGAAACGGGGCACAAACACCTTGGGTTGGCTCCCTCCCTCTCCTTTTCTTTATTTGCACCATGTGAGAATGCAGATCCTTTACCCATTTTGGACCAAGGGCAAGTCTAACGTGGCCACAGCCTTTCTTTCTGTGTTGAACTCCTTCCCCTGCTTTCCCAGCCAGGCTGTACGCAGCAAAATGAAATCACCGCGCGTTTCCCAGGTGCTGCCTGAAGGGGGAGCTCTCCAGACACGACCATCCTCGTTCCCATCCTCGTTCTAGCATGGGGTTAGCGGAAACCTTTTCACAGGTATTTTTAGGTGCTGTCTGCATGCCGGTTCTGAAAGAGTTAAAGATCACAGCATGGGGAGCAAGGCTGCTGGCCTGGAAGAGAGGACCACAGACCAGCAGGTTTGGCTGCTGGGAGTGAAGGCAGCTGGTGAGAAGACAGAAGGCCAGGGATAATAACCTAGGAAACACAGGCCAGTGTGTGCGCCGAACCCAGGCTCGGCACAGTAGAATCCATTCAAAACCACACTCAGAAACGTTTCATTAATAAATTTACTTTTAAATGACTTCAAAACCTCCTCTACTATAACTTTCAACACATCAGCTCCATACAGGATCATCTGCTCTAGATTTGTCGGATTGGATAGGAAGAGGAAAATCAAAAAGCCCCGCTCATCGAAGCATCACTGATTGGGGGGATACACGTTCCTGGTGCCCAAAAAAGTCCTTCCCCAGAAACTAGTTTTAGAGTAGGCCTTTCTGATGTCACATGTCAGTATCTTTTCACTCATGGGGGATTCTGAACTGCCCAAATTACCCACTTTGAACACACTGCTGTTAATCCAGCTAGTTTCTCAAATGCCCCAAAAAAGCCCAAACACCGTGTTCGCTTATCCACTGCCGCGGGGACTGGGCTAGAACCCCCGCATTCTTACCTGGCATCAAAGACCGCACACAGGCTTGGACAGGAAGCCGGTTAATGTGTCCACTGGAAAAGCCTCCAGCAGGGAGAGCTGGCACATGCGGGTTCCCCCCCTCACCCCACAGCCACTCACAAGGACGAGGACCGACCACAGTGCTCGCCATGGTCCACACGCTCATGAGAGCCACGTTTCACACCACTTTGCCGGGTACACGGCTTGTGTTGACGTGTTTTCCCACGTCGACCATCAGTGGGAACAGCGTCACAGAAGTCTTGTTTCTCAAACAGACATTACCGCAGAAACCATGCATTTCTATTCCCTTTGTCTGGAAGGAGGCCCTAATCATGTGCCCGTGTGAGAGGGTGCATCTGTTGAAAATATTACATTGGAAATGCAAAGGATGCTTTTAAAAACTTTTTTCAATGTTTATTTTTGAAGGGGAGAGGCACAGAGTGTGAGCGGGGGAGGGGCAGAGAGGGAGGGAGACAGAATCCAAAGCAGGCTCCAGGCTCCGAGCTGTTAGCACAGAGCCTGGTGCGGGGCTCGAACTCACAAGCCGTGAGATCACTCACCTGACTGAGCCACTCAGGCGCCCCAAGATGACTTGTTTTTTAAATTTATTTTAGTGATCCCTACAACCAACGTGGGGCTCGAGCTTAGGAACACAGAATCAAGACTACACGATCCTCTGACAGAGCCAGCCCAGGTACCCCAGAGAAGAGGATGTTGAAAAATGATGGGGGTGCGCCTGGGTGGCTCAATCAGTTACATAAATGTCTGACTCTTGATACTAATTTTGGCTCAGATCATGATCTCACGATTTGTGAGATCCAGCCCTGCCCCGGGCTCTGTGTTGACAGCGTGGAAGCTGCTTGGGATTCTCTCTCTCCATCCCTCTCTCTCTGCCTCTCTCCTGTGTGCTCTCTCAAAATAAATAAATTCTAAAAAATTTAAAAAATAAAAAATGACGTACATGGGGCGCCTGGGTGGTTCAGGTGGTCACGTGTCTGACTCTTGATTTCGGCTCAGGTCACGAACTCAGTTTCATGGGTTTGAGACACAAGTCAGGCTCTGCACTGATGGTGTGGAGACTGCTTGGGATTCTCTCTCTCTCTCTCTCTCTCTCTCTCTCTCTGCCCCTCCCCTCTTTCTCAAAATAAATAAACTTAAAAAAAAAATGATGTACAAGGTGTTTTCATGCACTTAATTTTCTGAATATGCCCTAGAAGGAAAACCCTTAGGGTGACCCGACACAGTAGATCAATGCTGGACACAAAAGAAACTGCCAGTACAGCTTCTGGAAGCTGTCCTACCAGCAGAGACTTTGGGCAAGCTTGTTTGTCTTATGTTTCTCTAAGACAAATGAAGCGATATCCTTAAAAAGCGCAGACAGTGAAATGGAGAAGAAATGTGACACCCAGTAGTACTTATTTTCTGGAGCGAACACCCATAACTATAGTTTCATTTTTAAAAGCATAAGCCATTATTCTCTTTACTACAACATAGGAAAACTTATAACAGAGCTTTAATAATAATCTCCTATGTATTTCTTAATATTTTGTAAAACTTTGTCATAGTAAGCCCTCTCAAAGTTAAACAAAAACAAGAAGTCTATGGACCGGGGAATATTAATGAAGTCAAACAAATTGAGAATAGATGAAAAGTATCTTTAATGATGTCTCAAGGAAGAAAACTTAGGGGTGCCTGGGTGGCACAGTCAGTTATGTGGTGGACTCTGGATTTACGCTCAAGTCATGATCTCGCAGTTCGTGAGATCAGGCCCCACACCAGGCTCCACACTGACAGTGCATGGAGGCTGATTCTGCTTCTCTCTCTCCCTCACTCTCTCTCTCTGAACCTCCTCCACTCACACTTGCTCTCTCTCAAAATAAACTTTAAAAAGTTAAGAAAGAAAGCAAAAAAGCAAGAAAGCAAGAAAGCAAGAAAGAGAAAAAAGCAGAAAGAAAGAAAGAGAGAGAAAGAGAGAGAGAAAGAAAGAGAGAAAGAAAGAAAAAGAAAGAAAGAAAAAGAAAGAAAGAAAAAGAAAGAAGGAAAGAAAGAAAGAAAGAAAGAAAGAAAGAAAAACTTGAAAGCATTTCATGTATAGAAACCCACTTTGGTAGACAATGATTATAGCTTTTTAGGTGTCACTTTCTACTAAACAATGTTTAATCTCCAGATAAATGTCCAGTTAGTTGATCCCAATTTTACGAAATCAGTCACAAGAGATCTATATTGTGCATGGGCCAATATACATTTTCCTTGTGAAAGTAACAATCCCCCAACTTCCCAAGTTTCAAAAGGGACATGATCCCCAAAAAGTCGCAGTGCTGTTGTGGATGCTGTGTTCCTCACAGACACCCCACTCCAATGTCCACATATGCAATCAACAGTTCCAGGACCCAAAACCTGCAGAGTCTCTTTTCACTCTTGCAAATACTTAAGAGATTAAGACATAAAAGTATAACTTGTTCCTTTTAGTTTAGAATTTTTAAGGAAAAAAAGTCTCACCTACTGCAAATTTTCAATGCTTTTATCCAAACGTAGCTCTCAAATTTCCATGGCACAACTACTGTGATTTTTTGGTCAGAGAAAAAGTGCAATATTGCAAAAGCTACAACATTAACTGAACCAGCGCGCTGTTCCCCAGGCACATCGGGCCTGCTGGCTGCTGACATCTGGATCTGGTTAACTCTCTCCTACGATCTGCAACATTGTCCTGGAGTTTTTCCAGAAATTCTCTACATTCTAAATCCTTCCCTTATATCCTACACACCCACTCCCCTTGTTCTAACGCTCATTAACCACAAAACCTCAAAGGGGAGATGTTTAAGTGGGATTAAAACTCAGAGAGGCAAAACCCCGTATCGGAGGCGCACAGGTGAGTCACCATTGGCCTTGGCCTCAGTAGTGATGTTCCATGGTTCCTTATACATCTGGGCAGGTGAAAACAGGGGTAACACTGAACCAGTATTAACATCCCTTACACAGTGAGAAAGAGGCTCTTCACAAGGTACTCTACAGCTGTGCTTTTTCGTAGCTACGGAACACCAAGAAAAGCTTAGTTTTCATCTTAAAAAGAGGGTTAAACAACCACTTTGTGCAGGATTCTTGCGGGGCATAAGGATAACTGCCACACAGATTGGGCAGTTGGCAAGTCGCAGGTGCTTCTGGTGTATACCAAAAAGCCTCCATGGGAGACACAAGCAGCCACGTGGAGGCTTCTCTTGTTATCTTGTAGTATGATTTGCATAGAGAAAGGCATTTTAAATCATCTAGAACTTGCATGAATGTTGGGATTCTTCCTTTCCCAGTTTACTTTAGAGATAAAGAGCAATGCTGTCCTAATTCCTCATGATAATCTATAGTCTCAATAACGTGCATGAGTTAGAACAAATAGGGAAGATATTTTCCAAGTACCTTTTGAAATTCAAAAAACGCTTCTTTTCCTGGCATACCATTAATAGGTTGGTGGCGAGAAGACACTGCCATCATCATTGTATCTGATCACATGTTTGCTAATTTTTTTTTAAGTTAAAAAAAATTATTTAAGTAATCTCTACACACCACATGGGGCTCGAACTCACAACCCTGAGATCAAGAGTTGAGCGCCCTTCTGACTGATCTGGCTAGACACCCCCTATTTTCTAGTTTTTAAGCGAGGGGTTGCTCATGTGGTGATGAGGGTAAAATATCAAGAAAGACAAAGTATGTAATGTGAATACGCAATCATTTTACAATTCAAGTTCTGCTGCCTTCATCTCACTCGTCTGTGTATGGGCAGTGGGGGAGAATAACAGCCCTTAAGGGACAGCTTTTCCCTGCTTCCAGAAAAGGAAACTCATTCCTAAGCACAAAAATATTATCAGTCCAATCCCTTCCTGTTCATTGTGAAATTTAAATGCTCCGTGCATAACATAGTACTGCAGAGGACTAGAACTCTCTTTCACATTATGTAGATGAGTAATCTGATATTTAATTAACACTTAAGGCCAGTTTTAAAAGCCTTCGTTGCTTTTCAAGATTCTGACCAACTGAAGACTAGTCACTATAAATCTTCCTTATCAGGTTAACTTTTAAAGGAAAAAAAAAATGACAGTTCAAACTCCCTGTTATTTCTACTTCATCCACCACAAAATGTTTATTTGCTGTTCGATTTTTGGAGGTAAGAATTTCTGTACACCTCCTGGCACGAAATTTTGCCACATCCTCCATACCAACATGATAATAGAATTTAAGCTCAGAAAGTCATCAATCCAATTGCTTGAAGCTGCCTTTAAAAAGGAGACGGTGCTTCCAACTATTTGCTCATTTGTCTACCTATGGGGATTATCTGAACCAGTTTTTAGAAGCCCTACATGTACCCCAGGTTTGTTACCTATGAATTACTTCGAAAAAGAAACACCTTCCTTTCCCGTAAGAAACTCGCCAAGTGATAAACCAGATAGGGAATATACTAAAGATTGTGCTACACGCAAAAAGCACCCAAAAGAAAGTTCTAATCACAGAACCCCACCCCCCAGCTGTGACACCCTACAAACCACCCTCCCAGGCAGCCTCTCTCAGGGTTTGGGATTTCTAGGTTTCATTCACAGTTAAGTCACAAGCTAGAAAAAATTAAAAATTTTGTTTTCAATTTATTTTATTTTGTATAGTCTATTCGATGATAGATCTTAGGTATCTCGTAAGCCCTCATATGCTATAGAAATGGTAGAAAGGCTTACAGTATTAACTTGAGGAAGGAATTCTGAGGAAATCTCCAAGTAAACAAGCTAATCTATAGGAAGTGAGAGCTATTTTTAGTTTTGCTACACTTTCACATTCATTTAAAATTCCACAGAAGAACCAGGCTTTGCAGAAGCAATTCTATTGAGAAAAATGTAAAGTCTAGAAATTCTATACTGCCCTTTTAAGAAAATACGTAGATTTGGTGAGTGATCTCAAATAGCAACGAGCTGATCTTAGAAATCTAAATTAGCAAATGGGAGTTTTTTTCTTCCTGATGAGGGGTAAAGGGAGAGAGAAGGAGAAAACAGGCAGGTTCCAAAGGAGTCAGGCTACAGTACAATTGGATTAATGATCAAATAAATACAATTTAGAAAAGTTGTCAGTACCTTCTCCAAGTCTGATACATATATATATATATATATATATATATATATATATATATATATATAACTCATTTGATAGGGGTGGGAATTAAATATCAGAATTCATGCTCACAACTAGATTTCTAGAAAGGACGCTTTAAAAACATACATTCTTACTATTAGTGCCTAAATGCTGCTACCTGCTAGCCCATCAACCTTGTACTATGTGTTCATTAAAACCATCATTTAAACCACAGCTAACATCTTAGACCCGCCCCCACCCCATCAATCGCCAAGTGCACCTTCACTGAAAGTTTCTAATAATCAGGTCAAAAGGCCAAATAGCGTGATTATCTCAAAACCAGGAGCTTACTTTTTTATGGCTACAAGAGATTAGGTTAGGCTTTCACACCGATTTTTCCAATTCGCCCCCATCTACCACGTCTCTCTCTTCAGCTGGTGCTGTTCTCCCGCCCCTGAAAAACTACACTGAGAGTCTCCCCTAAGTACCTACAGGAAGACTCCCGCCGAGGCGAAAGGAAAACGCCGGGTGTGTCGGGTTCTTGCTGAGCCAGAGAGCGAACGCTCTTCTGATTGGCACTCGTGTCCGTCTGCCGACCTTCCCATCGGTGTGTTCAGCCACGGACCTCGAAACTCTCCACCCAAACGCAGGTGAGACGCGAAGGGCGCGCGTATTCCACCTGCTACGGGGGCAGAACGCAAACGGCCCGGCTCCCGCCTTACCTGTGATGGTGATGATGCCCAGCATGGTTACTAGCACACCCGCAGGTGAGAACAGCGGGTCCTGGCCGGCCTTTGGCGGCGGGCTGACGCGCCACGCGGTCTTGCCAACCCCGTGCGGCCTCGCTGCGATCAGAAAGGAGTAACCGCCAAGCCACCCTCAGAGGATCCGGGACAACGAAAGGTGCCTTCGGAGCTGCGGCAGAAAGGGGCCGAGGGTGCATCGCGTCCGCTAATTATAGGAGGCCCCACCCCCGGCCGCCCACCTAGCGGGGGGCTGGGACCCCGCCCCCCGCGCGCGCTGGGACTTGGCACAGCGCGGGGGTCACGTGCTTCATTTTAAAGGCGAGGAGCCCTCCCCCGCCCTGGTCTCCGTTAATGGTCAGCGAGGCTCTGCAAAGCGACCCGGGGAGGGTTTAAAAGTTGCTGGGATGCATAACCCAGAGTCAGCAACATTTTATCAGAGCCGTTACTTCATTCCTGGCGCTGATTTACGACTTCTGTGTCTCAGCTTTTAGCCTTACTTAAAGCAAATAACCGCACAGATACTACGTTCTACGGCCAGTTTTTACAGCACGTCCTGTATCCTGGTTTGTGTGAAGGCTGATGAGGTGCAAAGCACTGTTTGCTTTTTAGCACCTAGAATATTTCATATTTTCACCATGTTTGACACACACAAGGTGCGCTGATCTGGGGATGGCCACTGATCTCGGTTGTTCCATTTCTTGGTCTTTGAGATGGGCGGTTACAAGGCAAACTCTGTGTCCCCAACACTGGATCGAGGAAACTTTAAAAAACAAAACATTTTTATTTACTTTTGAGAGACAGAGACAGAGTGTGAGCAGGGGAGGGGCAGAGAAAGAGGGAGACACAGAATTGGAAGCAGGCTCCAGGCTCCGAGCTGACAGCACAGAGCCCGACTGGGTGGGGGTGGGGGCGGGGGACTTGAACCCACCAACGGTGAGATCATGACCTGAGCTGAAGTTGGACGCTCAACCAACAGCCGCCCAGGCACGCCCCTCGAGGAAACTTTTAAAAAGCCCAAATACTTGAGCAATAGGTCTGTATTTTATTTTTATGATGTAAGTTAACTAAATTTTTAGATCAAACTATGCCATCTTCCAAAATACAGACACTGTCCTATCTCTAATATACAAGCAACGCTGCATGGAAATCGGTCAGAACCTACATTAAAAATTCTGAAAATTTCAGGCAGCCCTGAATTCTTAACATTTTTTTCCCCTGAAACTTTAGAATGTTCTACATAAAAACACAAGATAAGTGATAAACAAGTCTTACAATTCTGACCCTCTTTTCTATGCCAATTTTCTGTTAGGGTAGGTCTGTGTAGGCTCCCTGGCTGTGCCGCCTCCTTTTCCCCCTTGTACTATTTATCACCACATGCCTTGCCTGCCTGGCCCCCTTTACCACACGCTCTTCCCCTGGGCAAACATAAGAACGGTTTACTATTGCTCTTCTCTTCAGACGGAGAAGCTCAGATCTTGTTCATTACTGGGTGGGGGGGGCAGAGAGAGGCCTGGGGTGGACCAGAGTGGTCAGAGTAAAGAGAAGGGTGGGGGAGAAGGGTCGAGAAAAAGCTGAGCACAGAGATGCTGGCTGGAACTTAGTTGCTTCTTCTGGCCACCAGGAGGCGCAACACACCAGGGTCAGGCCTAAACTGAGCAGTTAAGGCGGCAACGTTCCCAGCAATCAAGCCCTGTTAACCAAAATCAGTTTCAGCCTCTCCACTGACCGGGCTTCTCTCTTCTATCCCAGCAAACACCCAGCCTGGCCGTTAAGGGCCCGTGGGAACAGGGAGTGATGAGCTCCTTGTCCTAACGGCTGGGATCTGATTCCCAAAGCAAGCCACTTTCTAACCTTTCATCTTCTCTAGAGGACTCTTAACTCGGGTTCACAAATAGCTTCAATTATGCTGAGAGTCTGGTGTGTGTGAAATACTGCCGGTGGAACGGTCCGGTCCCTCTGTAGTGCACAGTTAAGGGGTCGGGTCACAGCAGCTCTGTATTTCTCCCCTCTCCCCACCTACACCTGCAGCCCCAGCCCTGGGGAGTCCTGGCTGTAACAGATCATGGATAAAAGAGACTCTGGAGGCTGCACTGGTGGTCTGTTACATTAAATGACTGGTCTACAGCCTTCCTAAGCATGTGTATCAGTCCAAACAGTGTGTCCCCCCGTCCCTCCCGCCCCCATGGAGCCCACACCACTTCTTCAACTGTCCCAGGAGCCCCAACTACCTCGGGGACCTATGGTCTCAGTAATACCTCACTACTCAGCACTAGCTGTTGGGGACAGCACATGGCCATCATCTGCCACCTCTGAAATACACATGTCCCACTTATGGGTATGTCTTGTTGATTCTGACCTTGCTTAACTGTGCTACCAGCTCCTTTCCTTCCTGGAAGTCCAATTTCTAACAGAAGGACCGGCACCAGAAGCTCCACGAGCTGGACTGGAGGAAACTTCACTAGTTACAAATTTAAGGCCCCAAACAACACTTGCAAAGATAAATGGAGGGGCGACTGGGGGGGGGGGGCGGGCAGGGCTCAGTCCGTTGAGTGTGTCTGACTTCAGTTCAAGAAGTATCTCACAGTTCATGAGTTCAAGCCCCACATCAGGCTTGTTGCTGTCAGTGCAAAGCCCGCTTCAGATCCTCTGTTTACCACCCACCCCCCAGCTCTGCCCTTCCCCCTCTCAAAAATAAATAAAAATTAAAAAAAAAAAAGATAAATGTACTGCTGTGTAATTTTGTTAAGCTTTTTCTTTTTAAGACACTGGTAAAGATACTAACACATCTAATCTGCTATTCTTATAGAAGTAATTAAAACCACAAGGCAGGGGCGCCTGGGTGGCTCAATCGGTTAAGTGTCCGACTTCGATTCAGGTCACGATCTCGCAGTCCCGCGTCGGGCTCTGGGCTGATGGCTCAGAGCCTGGAGCCTGCTTCCGATTCTGTGTCTCCCTCTCTCTCTGCGCCCCTCCCCCGTTCATGCTCTGTCTCTCTCTGTCTCAAAAGCAAATAAACGTTAAAAAAAAATAATAAAAAAAAAAACACAAGGCAGAGAGCAGAGCAACAAAGGTGGCAAGTTGTTGACTCTCAGCAGATAGTTCTCCTTTGATCTCCACCTCTAAGAGTAACCCAAGGACAGGGCGTGTGTGGCAGCTGCTGGCTAAGCCTCCGTGTGTCTGCATTTACAAAGAAAAGTCATCAATCAGGATGAAAGCAGAAGTAAAGATCAGAACTAGGGTCAGTATACAATGCAGCAAACATTTTCTTTTGTTATCACTTCCATTCCCTGTTTTTATTAAAGCAAAGTTATAGGGGAAGAGACCATCACCCAAAGCACAAATTATGTTCTGGAAGATACTTACCATATCACAAATAGGTAGAGGACAGAAAAGGTGTTTTCCCAAATCTGCATGGTTTGTTCAACAAATCTTTGCCACATTCTGGCTCTGTGTTAATTATGCTGTGCACCCAGGGATACAGTTAAAGATTATCCTTGGCCCTGGGGAGGTCATCTGGTGGCAGACACATCCGGAGGCCAAAGTGGGCACACTCTAATGTAGCTCACTTCAGAAACTATCCGAGCTAGCCTCTGACAGCACAGGATGTGTGAAGGGGTCAGCCCTCCCAGTCCTCCCAGGGGGGCGCAAAGGAAGACAGTCCACGCAGAGGGAGTGCCGTGAGCAAAGGCAAGAAGGACATGATAGTTGGTAAATGATGAGTTCCTTATAGCTTCAAGTTCAGAGTACATGGCGAGAACAATGCAAGGGAAGGGACAGAGATGGTAACTGAAATGAGAACGAGAAGTACATATCTGAGGCTTTTGAATTTGAATGACAACTTAACAGCTTTGTAACAAATAACCCAATTAAAAAAAAACGGGCAAAAGGATCTACGTAGACATTTCTCTAAAGTACATACACAAATGTATACACAGTGAGCGCCTGAAAAGACACTCGACATCATCAGCCATTAGGAAAATGCCAAACAAAACCATGAAATCCAATTTGCACCCACTAGGCGGGCTATAATCAAAAAGATGGCCAATAACAAGGAGTGGAGAAATCAGAACCTTTCTACATTGCTAGCGGAAATGTAAAATGGTGTAGCTGCTTTGGAAAACAGTCTAGCAGTTGTTCACAATGTTAAACATAGATTTACCATTATGACCCAGCAGCTCTACTCCTAGATACATACCCAAGAGAAACGAACACCTACATCCACACAAAAACTTGCACAGGAATACTGATGACAGCATTATTCACAGTAGCCCAAACTAGAAGCAACCTAAATATCCATCAACTGACGCATGGAAAACTAAGTGTGGTATATCATACAATAGCATGTTATTCAGCAGTAAAAAAGGAATTAAGTATACATGCTATTACATGGATAAAGAATGAAAAAATTGCTAAGTGAAAGAATCTAGTCACCAAAGAGCACATACTGACATAAATTCACTTTTATTTACTTAATTTATTTTACTTGGTGGGGTGGGGGGGGTTGCATGCAAGCTGGGGAGAGAGGCAGAGGGAGAATCCCAAGCAGGCTCTGTGCTCGGTGCAGAGCCCGACGTGGGGCTCGATCCCACAATCCTGGGATCACGACCTGAGGCAAGATCAAGAGTCAGACGCTCAACAACCGACTGAGCCAACCTGGTGCCTCTAATTCCATTTATGTGAAATATCCAGAATAGGCAAACTGACAGAAAGTGGACTAATGGGTGCCTAGAACCAGAGGGGTGGGGAGAGGGGGACTGACTGCTAACAGGTTTGGGGGTTCTTTAGGAGAGGACGGAAATGTTCTGAAATTCATGGTGGTGCTGGTGGTACAATCTGCCTCGGTCTGGGGGGCAGTGGGGGAGGGAGGGCAGGCCCAGCAGACAAACAGCCAGTAGAAGGACACCATAAGGACACCTCTCTTTCCTGAGAGGGAGGGGACAGGGGCGCATACACCAGAACAAGCACCGATACCACGTTCCTTCACGGCCTCCAAGAGGGCTTGAGTATTAAACCCAAATATGAAACGCGGGGAAATGGGGAGACAGACACCAAACCCAGGTCTCCCCACCCCCTTTCACGGCCTTTCCAAGATGGCCGTAACTTGGAGGAGAATCAACCAACAACCCGTAAGTCGCTTCTTTTTTCCTATGGCTGGAAGAGAGCAGGTGAAATCAAAGGGAGCGTTGTTCACCACTGTGACTCTAAAAGGCTTCAAGGTAATCTAAGGATGAGCTCAAAATTGCAGAAAGAGAGGAACGCAGACACTGTCTCAATGACATTAGCAAGTCACATGCAGGATGGGTAGGTTCTCCTGGGCTCTGTCCCCATGCTATATACCCACACAAATACCAGCTAATTGAATCTTATGGTCCAGCTGAATTGGACATGTTTATATAGACATGGCTATGGTGACTCAAAGTCCTCAACAAATAATCTGAAGAGTTCCTCAAGGGGAATGTTGTAGACACCAAATGCTACATACAAATATGTAGACATACAGATTTATGTTTGAGAACGTTTACTGCTTGGGATGTACAATATTTAAAGAGCCAATGTGTCCTACTAGTAGGAAAACGGTGTATCTCATCCCTTCGGTGGAATATTTGGCAAAAACAACATATTTGAAGTAGTTGATGACAAGGAAAATGGCTACATCAATATATAAGTTCACACCTTTATTCAGGATAAAAGCAGGGTATAAACTATATATTGAATATAATCTCAATGTTGCTTTTTATTACGTATGTATTTTTGAGAGAAACAGCACGGACGTGAGCGGGAGCAAGGCAGAGGGGGAGGGGGAGAGAGACTCCTAAGCCCACTTGGGGCTCAATCTCCTGACCCTGAGATCATGACCTGAGCAGAAATTGAGAGTCAGATGCTTAACAGAGAGAGCCATCCAGATGCCCCGCAATTTTGCTTTTTAAAATTTATATGTACCAAAAAGAATTAAAAGAAAAGAAAGAGAAGAAATAAGATAAAATAAAATGCATATGTACCTGAGGCTGAGGAAGAAAACCCAGAAAGAAAAACAACAAAAGCCAACCACAGTGGAATTATGGGCAATCTCTATCTCAGTATTTTCCTACATTTTATAAATCTTCCACAGCTTTGTTGCTTTTATGGTCAGAATGCGAGCATATTAGATGCCTGGCTCTGGGTTGGACAGGGTGGTCCAGCACTCCCAGACCTTGAATCTAGGAGCAGTACTTCTGATATTCTATTAAAAAATGCACAGTCGGGGCGCCTGGGTGGCGCAGTCGGTTAAGCGTCCGACTTCAGCCAGGTCACGATCTCGCGGTCCGTGAGTTCGAGCCCCGCGTCAGGCTCTGGGCTGATGGCTCGGAGCCTGGAGCCTGTTTCAGATTCTGTGTCTTCCTCTCTCTCTGCCCCTCCCCTGTTCATGCTTTGTCTCTCTCTGTCCCAAAAATAAATAAACGTTGAAAAAAAAATTAAAAAAAAAAATGCACAGTGGTCCAAATGATCCTGATCTTCAACTCTCCAACCACTGGAACATATAAATTAGCGAGCTAAAAGCACATTAAATTTTCAGTGTGATCTTTTAAAAATTATGAAGTAAGAAAAACGTGCCTTACTACCAGATCTGGTCGGATACATGAACAGGAATCAATTATTTCCTGAGTGCCTTGTGTTCAAATCTTCGACTCATCTTAAGCCTGAATATCTCTGTCTTCGGTATTGCCCAAAAGTAGAGTCTGAAAAGCTAGCTTCTAGTTCTGCTTCTGCTAGCTATATGGCTAGGGGCAAAGTATTTAAGTCTCTGGGCTTCAACTGATTGGGGGAATAAATATGTCACCCAAAGTAATGTTATTCTGAGGTTAACACCAGCACTATTGAGTATATTTTAGAAGCAGAATAAATCTTAGCTATTAACATTTATTAATATTTATCACTTTAAACCATGCATCTCAACAGGGGTGATACTGCTTTCAATGGAAAGAAAACTGGTTCATGAGGAGGAGGCTATGTGTATATGAGGCATAGATAGATAGATAGAGAGATAGACAGATAACCTAAACCGATATACAATTCATCTATGCTATTCAAATTTTAGGGGGTGCACTAGGAAAATACCTAAAAACATTCCTTTCTGGGGTGATAATGAAAAGAAGGTTGAGAAATAGTCTTTAATACAGATAAGCCGCATTTTAAAGAATTCTTTGAAAAATATTTCTGGAAAGGCAAGAGTGCTACTTTTTCATCAGTTTTTCAGAAATGCATGGTAATAAGAGAAGTATCACCTTGTGCTAGAAGTAATCATTCTGAGCACCTTTTCCTCTCGCTTTTCCAGAGAGGATCTTGATTTGCTTGGAGTCTTAACCAAAAGAATCAAGGGGTTGGGGGGGGGGGGGGGGGGTGGCCAGGGGGGACAAGCTGAAGGTAGACTCGGAACAATAATAGTTATTTACCCCCCCAACCCCAAGAACCCACTAGCATTCCGCATCTGTCCTCCTGAACCACGGTGTGAGTCCCCAAGCAAGCAACATATACAACTTCCAATTTTCTAATAGCCGCATCAAAATGAATCTGAAAAAATGAGGTTAACCTAGTATCAACATAATATTACGGCAACCTGTACTCAATATGAAAAATCACTAATGAGATAGTTTACATCCCTTTTTTTTTTTGTACTAAGTCTTTGAAACCCAGTATGTATTTCACTCACAAAGCACAACTCAAATAGGATTAGCAAAATGTTCAAGTGCTATGTGGCTGCAGCACAGCTCTGAAACTACAAAATACTGAATGTTCCCCTCTTTCTGTGACTTTTCCAATGACAATCCTATCCTGCTTTAATCTCCTAGCCTTCTGGACAGAAATTACAAGACACCCAATCACAGAATTGCCCTCACTACTTCAGGGTCCAGTTTAGAGTTGACCCTTTCCACTCTCCTAGAATAATCTAGCATTAGCCCAGATCCTATAACAAGGCCCTTCCACTTCCCCATTACAAAGACTTCCATGCACGAATCCTCCCTTGGTTTAGCACTTAAATAAATCTAACTTGGTTGGACTACAGATGAGTTCCTGGTGGCCTCAACGTGGCAAGGAATTAAATTCCCATTGATGGATTTAGTTGGTACACCTGTCTTTTTCGTCATCTCTTAATTTGTTAATATATTTGAGTTAATGTTTCAATCTATTACTTTTCCCACCAACTTTCATTATAATCATACACAATGAAAAAGTGCTTTCAATGATTTGTTTTCATCTAAAAGGTCAACTTACTAGTATATTTAGACCGGCTTCAAAAATAAATGCAAAGCAAAAATTGACATTTGCAGGAGAAATATATTTAATCGTGTAGTCACATGAACTACAATTTAGTTGCAAAGATGACTTTTTTTTACAAATCTAGAGTGTGATAGTTAAAAGCATGTGCTTTTTTTTTTTAAGTCAATGTAAAATTTACCGCTCGGATAAAGAGTAAATTCTGGATGACAGCAGGTTTAACTTCTACTCCCTCTAAGAAACCTACTCCTGGGTCACCAAGATTTAATGCATAAACTTCAAGGTCAGGAAAAGACAGAAAACATAAGAAATTTGACGTGGTAACTGGTTTGACCCCCTCAATGTACCTGCGTCCTAAACTATCAGTGGAAAAAGTAATTCAACGTATGCTATAGAAATCGCCTTTAAAAGCCTCAGACTGGGGCGCCTGGGTGGCTCAGTTGGTTGAACGTCCGGCTTCGGCTCAGGAGCCAGGGGGCGAGGGAAATAGGAAGTTGTGGGGGGTTAAAAAAATTTTTTTTAACATTTATTTAGTTTTGAGAGGGTAGGAGGGGCAGAGAGCGAGGGAGGCAGAGAATTCAAAGCAGGCTCTGTGCTGAGAGCCCGATCCTGACCTCAGCCGAAGTCTGTGGATCAACCGACTGAGCCACTCAGGCACCCCGGAAGTTGTTTTCAATGCACAGAAGTTCAGTTTTGCAAGATGAAAACGGTTTTGGAGATGGATAGTGGTGATGGCCGTACACGGGAATGTACTGAATGCCACCGATCTGGGTGCTTAAAAGTGGTCAGGTGGGCAAATTTTGTTATGTGTGTCATTTTTTATTTAAAACAAAAAGACCCTAGGTCTCCCCTCCCACATTCTGCATAGCCAGACGCTCTTCACTTATCTACCCCAGAGGTGACTGGAGTGCACCTGAGTCTGGGAGGTGGGGGAACAGATGCTCAAAGGCACACCAAAGCCCACTGTCCTGAAAAGCAAGTGGAGTTTATGCACACCGCTCCCAGACTCTCCCCTACTAGGCTCCAAAGAGGAGACTGAACACTCCAGAAAACAAGAGTCCTCTTGGGGCAATTCGACCAGCCCAAGAAAAGAGATGTTAAGATCAACCAGATCACCTTTCGGGGATGGCCACGTTGTCCCAGTAACACAAGTCCTAAACAATTTTTAAATATGACAAAACAGCCCCTGAATCAGACATGTAACAAAAACACCTATTATAAAAGACCAAAAAAAAAAAAAAAAAAAAAAAAGCAATTTGGAAGAGACTGAGGCTATGCAGAGAAATAAACTTTCAAAGAAATCCTCAGAGAGATATTGCAGCCAAGAAAAAACAGGATACTTCAAAAATGAATTGTTTAGGAAAAAAATCAGTTCTTAGAAATTAAAAACAAAAATAACAAAGTTAAATCTAGTCTTAAGACATTTTCCCAGAAAACAGAGCCAAATACAAAGAGATAAATAATAGGAAAAAAAGGTTTTGATTAGGACCATTCTAGAAGGTCTAAAATCTGAATAAGAGTAATTCCAAAAAGACAACAAAGAAATAGAGAGGAATGGATGAAATAATTTCCCAGAAGCGAAGGGCATGGGTTTCTCGACTGAAAGAACTCCTAAGAACTCAGCTTGTTGGATAAACGGATTCACATGGAGATCCATTGTTGCAAGATTTCCAGAAGACTTTAAGAAACCATGAGCCATCCAAGGGATTAATAGGCAGATTCCAACAGTGATACACGTATCAAGACAACACTGACAGAATCCTAGTATGTTCGAGTGCATGAATGGAAATTAACACGACTGGGTGGATGTTTAAGGCCCACACTGGACACACATGAGAAAAATGCTTCTCTGTTGTGAAAAGTTCATTCCCTGAGCTTAGACAGTGAGGCCACTAGCTGGCGGCTCTGCAGGAAGCTACCAATGTACAAACTAAAGCATCTTTCATTCATTTGTGACAGGCAATGATTTGGAACTAAGTGGAGGTCATCTTACTGTCATCTTCAGCTACTGCATCAAGTCATGCAAGGCTGTGTGCCTATGATCATGATGAGTGAAGGCCAAAGAGTGACTTTAATTCCAACATTAGAAATACATCAAAGTATACTGACATTTTCTTCCCTCTATTTGGCTTTAGTTCGTTTAGCAACATCCTCGGTAAGGAGCCTCCTTCATTTGCTTCTCCATCAATGTACTTGTCTCCACTCCAAGCAATTCTTTCAGTACATCATACTTGGTATAAAGCAAACCGAGTTCTCACGTTTTCAAGAGGCTGAGGGGCGCCTGGGTGGCTCAGTCGGTGGAGCGTCCGACTTCGGCTCACGTCATGATCTCACGGTCCGTGAGTTCGAGCCCCGCGTCGGGCTCTGTGCGGACAGCCCGGAGCCTGGAGCCTGCTTCGGATTCTGTGTCTCCCTCTCTTCCTGCCCCTCCCGTGCTCATGCTCTGTCTCGCTGTCTCAAAAATAAATTAAAACATTAAAAAAATAAAGAAAGAAAGAAGCTGAGAAATAAACTCTTCTTAAAAAGCAGGAATATTTTTTTTTTAATTTTTTAAAGTTTATTTTTGAGACAGAGAGACAGAGCATGAACGGGGGAGGGACAGAGAGAGAGGGAGACACAGAATCCGAAGCAGGCTCCAGGCTCCGAGCCATCAGCCCAGAGCCCGACGCGGGGCTCGAACTCACGGACCGCGAGATCGTGACCTGAGTCGAAGTCGGACGCTTAACCGACTGAGCCACCCAGGCGCCCCAAAAAGCAGGAATATTTAAATTGAAACCCAGTTGTGCTTGGCAAGTTTCCATCAAGCACATGCATACTCGAAATACATAATAAGCACTGGCATTTTTCTTTAAATGTGAGACGGCTTATTTTCTCTGGAAATGTTTTGCCTAGAGAAGAAAAGATTAAAGGAAAGACAGGATAAATGTTTTCAAATACTTAGAGGGCTACCATGTGGAAAAAGGAGGTGAGTCCGTTCTATGTAGTTCCAGGAGGCAGTCCTGGGAACAGAGAAGAGCAGGTTTAAGCAGAAGAGCCGCCTGTATGGGGGGGCAGAAGCCTGGTCTAGACCACCTCCAAGTTCCCTTTCACTAAGGCCACTAAACCAGATTTTGCAGATCATGCAGACAGGTGTTCGGGGCTGAACTGTGCCCTCTGCACAGTTAAAGCCTGAAACCCCCAGCATAGCAGAATGCGCCTGTGTTTAGGGAGGTGATTAATTTAGAGAGAGATCCCTGTCATGGGCCAAATCCAACCTGACGGCATCCTTATAAAAAGCATGAGACACACAGAAGCCAGGGCTGTGCATACATAGGGGAAAGACTGAACACAGCCACAAGGAGAGCCAAGGAGAGGCCTCGGGGAAACTGAACCTGCTGACACCTTGAACTTGGGACTTCACAGCCTCGAGAGTTGTGAGAAAATAAATTTCTGTTTAAGCCACCTGTTCTGTACTAGTTTGTTGGGGCGGTCCTCGGAAACTGATACAGCCTGACACAAGGATAACCGCCTTGTGCTTGTCTGTCTCTAAACTCTGGTGTCCATGTTTATTTATTTTTTTTCAACGTTTATTTATTTTTGGGACAGAGACAGAGCATGAACGGGGGAGGGGCAGAGAGAGAGGGAGACACAGAATCGGAAACAGGCTCCAGGCTCCGAGCCATCAGCCCAGAGCCTGACGCGGGGCTCGAACTCCCGGACCGCGAGATCGCGAGATCCCGCAAGATCGCGAGATCGTGACCTGGCTGAAGTCGGACGCTTAACCGACTGCGCCACCCAGGCGCCCCTCTGGTGTCCATGTTAAGACAGGTGAAAGCAACCAGTTCATTCGATTAACTAAACCTCCTATATGTTGCTCTTCACCAAAAAGAACTGCATACATTGTTACTATCACACTCTACTGACACTTCAAGGGCAGAAGCAGTTGGTAAACATACAAAGTATGGTATTCAGGAATAAGACTCACTCGACAGAATTTAAACCCAGAGACTGTATCTTCTGGAAGTTACCAAAGCATCCTCCTTTATATAACATAGGGACCTTGTGCTCGAGAATATACCATTGCTGGAAACATCCATCTGGGGGTTGCCATGTTAGGTGAAAATGGGATTGTTTTAGTTTTTTGAAGTTTATTTATCATCTCTCTATCCAACATGCAGCTTGAACTCACGGCCCCCAAATCAAGAGTCCTTCTTCCTCCATGCTCCTCCCTAAATTGGAACCATTTTAAAAATGAGTCAGTCTTTGAGAAAGCATCTAAAAGACTGTCGTTCAATAAATGAAATGGCTAAAATAATGTATTATTTCCAAATGGGCTTACTCACAACTAAAGAACCATTAACCTTAGGCCACTTCAGTCCCTCCAAGGGAAAGGATCTAAATCTTGGCAACTAACGCAGACCAGCTTGACCATCTCCCCTATGTGTTTCCTCAAGTGGACCACAACGTTGACCCTGCTTAGTGGACTCGACCAGCCTCAAACCTACAGCTATTTATAGGTAAGTCTTAAGGTTACTGCAACTTAAGGTTGAATGCCCGTCTTCAGGACAAGTAGATATGGAATTTATCACTGTCACCCAGTGGGGACATAACCAATCCTATTATATAATTTCAATCTTCCATACAGGGGGAAAGACATCACCGTGTGGCCACATTTGTGAAGCTACGTATCTTTGTTTTGTACCTAAATGATTATCTGTTGAGACATCTTGATTTTCCCCTCTTGAACTTGTTCATTACATTAAAATTTCAAATATAGAAGTAGACTTTTTTTTTTAAGATTTTTTTTTTTTTTACTTTTAAGTAATCCCTACAGGCAATGTGGGGCTCAAACCTAAAACCCCGAGATCAAGAGTGATATATTCCACCGACTGACCCAGCCATGTGCCCCAAATCTAGAAGATGCCTTTTGAGTTTGGACAAAAAGGGGGCGCCAGGGTGGCTGAGTCAGTTAAGCGCCTGACTTCGGCTCAGGTCATGAGCTCTGGGTCCTTGGGTTCGAGCCCCGCATCGGGCTCTGTGCTGACAGCTCAGAGCCTGGTGCCTGCTTTGGATTCTGTGTCTCCCTTTCCCTCTGCCCCTCCCCTGCTTACGCGCACACATGCACCCACTCTCTCTCACTCTCTCTCTCTCTCTCAAAAATGAACAAACATTATAAAAATTTTTAAAAGAAGATTAGAGGAAAAAGAAAGTGTTTTCACAAAAGGGCATAATGGAATTACCAGGTAGATTCCCACCTGCCCAAGGTCACTTGGGTGTCTTCAGCGGCTAACCCATCATTTGGTTTTCAGTGTTTATATTACTGGTTAATTCTGATGTTACTCGGTCCTAGAATTTCAGAGTTGGCTGAGGATGCTGATTTTACATAGGAAAACTGATGATCAGTGAGATAAGGGGATACATTCAACTCAAGGTGACACACACAAAGAAACAGTGACTAAAACAGTGTCCCCATGTTTCTGTTGCCTAGAATAAACCGAGCATAAAAAGGACCAGAAGTCCTTCCTACTCCTTTCCTCATACTCCATACCCTGACCACCATTTTTCATGTTAGAAGGAATAATAAAGGTTCATTGCACTGTGAGACTTGAATATAGTTCCAGGAAGAAATTCTTCCCTATAAGGGTTAGCTGTTAGTTAGCTGTTAATTACTAGGAGAAAAAAAAAAAAAAAAAACCAAACCTGGGGCACCTGGGGGCTCAGTCAGTTAAGCTTCCGACTCTTGATTTAGGCTCAGGTCATGATCTCATGGTTTGTGAGATCAAGCCCCACGTTGGGCTCTCTGCCAGCACCCTGGAGACTGCTTGGGATTCTCTGTCTTGCCCCCTCTCTCTTCCCCTCCCTAGCTCACGTGTGCACACGTGCATGTGTGCACTCTCTCTCTCAAAATAAATAAACGTAATGCAAAAAAAAAACCCCTGTGTTTCTTTAAAGATGAAAGCAGTAGTTATCTGTCAATGGCATAATTTCAGAGAGGCACTCTAAAAACATCCCTGTAAAAAACATGAATAAAAACCGGTTCCCAGAAACTGCAAACTACAGTACTCTCTTGCTGACGTTCAAGTCTTATTTTATGAGTGTTCCCTCTAGTTTTCAAAACATTACAAAACAGGATACAGCTTGAGAAAATGTCAGGCAATAACACTGTATTCGAACCAAAGCAGGGGTGGGAGGGATGATCCTCTTTGTCTACTGAGCCCTCACGAGGGATAGCATTCCTGAGTCCTCATTTCATCACGATCAACCCCTGGATAATCTAGAGTAAGCACCTGTAAGAACATGGCATGGTGTGCTGGGAAGGATCCAGCTTTGTTAGTGCTGATGCACCAAAGGAAAGGAGGTCTGGGGTAAATCCATTAAGTTGCACAAAGGTGAAAAACTAATAGATCCTCCTCTCTCATGAGTAAATGTTAACTCATTAGTTAATGTCAACTTAAACATGCCTTCATGTGTTCAAGTATTTGTTGAGCACTTACCATGTATCAGACACTGTTTAAATATTTATTTATTTTTGGAAGAGTGCAAGCTGGGAAGGGCGGGGGGGGTGGTGGGGGGGAACAGAGGATCTGAAGCAGGCTCTGCACTGACAGGCTGGCAGCAGATGTGGGACCGTGAGATCATGACCTGAGCCGAAGTCGGATGCTCAACCATCTGAGCCACCCAGGTGCTCCCAGACAGTTCAGACTTGGGGGATTCAGCACTGAACCATATGGACTAGACCTCCCCCCCCCCCGCCAAGAAATCTCTGCCCGTGGTTCCTGTATTTTAGCAGAAGTGGAGGCAAGAGACAGGCATAGTCAACGTGACATGTTGACAACCCAATGTGGGAAAAAATAAAGGAGGAATGGAGGGTAGTAATTTGGGCAACAGGCATGACTTCGTGAGAATACTAACAAGGTACCAATTATGTAATAAATTGAAATAGAAAAGGGATGGAATCCTGTTTCTTCACAGTTAAGAACGGTGGGGGGGGGGGGGGGGGGCATCCTCTAACAGAGACTTGGAAAGGATCTTAGGTACTCACTGTCCAGATAAAGTGGTTAAGTGATCAAAAAGCAAAGAACTACCGGTAATTCCAGAATGGACTTTCTGTAAGGTAACAAGGTCCTCGGGGAAGGTTGTGATCACTTGGCAGTCAGTAACATTTTGGCTTTTCCGAATCCCAAAGGCACTAAACACCAGAATCTGGCAGGTTTCAAACAGCAAACTTAATAAAAGCTAAGACAGTGACATTAAGCACCATTAGGAAAACGAAATTGTCCGTAAGGTTGCAAATTAAGCTTCTAGATAACTTGAGCGATGGATACCCCGTTTTTGTTACGGTATCGGGGAGACGATATCCAGATGCTGTAGCAAAGTGGAATCCTGCAGAATGTAAGAAACACATTCTCTAAAAGACTTCTGTTTTAAGTGACATTTGGGGTTTTCCTGTTTTTACATTTTTCTTGGCGTTTCCCAGGATTGCCTCCGGATCCCAGCAATGACTCCCCTTACCGTTCTGATCAGCTTAACAAAGCTGGCTGCTACTCGGAATGCTGCTGGCTCCAGAGTGGCAAATGTCAGGAGCAGAGCCCCGACTACCGCTCCATTGTCGCTGGTGTAAACATCCTCATTCGGGGCACGCGACCAGTATAAACGCACGCGTGAACAAAAATTTAAAAGCCAAAAAAGATTTGTTTATTCACAAAAACAAATGTGACCTGTGGAGACGGAAAAATCATGGCATTCACGTGCTTTATAATGTTTGCTGTGTCTGCTTTGCAGAAAGGCAAATCTCAAAGAGGAATCAGAAATGACTGCCTTATAAATGATAAGTCCAAATGCTTGAAGATCTGAGACAATCAATTGATAATATGCACACGGCAATGAGTGGAGTAGGTACTTTATTTCATAAAAATATATCATCTAAATAAGGAAGGTCTTAAGTTTTTTGATTTTGTAATATTGAATTTTCCCATCTGGAAAAAAAAAATAATCTGTGCAACAGATACTAAGGCTACAATTTTTTTTTTTTTTGAGTCGGAAAGTTTTAATTTGCAAAAGTTTTAAATCTAAAATTGGACCTGGACCAATCTGTAATGTCTTAAAAATCATTCTTGCTGAGGCATTTAATTCATAGAAAATCCATAAGCCACAGACTATGAAAAAATGACAGTTTGGGACAGAGAGGGCTCTTTATTTTATTTTATTTAAAAAAAAAATTTTTTTTAACGTTTATTTATTTTTGAGACAGAGACAGAGCATGAACGGGGGAGGGTCAGAGACAGGGAGACACAGAATCTGAAACAGGATCCAGGCTCTGAGCTGTGAGCACAGAGCCCGACTCGGGGCTCGGACTCACAGACCGCGAGATCATGACATGAGCTGAAGTCAGACGCTTAACCAACTGAGCCACCCAGGCGTCCTGAGAGGGCTCTTTAAAAATCTTTTCAACAGAAGCAGATTTTCCATAGAACTAATGGCACTCATGCAACCACTGTGAATGCTGGGGATAGCATGGCATGATAAAATTTTTTTTCTTTTTTTTTTTAAGTTTATTTTGAGAGAGAGAGCGAGCGAGAGAGCGAGAGCGAGAGCGAGAGCGAGAGAGAGCATGTGAACCAGGGAGGGGTAAACAGAGAGGAAGAGAGAATCCCAAACATACTCCGTGCTGTCAGCACACAGCCTGACACAGGGCTCGATCTCATGACCACAAGAACACAACCTGAGCCGAAATCAAGAGTCAGATGCTTAACCGACTGGGCCACCCAGGCACCCCAACAGATTTTTCTAATTGGGAAAAGGTTGCGGTTCTACAGAAGCAGTTTTGATAAATGGTAAACCACCCAAAAAGAATTCAGAAGGGGTAAATCTCCAAGGCTAAAGTAATTTGTTGTGAATTGTTTTTTTTTTTAATTTTAATAATTATTTGTTTCCAACTCTGATTGTCTGCTTTCTAAAAGATGGCCCGTGAAATTACATAATCTTCAAGTCCTCTACAAAATACCTATACACATATTTAACCCTGCTGCACAGATTAGCATTTAGGAAGAAGTTCCTTTTTTGTGTCATTTATGGAAAGTTTACAAGGAAACAGGATTCCATTTTCATTCTAGGAAGAAGATTGGTTCTGAATTACCACTATTCCTGGTTTTAGCAAGAAAACAAGCAAGTTAAGGTCAGAAAATATTTTCACTTCTGGCTCTGTCTAAATATAGTCGGTCACTTTAATTTTTTTTTTTAATGTTTATTTCTGAGAGAGAAAGAAAGAGAGAGAGAGCAAGCAGGGAAGGGGCAGAGAAAGAGAGAGGGGAGACACAGAATCTAAAGCAGGCTCCAGGCTCCAAGCTGTCAGCACAGAACCCAATGCGGGGCTCCAACCCACAACCTCGACATCATGATGTAAGCCGAAATCAGATGCCCAACAGGCTGAACCACCCAGATGCCCCTTGGCCACTTTAAGTTAAAAACCCTCTAGCAGGGGGCACCTGGGTGGCTCAGTCTGTTAAGCATCCAACTTCGGCTCAGGTCATGATCTCCCAGTTTGTGAGTTCGAGCCCCACGGTGAGCTCTGTGCGGACAGGTCAGAGCCTGGAGCCCGCTTCTGATTCTGTGTCTCTCTCTGTCCCTCCCCCGCTCACACTGTCTCTCTGTCTCAAAAATAAACAAACATTAAGAAACCTCTAGCAGGAATGGCCCTTGTTCACAGTTTTCTCCCGTTAATTGATCCATTTATGGCAGAACCAACACTGTTGGTCAATTCTCCAAGGGAACAAGACGGGTCAGATCTATTCTTACTGTTGTGGACAGGAGTGGAAACCCAGGTCCCTCAAATCCTACAATTAAGTGTTACGCACCAAATCATGCCTTTGTTTACATTATCGTAAGCATCGCTGGGGAAGAGATTTTCTGGAAATAACCATAAAATATAGCCTTAGGCTATCACTGCCCAAAAGAAAAGCATGAAAAAATATTTTTTAATAATTTGCCACTTTTCTTGCAGGGAGGTAATGGATATTTGCTCGAGCCCCAAGGCCATGATCAGAAGCCTAGGTCAGCTCAGGGAGACAATGGAATGATCTTCTGCTAAGGCATGTCCCTGATCCTTCTCTGCCTTCTGCTGATCACATCCATCAGCCAGCGTCAGATAGGAAGCCTGCCTGACCCAGGCTCTCCCTTGGTGGTGTATTTCAGCGATCCCACATTGCTACTAAATATTCCTCAAGTGCACTCGGCTTTCACAGCCCGGTTATCTAGTACACTTTCCTTGCTGGGTTTTCATTCTATTCTTTGCTCAGAAGACACTGTCCTAACAGACAAGGCTTTGGACGTGCTCAGCACAGTGAAGGCACAGCAGTTAAGAGTTCACGCTTGAGAATCTGCTGATCTGGATTTGAACCTTGAGAACAATAGTACCCGCGCCTCATTAAAGACCACACTGCACAAAAGGCACAGATCCAGGACCCAGAGAAAAAGCTTGCGAAGTGTTGGCTGTTATTATTCTACTCACTTTGGCTCTCATCCCTTGTCAACAAACCTAACCCCTACCCTGCCTCCGTCCCCAGATCTTATCCACCCTTGGATCTCAAATGATTGCACCACCAGAACTGAGGGCAGCTCTCACTCCTTGCAAAACTCACATGATAACCACCACGCTGCTTTGTCTTAACCTTCCTTTGATCCTTCTATAGACCCGCTTCTTGTCGTCCCCCCAACCCCGCCACCAGTGGTGGGTCGTTTCTCAGTTTGTTCATCTTCCCTGAAGCACCGAGCACAGTTGGCTTGGCCATAGAAGGCTCCCAACCTGCTGTGGCTTGACTCGATTCAAAAGTTGCCATGGGAAGGACAAAGCCCGGGCCTTTGGAATTTGAGTTGGGGCCATTCCAATTATTTTGGTAGAGATGATTTGAAACTTTCACACCGGGTCATGCAAATCCTCCCTTCTGTGAGACTGTATATATTTCTAACGTTATATTGTGCCTGTGGTGTTATATAAAGATCAGTATTCCCACCAACTTCAAAAGCAGCTCGCTGCTTGAAGTAGCTCCATGGGGGTATTGAGCAAGAAGAGAAACAGGTTCCACATGTTAGGAGAGTCTCATTTAACCAAGGCCATGGCCAGTCTCCTCTCATGGGGCTTTCCCCTACATTTGTCTTATTTATGTTGCATAGAAGACACAATTCACTGCATGCCAAATCATCATTTCATATATCTTCTAGAGTGGTTGTGAAATTATCCCTTTGTTTACGATTGAATGGAAGGAGGAGACACAGGAAGTTTCTTCTTCAACCTGTGGCCCTTCCACAGAGAAGGGTGCTCGGTCAAGGTACTTGATTCTGACCCTAATGACCCTAAACCATGGTCCTTGCTACCTCGAGGGGGCTGACTCGAACTAGGTGACAATGTGGTGAAAGGTTCGCTTTCTAGTAACCACCCCCGTGGGACCTGGTAGTCTCAAGAGCTAGAAAACACGCAACACATCGTAGCCTGGGCAAAGAGAAGCGTGCATCCTGAAACATACACAACTAGAAAAATCTGTGCGAGAGGAGGCTACTCTCCAGAGTGAGAGAAACTGACTCTTAAAGCAACCACGACTCTGGGGTTTCCAACAAGAATTCACAGGAATGCCAGTGAACACCAGACGAGTAGTTGAGAGAAGGCAAAAAAAAAAGTTCCAGATAAAAATATCTAAGAAACATGAAACGTGACTTCACTCCGACACCTAAGTATAGAGAAATACTTCCCTTTGGAACCAATTGATCGCTTTTGTTGTCGAAATCAGGCAACCCCAGGCGGGATGTTCTATATTCTTCCCAGGCCTGTTTTCCTTGTTTTCCGCGGATTCGTTGCAGGTGTTGTCCACCCTCCAGCCCCTGCTTCTGCCCAGAGCCCGAAGAGGTAGCTTACCATCTGTGACAGGGACTTCTTCCTGGCCATTCAGGGCTCCCTCCTGAGGGCTGAAATCTTCTTCCTCAGCTAAGCCATTGGCAGGAGACAGCTGACCATTCTTCTGGAGGAGCTACATGGGAAACAAAACCATGTAAACTTCAATGACGATGAAGATTTAAGTCTTTTATTACACTGCATGATCCCGCTACCTTACAGAAGGTCCCGGGCGCAGATACGGCGTTGTATCAGGGCAAATGTGTGCACCACTCCTTCATCCATTCACTCACCTAAATGCCATCCCTGACATACAGCCCAGTCCTATCGAATATACAACGAGTAAGTCAGGTGTGGTCCCAGCCCCCTTGAGCTTACAAACTTCCATCAAAAGCAGACTTCAAGAAAAAAATGTTGTTTTCTTTAAAGCAACGTTTTTCCTTGTGTTTAGATGCAGGTTATACATTTGACCAGAATATACCTAAGTGACAATATGACCTTCCCAGGCGAAAGGGCAGACATGTAAATAAACAATTATGGAAACTGTCATGGTGGAGAAACACAAGTCACAATAAACAGAGGAGCCCCAACCTATGGGGTGTTGGGAGAAAAGGGAGTACGGATAAAGCTGAGACTGAAGTTCCCACGTGATGGGCGTATGAGAAAAGAAAGGTGCAGGGGAGGCAGAGAAGGGAGGCAAATTAGGAACCCCATGGTTTGAAGACCAGTGTACTCAGAGACAAGAGAACAAAGAAGAGATGCGTCACACATGCTTTTCCGAGTCAGTTTTTTCTTTAAAATGTTACTAAAATGGACATTGGTCCTCTAACCTGGAGAATACCCTATGCAATTGATGTTTTCAGTTGCAAAAATAGTAGACATATAGATATACCGTTATTTTTTGTCTTAATGTTTATTTCTGAGACAGAGACAGAACAGGAACAGAGCATGAGCAGAGAGAGAGGGAGAGAGGGAGACGAAGAATCTGAAGCAGGCTCCAGGCTCCAAGCTGTCAGCACAGAGCCTGACACAGGGCTCGAAGTCACAGACCGGGAGATCATGACCTGAGCTGAAGTCGGATGCTTAACTGACTGAGCTACCCAGGCGCCCCTATGTTATTCTTATTGTTTTGTATTTTTTTTTAAACCTGAGAATATAGGGGCGCCTGGGTGGCGCAGTCGGTTAAGCGTCCGACTTCAGCCAGGTCACGATCTCGCGGTCCGTGAGTTCGAGCCCCGCGTCAGGCTCTGGGCGGATGGCTCAGAGCCTGGAGCCTGTTTCCGATTCTGTGTCTCCCTCTCTCTCGGCCCCTCCCCCATTCATGCTCTGTCTCTCCCTGTCCCAAAAATAAATAAAAACGTTGGAAAAAAAAAAAAAAACCTGAGAATATAGGTCAAAAGTGTTAAGGCTATTACAAAAATAGCTCAGTAACCATTTAGGAACCTCAGGATGTCAACAATGCTTTATAGTCCGCACACATTTCCCAGTATATGAAAACCAATGTAGGCAGGTGCTGTTATTTCCATTTCACAGCAGGGAACACTGGAACCCAGTGGGATCACAGAGGGTGGGGGTTGGCGGGCCACAGATCCCACAGCTCAGACGGAAGCACCACAGCCCGAAGGCCAGCACTCCCCACCAAGAACTTCCAGGGTTTTTTCCACAGCACTACAGATTGCTGAAGGACCTGTTGCGGTGCGTAACGATAAAATGGCACTAAGAGGGGCGCCTGGGTGGCTCAGTCGGTTGAGCGTCCGACTTCGGCTCAGGTCATGATCTCACGGCTCGTGAGGTCGAGCCCCGCGTCGGGCTCTGTGCTGATGGCTCGGAGCCTGGAGCCTGCTTCCGATTCTGTGTCTCCCTCCCTCTCTGCCCCTCCCCTGCTCATGCTCTGTCTCTCCCTGTCTCAAAAATAAATAAAAACATTAAGAAAAAAATTAAAAAAAAAAAATGGCACTAAGAGTATTCCGCAGTCTCCAGACCCGCCCAGCCCAAAGAAATCTCCGGGCCCACCACTCCCCTTGGCATCAGTCCGTGCTGCTTACAGGCTAGCAGAGCCCAATGGCCAAACCACTGACTTTGATCGCAGCCTTGAAAGGACAGCAGGTTCAAGACACGTCAATCGGGAAGTCTTGAACTGAGCTAAATTGATTTCACCTGGCTGTTGCCGGCTCCCAGCAAAGCTGCCCTTCGGCAGCACTGGCTGCCTCCTGAAATAATACCACTGCACTTTAATACTTACTCCACAGATGGAAGAGTCGGCTTCAAAATGCCCACGCTGAGTCTACTTATGAGAATGCTCAGATTACATTTCCACTTAAAGTCTGCTCTTACCAAACTATGAAAGATAGGAGTCTGAAATGAAACCTAAAGACAAAAGTGGGGGTGGGGGGTGGGGAGGGAGGTCTCCACAATGCCCATTAGCAAAAAGGTCAGCGTTTAAGAGTATTTGGACTAAATATCACTGGTTATGTGAACACGTCCAAGTCAGATTTGATTAGCAACGTGAAGAAGAGGCAGGAGGAAAGCAGGGAACGTATATTATTGCGAGCTCCGCAGAAATCCCGTGGATCTTCGATCTAAAAAATGCTTGATGTGCACCATGATGTGCAAACTAAATGGGGAACATGAGAAAGCAGTGTGTTGTCTTAAGTTTATTTATTTCGAGAGACAGAGACAGCATGAGTAGGGGAGGGGCAGAGAGAGAGAGGGAGGAATAGAGAGAGAGAATCCCAAGCAGGCTCAGTGCTGCCAGCGCAGGGCCCCAGGCAGGGCTTGAGCTCACGAAACCACAAGACTGTGCGTGACCTGAGCCAAAACCAAGAGTCGGCCACTCAACGGACTGAGCCACCCAGGCGCCCCAAGAAAGCAGTTTTAATGCCTCAATTTTTCAATGCAATAAACGTTGGGCAACTGTGCCCCTTGTTTAGGAACCAACAGTTTGAAGTTTTACCGTTTAGAGTCCTACAGAATTTCTATAATTCCTGGAAGAGTTCTCATAACTCTTTACGAATTGTCAAACTCAAGCTATCTTTACGCAGAGCCAAACTGAGTGTTTTTAAATGCAAAACATCTACAGGACACAGGCACAAACTTTCCTCTCCTCGTAAATGTTACATACATATAATGAAGTACATTAAATAACATCAGATGAGTCTTAAAATCTGACATTACTTGCTAGCCCTCCTTATACCCAAAGTGTGATGATTATGGATTAGTTATTTCCAGTGACCACAGGACCCTGTCCCTATTTCCAAAAAGCACTTGATGGATTAACGTTGGTACCAGACAATATATGACAGGGATATTATTGAAACTGAGTTTTGAGCCAATTTTGTTACAAGCATAGCTTGAGTCTCAAAGCGAGTGGGCCACCCAAGCTTTGACCCCCACGGGTGATACCCCCCAAGTGAACATTCACAGCCCAGGAGACACCAACACTCCACACAAAAATGGGACTTCATTCCTAGCCATATTCGGATATTTCCACCATTCTGTGTTTTGCTTAGAGATGCTGTTTACATAATCTTGTAGAAGGAAAAACTCACTTTTGTCTGTGACAAAAATAGTGTTTTTGTTTTCCTTTTTTCCCAACCCCAACCATTTACACAGTTGATACTGTTGTTAAAGTTCCAGGTGCTTCTGAGAGTTACCAGTAAATTAAGGTCACCTCAAATTGTAAGAAACCTAACCCACTTTTCCTTAACATTTAAGTCCTTTCTGTCTTTTCTTATGTGTATATGTATTTATAAGCATTTTTTAAAAAGGGAGAATACATGTTTTATGCCTGATTATTTCATACATAGTGGATGCATTTCGTTGTCAATTAGCACCTATCTGAGTTGTCCTCAGCCATTCTCTTTTGTCTGTAATTCAAATGCCCACAGAAGACAAGGACTGATTTATCAGTTACACTGAAGGAGGCAGTCGCACAACTTAGTGACACGGGAGGTGAATGTCGGAGCCAGATGTAGTGTTACGGGTCATCTACTTCAGGGAGGAAAGCAGCGTTGGGACTCAAGTTTCCAGAAAAGAAAAAGCGGAAATTTCTACTCCATTCTTTCATTCTGAAGCTTCCTCACTCAGCTTTCTCCAACCCTTCTGTACTTACTTCTACACTTGTACAAACACAGAGATAGACACTAGACTTAAAAGACATGCTCTCTGCATTTGAACATAGTGAGCACCAGAAAACCTCTATTCCCACTGGATCTGTGCTTCAAAAAGCGTAAACGCCTCTTTTGAGCAAATCAAAACCCTAAATGTTTTCAAGCTTATATCCTTTGAGTGGGTCAGCCAGAGTTTATTCCCGTGAAGCATTCCCACATTACGACTAAACAAGCTTTAAAAAACATCTCAGTGCCTCCAGCAGCAGTATTTTCCTCTCGTTCCTGTAAGATTTTGGAATCTCCAAAATGGCAGCCGGGACACTGCAGAAAGAAACTACCAGACTTCGTTCCTCTTCCTCCTCCACAGGACTGCCCACGACTTGCTCTGAGCCCCTCTGCAGAGTAAGCAGTGGGAGTCTCAAGCTCTTTTCTCTCTTTTTTAAGGTTTTATTTATTTATTTTTTTTTTAATTTTTTTTGTCAACGTTTTTATTTATTTTTGGGACAGACAGAGACAGAGCATGAACGGGGGAGGGGCAGAGAGAGAGGGAGACACAGAATCGGAAACAGGCTCCAGGCTCCGAGCCATCAGCCCAGAGCCTGACGCGGGGCTCGAACTCACGGACCGTGAGATCGTGACCTGGCTGAAGTCGGACGCTTAACCGACTGCGCCACCCAGGCGCCCCTAAGGTTTTATTTTTAAGCAGTCTCTACGCCCGACGTGGGGCTCAAACCCACAACCCTGAGGTCAAGGATCACACACTCCAATGATGGAGCCAGCCAGGGGCCCCAGGAGAATTAAGCTCTTTAATGAATGAGTTAAACAATGAACAAAACAGATGGGCTCTCGACAGCTCTCGGGATGTTGGGGGTAGAGGCCATGAGCCTGCTGAAGCAACTTCTTTCACCACAGAAGTGACCCTCGTTGTCTATGTTCTCATCGGATGATCAGCTGACCATCACAGGTGACACTGCCCCCCACAGTCCTGCCCTGCTTGCAGTAAATGAGGTTCCAACCAGTGCAATTCTGGCAAAGCCCCAGAAACGGAATGTTAGGTGGATGTGAGCAGGTGCAACCAGAAGCGAGTCAGTATGACAGGGACACACGCACGAACGATATGGGGGAAGAAAAGATCATCTGGGGGGATTTTAAATCCCTGACAAAACTTGTAAGGAAAACTCTTCAGTGTCTTCTTCTCCATTCTAATATAGAGCATTTTGAAGGAAACCTTCAAAACTGTCAAATATGGGGCGCCTGGGTGGCTCAGTCAGTTGAGCGTCCGACTTCGGCTCAGGTCATGATCTCACGGTTCGTGGGTTCGAGCCCCGCGTCGGGCTCAGTGCTGACAGCTCAGAGCCTGGAGCCTGCTTCCGATTCTATGTCTCCCTCTCTCTCTGCCCCTCCCCAGCTCGTGCTCTGTGTCTCCCTCAAAAATAAATAAACATTTAAATAAATAAATAAATTAATTAATTAATAAAAATAAAATTGTCAAATAGAAGAAAATAGAGATGAGACTATCATTCCGTAAACAATGTCTTTGGGAAGCCATTTGGAAATAGCCAGAAACAATTGGAATGTGCATACCCACCCACCACACTATCCTAGCAGACATGGCTTTCCCTCCTTACGCAGGTATAGGGACAATGACACACAACACACAACCCACATAACAGCATCGAAGGGAACGCGGTCAACCTAGACACCCCGACATAGGTAGATGTCTCCAGTTTAAGTGGGAAAAGCAAGTTATAGAGAATGTTTGATTCCTTTCTGTGTTTAAAATAAGACAAAAATAGGGGCGCCTGGGTGGCTCAGTTGGTTAAGCGTCCGACTTCGCTCAGGTCATGATCTCACAGTTTGTGAGTTCGAGCCCCGCGTCGGGCTCTGTGCTGACAGCTCAGAGCCTGGAGCCTGCTTCGGATTCTGTGTCTCCCTCTCTCTCTGCCCCTCCCCGGCTCGTGCTCTGTCTCTCTCTGTCTCTCCAACACAAATAAACATTTAAAAAAAAATTTTTTTTAAAAGAAAAAATAATAAGACAAAAATAACCCACTTATAGGGAGGGAGAAAGAGAAGGATGGGGATGGGAGGGCTCCCTCGGATGTTTGTATAAGCATTTAAAAAAAACTGTAACAATATTACACAAAATCTTTAACAAATGCTGCCTCTGGAATTTTAGTTATTCTGCCCTTTGCAAGGGTGTTGGGGAAGAGACACAGTTTTGTTTTGCTTTGTTTGAGGCATAACTAATATATATTATATGAAGGCATGGCTTCCTTTTTATTTACTTTATCATTGCAAAGGTGAAAATGCTTTGAAACTTAAAATCCAGATTCTGAGGCTATCACATGCTAATAGCCTGGCTTTCCAGGGTTCACAAACCTTTTCAGATCCTCTGAGCAATGGACCAAACTGATCCCATGGACCTTTCACCCGTCTGTTCACATGATCTCCAAATGTGATTACCATTTAAATAACCCCTCGGCCACACCATTAACCAAAAATATTGACGAAGACACAGCCAAGACTATCACAGCTCTACACCAGGCTACCCGAGGCTCCCGATATATTAGTACATGTATTATGGACCCATATCACCAATGTCGTTTATATACATTTGCTAATTTAACCGTCCACCTTAAGGAAACTCTTACCATCACCCCCACTTTATGGCCAGCAGAAGGGGAGAGGTACTGCACCCAAGGGGCTGAGCCAAGATGTGGGGAAGCCGGGACTCACCCCAGGTGACCTGAGCTGCACACACGGCCTAACGTGAGCATGTTCTGCCTTGGCACTGAGTTTCTTAAGAGCAGAATTTCTGATTGAAGGAAAAAACCCCAGTCAATCCATTTCACAAAAGTGACACAGGCTGCAAGAATACAAATCATTGTCGGGGCACCTGGGTGGCTCTGTTGGCTGAGTGACCGACTTCGGCTCAGGTCACAATCTCACAGTTCGTGGGTTCCAGGCCTGCATCAGGCTGGCTTGCTGTCAGTGCAGAACCTGCTTCAGATCTTCTGTGCCCCCCTCTCTCTCTGCCCCTCCCCTGCTCACACACTCTCTCACAAAACTGAATAAACATTTATTTAAAAAAAAAAAAAGTCATCGTGACAATACCAGCCAGCCTGGGTTATGTTTAAGCTAAAAGTTTCCTTCTAATTTAGAGGTCAATTACAGAACACCAACAGAATTATGGGTTTTGAAAGGTTTGCTTTTCTTTTAAAAAGTAACCATTTTTATTTCAAACTAATCTAAGTAGAAAGCTATGTAAATCCAACTGTAAACACGATATAAACCGTTAGGCCACAGATTAAGGCACAGAAGAGGAGACACTTTACTTAATTAAATTAAATAGATCTAATTCCTACAGTTAAGGTCACTGCAAAAAACACTAAGAGGACAGAAGGCAAAAGATTACAAAAATTAACTTAAGAAATAATTCTAAATATCCAAAATTTAGGGCATGGTTATAGTGCATCTTGCAGGCATTAAAAATACTACCTACAAAGTGTATGTAATAGTATGGGGATGTACTTTACGTTGTGATATTCAATTTAAAGAGCGAACATAACAGTTATACATATAAAATGATTACAAATACATACAAGAACATACTGTAAAACAGCAACATTACCATACTGTTCATACTGCAATATATCAAAATATCACTGAGGAAGGAACCATGAATATTTGATACCCTCTATTTTTCTACTTTTCTTTTCTTTTTTTAAATATTTATTTATTTTTAAGACAGAGAGACAGAGCCTGAGTGGGGGAGGGGCAGAGAGAGAGAGACACACAGAAGCCAAAGCAGGCTCCAGGCTCTGAGCCATCAGCACAGAGCCCGATGCGGGGCTCGAACCCACGAGCCGTGAGATGACCTGAGCCGAAGCTGGACGCTCAACCAACTGAGCCACCCAGGCACCCCTATTTTTCTACTTTTCTATGTTCTGATGTTTCTATGTTCTATGTTTCTATGTTATGTTCTTTATCTAAGTAACACGATGATTTTTACAACTGGGGGGTGGGAGAGCTTTTCCTTCGCTGGATATTCTGTCTCGGTTTGTTTATTTTTAGAATGGGCAAGAGGCCGTTAAGAAGATTTTGCTTTACAGGGAAGCATTGTAATTCTAATTTCTACCAGTCACATGAATTTCATGAGAAAACAGAACTGCTTTAAGACAGAAATGCAACAGTGAAATCCTATTTCAGGCATTTGGTCATGCAAACTAATCCATATTCCCTCAAGTGTAGAGAACACAGCGGGCTCAGAAGCAGAGTGGAGAACTGGGTACTGGTACTCTCTGGGGCAAGATTAAGTACCTCATTTTGGCATTTTAGAACTGTCCCCTCATTGTCTCAGGCTGAAACGTGGTGGGGTTCCTTCCAGGCCAGCAAATGGGAGGTGGCTAGGAGAGCGGGGTCTGATCTGTGGCTTTGGGCCACACGTTTTAGCCTCTCCTACCTCCCTTTCTCTGTAAAAATGGGATAAGAATTCATTTTTATCTACCTCACAGAGTATCTGGGGCATCCCCGACACGTTCTTAATAAGTCCACTACTAACCTAAGCTGCAGCTGCTTTTATCATGCCATTTGCTGTCATAAGTGTGATCTAATGGGGCTCCTGGGTCTCTCAGTCGGGCAGGCGTCCGACTCTTGATTTTGGCTCAGGTCACGATCTCGTGGTTCGTGAGTTCGAGCCCCACGTCCGGCTCTGCGCTCTCTTCTTGCCCTCTCTCTGCTCCTCCCCCACTTGTGCCCTCTGTCTCTCTCTCTCCAAATAAATAATTTGACTTAAAATATATATATAAAATAAAGGGAACTACTTGTCCCAGGCCCACTTCCCCCCTACAAAATGAATGCTTCAAGTGGCACCCGGGTGACTCAGTCAGTTAAGCGTCGGACTTCAGCTTAGGTCATGATCTCACCATCTCATGGCCTGTGGGTTCGATCCCTGCTTTGGGCTCTGTGCTGACAGTTTAGAGTCTGGGGCCTGCTTCGAATTCTGTGTCTGCCTCTATCTCTGCCAACCCCTGCCCCTTGTGCTGTCTGTCTGTCTGTCTGTCTGTCTCTCTCTCTCTCAGAAATGAATAAACATTAAAACATTTTTTCAAAAAAGAAAGTTTCAAGAGTTCTTTCTGGATTGTCCACACTCTGCACTCAACACAACATTTAGCATAAAGGCTTGTAAGCCTTCTAGTTGTCTAATGGTCTGGGTAGGAAGAGAGGGGCAAGGCAGTTGACACAAAGGTCTAAGCAGAGGAGAGACACCCGAGTTGTTTTTTGTTTTGTTTTGTTTTGTTTTTTTAACCACAGGAAGTATGGCGGAAACAGCAAACGGCACAGTATGGCTCCTGTTAGCTATGGAACTTGACCTCTGTGCTCATTCTCCAAATTATATACATGGGGACTAAGACCATCTTGATTTTCAGATCGTCTTGAGTTTCAAGTGAAGTAATATTTGGGAAAGCTCTCCTCAATTGAAAAGCTGTCGGAAGCCGCTGTGTCTCAGTACACTTGCCCAAATCCACCCGTGATCTACTCCAGTATTTTTCTATCGTGCTAGAGCCAACTTTTAAGAAATTGTCCTCGGGGCGCCTGGGTGGCTCAGTCGGTTAAGCGTCCGACTTCAGCTCAGGTCATGATCTCACGGTCCGTGAGTTTGAGCCCCGCGTCGGGCTCTGTGCTGACAGCTCAGAGCCTGGAGCCTGCTTCGGATTCTGTGTCTCCCTCTCTCTCTGACCCTCCCTCGTTCATGCTCTGTCTCTCTCTGTCTCAAAGATAAATAAACATTAAAAAAAAAAAAAAATTTTTAAAAAGAAATTGTCCTCATGTTTGCAGTGAGGAGGGTGTCGAAGGAAGCAGCATTCGATTTGAAACAAGGGGATCCAACAAAATTAGACACAGCTTTGGGGCGCCTGGGTGGCTCGGTCGGTTAAGCGTCCGACTTCGGCTCAGGTCATGATCTCGCGGTCCGTGGGTTCAAGCCCCGCGTCAGGCTCTGTGCTGACAGCTCAGAGCCTGGAGCCTGTTTCAGATTCTGTGTCTCCCTCTCTCTGTGACCCTCCCCCATTCATGCTGTGTCTCTCTCTGTCTCAAAAATAAATAAACGTTAAAAAAAAAAATTAAAAAAAAAAATTAGACACAGCCATCTGTCTACAGAAAATGCATCTCACGATACCCAATCTTGCACACAAAACAGGGTTACAGCTCAAGACGCAGGGCACCCCTCTAGTAAGCAGGCCAGAGCTTTGGAATAAACTTGGTCAAGAGGAAACGCTGACTCAAGACATGTAAGCTCTTTTGCCCGGGGTGGTTCCTGGTGGGTCTGACCCTCAGGTAGCAAAACACAATTATCCTGCTGTGAGCAGGAGACCGTACAGGACCCTCCCCACCACCACGTGTATACATGGCTGCATGGGGATTAATGAGCCCATCTGTCAACGCCGCTTAAAAAGTTGACCATCTTGGGGCGCTTGGCTGGCTCAGTTGTTACAGCATGCAACCCTTGATCTCAAGGGCATGAGGTCAAGCCTCAATTTGGAGGCAGAGCTTACATAAAGGTAAAAAAAAAAAAAAAAAAAATTGACCATCTTTATGGCTGAAGACTTATTTCACACAAGTCAACAGCCATAGCTCCAAACATTATATTCACTCTAGAACCAAACTGTCCAAACAGCACACACCTGAATATGGTGAAACCATTTCATCCCTCCCTTTTAGTAAACACAAGCACAAAGAGAATTTCAGAAATTATTTTAAAATTTCTAGAAATTGGAGGGCCTGGGTGGCTCAGTTAAGCATCTGAATTTGGCTCAGGTCATGATCTCACAGTTCATGGGTTCAAGCCCTGCGTCAGGCTCTGTGCTGGCAGCTCAGAGCCTGGAGCCTGCTTCGAATTCTGTGTCTCCTTCTCTCTCTGCCCCTCCCCTGCTCACCCTGTGTGTGTGTGTGTGTGTGTGTGTGTGTGTGTGTGTATGTGTCTCTCTCTCTCTCAAAAATAAACCTTAGGGGTGGCATGGGTGGTTCAGTCAGTTAAGTGTCTGACTTCGGCTCAGGTCATGATCTCGTGGTTCGTGAGTTCGAGCCTCGCGTCGGGCTCTGTGCCAACAGTTCAGTTTTAGATAAACTAGAAAAAAATTTTAAACAAAAATTTCAATTTCTAGAAATAAGCTGAAGGCTAAATATAGAAACTGATGACTCCATCCGTAATCCATGTTTATAAAAAATTTTCACAAGCTACAGCCCTAGTTTTTGAAAGCTAATTGGATTGAATTCTTGAATCCCTCTAGGCCTTCCCCTACAGCCATGCCCCCAACAAGTTAGCCTTAAGAGGCTGTCTCCACCCCAAGGACACTCCACCTCCGAGTTGCAGAAATAAAACGTACGAGAACGAAAGTGGTAAAAAGGTTTTTCTTTTTAAGATTCCCAAAAAGCTCAATTCTGTAAAGTCTGACAAAGTCTTCAGCTATTAGGTTTATAATGACAGGTCTGCAGACACCAGATCTTGTATTTGTTTTAAGAGAAGCAAATATAACGTAAAAATTACAATCTGACAAAACTAAGATTGGCAACATGTTGGTCACAGCTGACGCTGGTGGATGGGTACGGGTGTTTGTTGTATTATTCTGTATTCCATGAATCTAGAAAAGATGCATGGCGATTCACAAAACGATACAAAAAACAAAAACAAAAAAAAAGGAGGCCCTTAAACTAGCAAGCCTTTAAAGAGAAAAAAGAAGTGCTTCTAATGTTTCAGAGTATTGTATAAACGCTGCACTAAAAGCTCTTCATACCACCTGAAATCAAGAACAGTATATACTCGGGGGCAAGAGTGATTCCAGTGACCGCTAAAAACGAGATGTCCTTATCTGAGAAATGACCTTAGGAGATCTCTGCCTGATCTTGATTTTCCTCCTGAAAAATGCCCTGCTGTAGGTGAGGCGGCAATTCCACGTCTTAAAATACTAATGCCCTGGGGGGCACCTGGGAGGCTCAGTCAGGTGAGCCACGGACTTCGCTCAGATCATGATCTCAGGTTCATGAGTTCGAGCCCCGCGTCAGGCTCTGTGCTGACCGCTCAGAGCCTGGAGGCTGCTTCAGAGTCTGTGTCTCCCTCTCTCTCTGCCCCTCCCGCGTCGGGCTGTGTCTCTCTCTCTCTCTCAAAAATAAATAAACATTAAAAAACATTTTTTAATACCTTAAAGTTGTAAGATGCCCTGAAACACCCGATCTCGAAATAAAACCTCTGCTTGCTTTTAATTCCGCGCTATTTCTTCCCACTCCTGTATTCAGCAAAATAAAACCAACAAACAAAAGTATCTCCTTACTGGTTGGTGACACTGAACATGACTGAGTTAATCTGAAGTACCCAGAAAAGGGGGTGGGCATGTCGGCACCATCCACTAGAGTCAACGGGGCTCCCTACCCGCCAGCCTCACAGAAAGAAAACACACCGTCCAACTGATCAGGCTTTTGAAATATCAATACTCAGTACACCAGGCGTTATCAAATGCCATTGTACCAGGCATTATCTCAGAAGTATGCTGGGCTCAAATGATCTCAGGAAAACTCTCTGTAGTGTGCATTCTGAACCACTAGGGAGGAAATCATTGCAAGTTTTTCTAAGATTTTATTTTTAAGTAATCTCTGCACCCAACATGGGGCTCGAACTTACAACCCCAAGATCAAGAGTCGCTCGCCCTACCAACTGAGCCAGCCAGGCGCCCCACTGTAACGTTTTCTAAAATGACCTGCCCACCTCGTAGACCCGCAATTATTAACAGCCCGCGTTAAGTAAAGACACCAGAGTAAATGCCACATGCTTTAACACACAACATTTCAGTCGGATATTCCCCTCCTTTAAAAAGGAGTTACAGTTGTTTTAAAACGTACTAAAGATCTTCGGTTCTCTGGGAAAGTATGTGAAAGAAAACAGAGCTCTAAATCTGGTAGAGGTAGGAGATCAACCGTGCTGATTTCAGACAAAGGGAATTTATAAGATCTCTGCTGGACATGAGGGAATGAAAAGTACCACCTACCAATTAATTATAGCAATTCGCTGTGTGAAGATGGTCCACCAGGATTCCAGTACGTGAAGGGCTTACTTGGCAGCTCCCACAGCATTTAGGTCTGTGTCGTAATTAGAACAGAGATGCTCAATAAAACCACAGAAACATGTGAATCCTAGGTCAAGGATTCTGGCACGCTGATAGCCCCAGCATCCTCCTGTGCGCTGGAATCACAGGACAGGAGGTATTGCTGGTGGCCTCTACCGAACACGTGTCCCCTCTGGGTAGTGATCCTCACACTCCTGGCTAAGAACCACTACTCAGCCTCATTGAATCAGAAAAGGGGGGAGCTTAAACTGTTCCCCCCCCCCAACTTCCCTAAACCAGGAAACACGGTCCTACTTATATACCTTTGGGTCACTGATAAAACCCATCTGATACAGAAATTCAAAGTGGCGGGACCAGTATGTCCACTCGGGGGGAAAAGACCAGACTAAACAACCCAACAGTTGAAAACTTTGTTGTGTGAAGGACAGGAAACAAGCCGCACTTTCAGGTTAATGACTTTCGTCTTAAGCTTCTAAGCAACGCTGAAGGTCCATGTTTAAACCCTAGTAGGCAGCTAACATCTGTTGGTTGGTTGAGTGTGGACCTCAGAGTGGGGTGAGGCTCTCCAGATCTTGTCAAATTGTACACCTCAGGATACGGATCCTCAAAGCACATTTGCTAGTGTTATGACATATGATGAATGTCTAAGACAGGTTATTTTTCCCCCTCGGAGTTGTTGCACCTGCAAGATATACGGGGGAAATCAACTGCCTGCCATATTGACTTCACTGTTATCTGCAGATCCCAAATGCAAATTAAGCAAAATATTAATGTGAAGAGAACAGTGAAGATGAGTACCTTAAAAGCAAAAGACTGGTGTTCTGAAGCATCTGACTATTCTAATGCCTTTTCCTTTTGATCCATGTACCATCAAGTTCAATGTAGTTGCAGAAATCAGGAGCCCAATTCCCACCTAATCCTTACACACCATACTCGAGTAACTACTCTCTTGTTAAGACCCTCTCAAAGGTGGGGAAGGGCGCCTGGGTGACTCAGTTAAACATCTGACTTTGGTTCAGGTCAGGATCTCACAGTTCATGGGTTCGAGCCCTGCGTTGGGCTCTGCACTGACAGCTGGGAGCTTGGAGCCTGCTTCAAATTCTGTGTCTCCTCTCTCTCTGCTCCTCCCCTCTCAAAAATAAACATAAAAAAAAAAAAAAAAGACTCTCTCAAAGGGATTTCCATTAGGTAGCAAAATACCATTATCGCATCCTTGCTCAGGAATTCAATAATACAAAAAGTTCTAAAATCCACTGTATGTCTTAGAAAGGCTAGATAGTTTCTTAACCTGAGAGATAAACAGTTTTGACAAAGGAGGAAACCAACATCACCTGAAGTAAAGTTTATAGATTTTAAGGTTCAAAAACCTTTAGGCGCTAGGATTATTTCTTCTAACCAAAAATGTATCCCTAAGCCATGAGCATCAGAAACTTCAGAGAGGGAGTAAGTTATGAAAAATGTGCAGCGCCCGAACGTGGCACAATTAACTCCACTATGCAAACTAAAATAGACATCTGGGATTGAGCGAGAGTCCAGTGGTAGAGGGCTATCACCTGTATATATGAAGAAAGAAAGGCAGAAATGGAAAAGTTGGGAGAGAATGTCTTATAAGCTCTTCTCCCATCCTGATGAATTGGTTTAATTGCTTGTTCTAAGCAGCCCACAAATTACCACCTCTTACAGGTCCTACACCATGTGGATGACTACAGTGAGGGGAAATGAGACCGTAAGTTTACTACAAGCTTTGCCCAACCAAAGTATTTAATCAGGAGGATAATTGAGATCAAAGTTAAATAACATACATTATCAGTATGCATATTTAGTGGTTGTACTGCCTTTGAACCACATTGCTTAAAATAACTGCTGATTAAAAAAAAAAAATCCAGAGAGAGTGAATTTATTGATCACCGAGTGAATGTACTGATCGCTGTGTTGCTACTTCAGTTCTAAGTCTGTGGGCCCTGTGATGTGAAAAAAGGAAACGAACAAGCAGGACTGCTGGTCTTGTTTTCAGGAGAACGAACTTAACTTGTAAAGATGGCCCATCTAAGGTAATGTGATTTAGCAAAGAACCAACACTGCTATTCCACAATGTTCTACTCCAAATATTTCTAGCCTAGTCGCGGAGAAAAACGTGCTACAGACGAGAAAAGCAACACAGAGTTTTCCAGAGTGCCGTGCTGTGTTTGCTGAAAAGCGAATCTATAGCCTCCCAGGCTGAATTCTAAACCGCTTTTCGATTGATTAAATGTCTGCCTCACATCTGCTGCTTTCTGAAACCTGCCACGCAGGGGCACTGCCAGAACCTCTCCAGTCTGCAGCTTTTCGGAAAGGCACTCGCAAGGAAGGAGGAGTGGGGGACGGGAGAGCTATGCTAAGCCCTCCAGACTTCCAGAAATGCCCCCTTCCATGTTAAAAAGAAAACAAAACAAAACAGAGAGTTTCCTATACACCATGGCATGGATTATTCAATAAAGTTATTAAACATTTAGCTCTGATAATGGACTTGAAGACGCCATTTTGGAGAATCCATTTAGGGTTTTGTAGCTGGTTAAGAGCAGAATCAAAATGATAAACTGACATGGATTTCTCGGACGTGTGTGCTCAGCTCTGTGCTCCCCGGAATTCAGATGGCCTGCTGCAGACCAAAATAAAAGTGACGTGAGCGGTCCTGCGGCCAGAGCACAGCCAGTGTTTATGTTAAGTCAGGTCGGAGTCAAACAAAGACTGCCGAGGCCCACACATTCATAAAAGGCAGGTGATGGCAGGACCATGCCCTTAACTGGTAAAAATACTACAAAGCTTCTGCAGACCCAGTGGCAGAGGAGGGCACGGGAGACAAAAGGGCGTGCTCTCCAGTGAGACAGTTGGGGAGGGAATCCCAGCTGGGCCTCCTTTTTAGCCGTGAGACCTCTGAGCACATTTCTCATCCAGAGCCTAGAAAATGGGACGAACGCCTTGCAAAGTTGCCGTGGCCCCACCCCGACCCAATGAAATCAGAACCCCAGGGAATGGTACCCAGCTGTTAGAGGAGTTTCTACAGGTCCTCAGGGGGTTCACACGGGCAGCCGCTGTCCCCGGAGGCAGATGCTGACCACAGGAGACTGACCACTGGTGAACGGGGACCCCGGGTTGGGTCATTTGCCACAACGGGGAAACAGCTCTCAAAAGGAAAACAAATCAGAATGCAGGTGAGTTCGTACAGCATTTGATACAAAGGCAGTGAGGCATCCTGACTAAATGCTGGAGGCCCTCGTGCCAGAGATCAGTCGGCTTGGCTGGAGGTTTTCCACCGGGCACACCCCCCAGGATGGAGAAGAGCGGGGGCAGGGGAGAGGTGAGGTTAGGGGAGGGCCGGGGTGGAAGAAAAGAGATGGCAGCAGGCCTTGCTTCATGTCCGGCCGGCCGGCCTAAACTCGGCTCATCATGGCATCCAGCTGGTGCAGCAGGGTCATGCTGGAAGGATCTCTTACCCAGCACCGTCGTGGGGCGCTCAGCCAAGATGGCACCTTGGCCTCCTCCGTGTCCTGTCGCCCGAATGGCCCTGATCAGGCAACCTGAACTCGCTGAGAAGGAACAGAAGGAACACCGTAATACTAGGTCCTCTAAGCATGCAGAGGCACTAAAATATTTTTTTTCTATATAGAAATAGTGACTATTCTAAGAACAGTTATAATAAGGAAAGGAAAGCAAAAATAATATAAAAAGGCAGGGGGGGGGGCGCCTGTGTGACTCGGTTAAGCGTCTCACTTCGGCTCAGGTCACGATCTCGGGGTTTGTGAGTTCGAGCCCCGCGTCGGGCTCTGTGCGGACAGCTCGGAGCCTGGAGCCTGTTTCAGATTCTGTGTCTCCCTCTTTCTCTGCCCCTCCCCCACTTGTGCTCTGTCTCTCAAAAATAAATAAATGTAAAAAAAAAAATTATAAAAACAGGGAGGGGGACAAAAACATAAGAGACTCTTAAATATGGAGAAAAAACAGAGGGTTGCTGGAGGGGTTGAGCGAGGGGGGATGGGCTAAATGGGAGAGGGGCATTAAGGAATCTATTCCTGAAATCCCTGTTGCACTATATGCTAACTAACTTGGATATATGTTAAAAAATAAATTAAATACAAATTAAAAAAAATAAAACAAATAATAATAAATGGAAAAAAAAAAAAAGAGCAGAGTTATATTGGTCAATACGTTTCTTCTGTCAACAGTAAGCTTCCAGACAATATTGCTCAGATGCCTCTTCCCTGGCCCTGCCTTCTGGACGAGGAAAAGGATATTAAAACAAAACAAAATAAAAACAAAATTGACACAAACCCCAAACATACTAGTCATCCTCTTACTCAAAGAATAAAGAATCACAGTCCCAGGTTACACAACATACGTCTCAGAAAATTAAGCATCCCTTGGCTTTTGTTCCAAATAATCGGGACACCAGCCTAGTAATAGAACCTGGAGAAGGGAAGTGGCATCTGGGACGCCCCTCCCCCCACAGTGTCTGTATTCAAAGGCCATCATGCTTCCCTTCTCTAGATAAATCTAGACTGGTTTGGACTGCATGAAGAAACTTATTCTAAGAAAGACAACACCTTGATGTAAAAATGGCAGCTCTGGATTCTTATTTTCCTGGTTTTTAAAAAGTTCTCTCGACCCCTCCCCTGCTCGCTTGCGCTCTCGTGATCTCTCTCTGTCTCTCTCTCTGACTGAATAAACTTTAGAGAAAATTCTCAAAGTTCCTTTTTTTTTTTTAATTTTTTAATGTTTACTTATACTTTGAGAGAGAGAGAGGGAGACACAGACTCCAGAGCAGGCTCCAGGCTTTGAGCTCTCAGCACAGAGCCCGCCAGGGGGTTCGAACTCACAAGCTGTGAGGTCAAGACCTGAGCCCAAGTCGGATGTTTAAGCGACTGAACCACCCAGGCGTCCCTTCACAAAGTTCTTTAATAAGTTCCACCACACATAGACCAACTTTCTTCTCGGGATCTGACTCCACCCAAAGGGGTTTCTAAAAAGGAGACATTGTGAAAAACTTTTGTCATTGACAAAGCCTTGTAAAAACTGCATCAACTACAAGCTGTTTGGGGGCTTTTTTTTTTTTTTTTTTTTTTTTTTGTCTGTTTGCTTGGCTTTGCTACCAAATGTATTCCCTCAGACTTCTGTTTCTGATACATAGAGCTCAGAAAATTCACCTAGTGTGTAAGCAAGCACTCTAAAAAGCCTTAATTAGAAGTGCTATTTCAAAGGGGCACAGGCACCCCAATGTTTATAGTAGCACTATTGACAATAGCCAAAGTATGGAAAGAGCCCAGATGTCCATTGACTGATGAATGGATAAAGATGTGGTACACACACACACACACACACACACACACACACAATGGAATATTACTCGGTGATCAAGAAGAAGGAAATCTGGCCATTTGCAACTGCATGGATGGAACTATGAAGCGGAATTAGTCAGAGAAAGACAAATATCATGCGACTTCACTCCTATGTGGAATTTAAGATACAAAACAGATGGACATAAGGGAAGGGAAGCAAAAATAATATAAAAACAGGGAGGGGGGCAAAATAGAAGAGACTCTTAAATGAGGGTTGCTGGAGGGGTTGTGGGTGCGGGGTTGGGTTGATTGGGCAAGGGGCATTAAGGAGGACACTTGTTGGGATGAGCACTGGGTGTTATATGTAAGTAACGAATCGCTAAATATCACTAAATTCTACTCCTGGAATCATTATTACACTATATGTTAGCTAACTTGGATATAAATCTTTTAATAAATAATTAAAAATAAAATAAAATGAAAGTATTGGACATAAAAAAACACAAAAGAAGTGTTCAGTCTGGCTAAGCATCATGGTGCATTTACAGAGAAACGTAAATGTGCATAACCATCTCTAAGCATTCAGGGTGGAAGATATCAGCTTGCATCTCTTAATGTGCATTTGCACTTGCCACTGGTACTTAATTATTACTTAAATATAAGTGATCTCACACAAGTGCATTTTCCAGTAAAAAAGGAGTCCATTAACCTAATTTATAAATCATAAGTTATACCTGTCAAAATAGCTTTTAGAGCTGCTAGCTAATAGAGAACATCTAGTAATGGTATTAATACCTTAATTTTTAGCTTTATCAGCATGACAGTGGGACAGAGAATAGGCCCCCATATAAATACTCAAGGAGTCTTGTCCCGATTTACGAGACAGAAGCATTAATTTGGGAGGAACTCTGTCTTCAAATATAGAAGTTGTTACTTCGTTATTTATTTCGAGAGAGAGAAAGCAAGCAGGGTCAGGGGAGGGGCAGAGAGAAAGGGAAGAAGAAAGAATCCCAAGCAGACTCCCCACTCTCAGCACAGAGCTTGACGAAGGGCTCGAACTCACGAACCCCGAGATCATGACCTGAGCGGAAACCAAGAGTCCAACGTTTCACTGACTGAGCCACCCAGGGGCCCCCAGAAGTTTTTAATTCCGGGGTAGGGAGGGTAGGGTGGGGTAGGGACAATGAGACACAAGACAGATGTATCCCAAATCCAACAAAAACATGAATTAAAATTTTCAATCCTCAGTTGTAACTACCAACTTTACAACAGCACGTAATTAATGTTAGCAGCTACTGTTTGAAAAGTCAGTTTCAACAGTGTGCTCGTGGTTCTTTAATGAATTTGCACCCGCCTCAGCTGGCTCCGCCAGACCAACGACTGTGGCATCTTGGTCAGGTCAACACTGGCAGCTCTGGTCCTTATTTGTTTTGTTCTAGAAAATATAAGCTCAGAACTCTGAGCTCTGAGCCCTACCATTCTCAACAGACCACATTCAGGAATCTCAGTCAGCAAATGATCTGACTCTAGGATAGACAGCGCAGACTGGCTTGCCTTGTCCACAAGTGCTTTCATAAACAGCTGGCATCTAATAGAGACAGCTGATGGGGGCGCCTGGGTGGTTCCGTCGGTTAAGCATCAGACTTCGGCTCAGGTCATGGTCTCACAGCTTGTGAGTTCGAGCCCCACGCTGGGCTCTGTGCTGACAGTTCAGAGCCTGGAGCCCGCTTCGGATTCTGCTCCTTCTCTCTCCGCCCCTCCCCTGCTCACACTCTTTCTGTCTTTCAAAAATGAATAAACGTTAAAAATTTTTTTTTTAATTTTTTTTTTTTCAACGTTTATTTATTTTTGGGACAGAGAGAGGCAGAGCATGAACGGGGGAGGGGCAGAGAGAGAGGGAGACACAGAACCGGAAACAGGCTCCAGGCTCCGAGCCATCAGCCCAGAGCCTGACGCGGGGCTCGAACTCACGGACCGTGAGATCGTGACCTGGCTGAAGTCGGACGCTTAACCGACTGCGCCACCCAGGCGCCCCTAAAAATTTTTTTAAAAACTTTTTTTTTCTTCCTGAACAAGAGATTACTGGAGACGTTACTACAAAAAAAATAAAAATAAAAAAAAATAACTTTGTTTTATCATTCTTCTCAAATGTGCATTTTATTCTGCTAAAAAGCATCCTCTCCCTCCTTTCCATAAACTCCCCCTTGAAGATTGCAGTTTGAAAAAGACACACGGAAAATGAAATGCAGTTTTCTCTAATTTGTATGATCCCCTTCCAGGCAAAGAAAAAACAGTTCAATGGCAAACTCAATAAAGTGAATCACTGTCCAGACAGAAAAATATTATTTGCTATCCGTTCACATAATGATGGGGGAAAAAGCTTTGAGACTGAAATATAAATTAGCAAATGTCTTATAAACCTGTCCAGTCACTGCCTATGGGGAGTAGGGGATAAACATTCTGCTTTAATAGTTAAGTTTGTATGATGGAATTAGTCTTACTTGACCCAAAATACACTCCCCACTCTGCTGCCTCATATTACATTCTTCATACTATTTTTTTTTAATTTTTTTTAATGTTTATTTATTTTTGAGACAGAGAGAGACACAACATGAACAGGGGAGGGGCAGAGAGAGAGGGAGACACAGAATCTGAAACAGGCTCCAGGCTCTGAGTGGTCCGCACAGAGCCCAATGCGGGGCTCGAACTCACGGACCGTGAGATCATGACCTGAGCCGAAGTCGGAGGCTTAACCGACTGAGCCACCCAGGCGCCCCTTCACACTATTCTTAAAACAAGTCCATGGAATGAATCTGCAACCTAGACCACTATCTACTCATACTTCTTGCATTTTGTTTTCTTTACTGACCTTCTAAGCTCACTTTCCAAAGCCTCTGTATCAGTCAGCTTAAGCTGCTATAAGAAAATACCACAGACTGGGTGGTTTAAACAACAAATTTATTTCTCACAGTTCTGGAGACTGGGAAGTCCAAGATCAAGGTGCCAGGCAATTTGATTTCTGATGAGAGCCTGCTTCTGAGCTTGTAGATGGCCACCCTCTCACTGTGCGCTCACAGGGCAAAGGAAGGAGATAAAGGCACACGGAGATAATGAGTGGGGACACTCTCTGGTGTCTCTTCTTCTAAGGACATAAATCCTTTCAATCAGGACCCACTCCATGACCTCATTTGGCCTTGATTACCTCCTTATCTTATCCTCAAATAGTTTCATTGGGGGTTATGGCTTCAACATACGAATTTTGAAGGGGGACACAATTCGCACTGCAAGGGGCCACAAGGGAGGATTCTGGGCGCTGGCAATGTTCTACAAACTGACACAGAAGCTCTTTACAAAGGTGTTCACTTTGTAAGAATCCACCAAAGCCACACACCTTACGCACGCTTTATGGGATGTCAGTTGACCATAAACACTAAAAACCACCCAAACCATCAACCTGGCTGCAAAGTAGACAACAGAATGAAAGAGAGGCAGGGAGACTGCAACTATATCAGAACTGGAACCAGAGAGGAGAGTTTGGGGACAGGAACATTCAACCTGTAATGTATTTTGGAGATGAAACCAACAGGACCCGACACTGAAAAAAGGACTCCCAGATTCTCTAGGTACCAGTTTCAGCCCTCGGTAGAAAGAGGATTTACAAGTTTGTGTGTATTAAGTGCTTAAGAAAGCACCCGACAGGTAGTGAGCAATCAATGTCAGCTATTAGCATTACAAAGAACAAATCCCTGCTTTTGTTGCCCTCTCCTAGCATTTGGCCCCAATGGTTCGGCCATCTTTTTAAATTTATTTAAGTATTTATTTAAGTATTTATTTACTTACTTACTTACTTACTTACTTATATTTATTTATTTATTTATTTATTTATTTATTTATATTTTTGAGAGAGTGCGAGAGACCAGGCGAGGGGCAGAGAAAGGCGGGGACAGAGGATCAGAAGTGGGCTCCTGACTGGGCCACTCAGGCACCCCCTAGGCCATCTTTTCTCGATACTACTCCTTTCCAGGAAAGGAATAACATCTTAGGTATAAGAACCTAGACACTTGGGGATCGTTTTGGGCTTTTCTGCTTCTCATTCAACCCCACACGGATACTGTTGCAAGATTTTTTACCGCAATACCAGGGATTCGTTGTGTCTCCAATTCGAAGAATGAAGACTGGACACGGGATGAACGGCAGGCATGAGTTTATTAGAGTTTAAGATTAGAAAGTAAGAAAAGTAGGAAAGCTCCGTTTACAGAGGGGACATTCAAAGGTAAATGCCCGCGGACTATAGGCGGGTCCTTGTTTTACATAAGGTTCTGGTCGTCCCCTCCCCCTCCCATCCCGCTGGTTCCTTCTCAGGTCCAACCCTCATTGGCTTGATAGCTCTAGGTGCTGGGTTGTCCATTTCTGATTGGCTCGTTTCCAACGTAGGAGAGGTGGTCTGTGGCCATACTGTCCCTTGTGGGTCACAGGTTTTATGGTCTACTGTTTATTCTTAGTCAGGTCTTAGGCGGTATCTGTTACATTCTTAACAGGAACCTTCCACCTGAGGGGGTTTGCTGTGGTCAGACACTCCCAGCATCGTTCCCAAATAAGTGTCGTTCCCCACGCAGGGACCTCAGGTCCTACCCTGAACCTCTCTGCCGGTTTTATCCCATCCTTTCCCTATCATATTACACCATCAAGTCCCATCATTTTTTGAGTTTTCAGTGCTGTCTGCATCATCCACTTTTTGATTTCTGCCCTAGCTCAGGCATCAACACTGCACGTCTGATTTCCTGCTGCCTGCAGGGTCCCAAGCTGGCCTCCCTGTTAATTTCCTTAGTTCTGCATCTGCCATGTGAGTCTCGCCTGCTTCCTAAACCCTAACTCCTCACCATCCTACAGCACAAGCGGAGCCTCCCTGGAGAACAGCCTCCTCGTTCCACTGCTCCCCCTACCCTCCTTCCTGAAGGATCCGTCTTGGGCCAATCAGGAAGAAATCAATATCCTTCGCCATCACCTCTGTACTTTGACACAACGTGAATGCGGGCTGTGCTGTGGGAAGCAGGCGAGGGCTAAGCTGAGACAGAGACTCATGAGGGTGGGGACAGCATCTCCCTTACACACCCAGCACCTTACACACGATACGCTCTAAGTAAATAATTCACGTTTGTCTGACCTGAACGTCAAGAGTAGTAACAAGAGGGGCGCCTGGGTGGCTCAGTCGGTTGAGCGTCCGACTTGGGCTCAGGTCACGAGCTTGTGGCTTGTGAGTCCAAGTCCCGCCTGGGGCTCACTGCTGTCAGCACTGAGCCCGCTTCGGATCCTGTCCCCCCACCTCTCTCAGTCCTTCCCCCACTCGTTCTCTGTCTCTCCCTCTCTCCCGCCCTCAGTAAATAAATAAACTAGAGAAAAAAAAAAAAAAAAAAAAAAGGCGGGGAGCCTGGGTGGCTCAGTCAGTTAAGCGTCCAACTTTGGCTCAGGTCATGATCTCACAGCTCATGGGACAGACTTTGTGCTGACAGCCCGGAGCCTGGAGGCTGCTTCGGATTCTGTGTCTCCCTCTCACTCTGCCCCTACCCCACTTGCACTCTGTCTCTCTCAAAAATAAATAAACATTAAAAATAGTAATAAAATTTCCAAAAAATGAAAAGAATTCGATGCTCAGATTTGGCCTTCTTGGTCATTATGAAGGTTTAATGGTCAGGAACGAGGATACAACATTTAACAATTAGCTTGATTAAGAGACTTAAAATATTTCGACATGTGGTATGCGGATCCTCATTTATATTCTTGCCTTGGGCCCTGCAAATGTGAGGGGTGAGCTTATGTGAGAGCCAAAACCAAGTTATGTGACCGGTCCACGCACTAAAGGGAAAAACTTGGTACGCTCCATTAGAATAACTCCATTAGCATAATAAGAGGTAAAGAGAGCCATCTCTGGAGTCTGATCTCCAGGATTTCAACCCAGGCTCTGCTTACTGGTGCCGTGTTACCTTAGGCAAGCTACTTCACCACTCAGAGCGTGCCTCGGTTTTCTAATCTGTAAAATGGGGCTAATAACTCATAACATCGATAGGATTGCTCAAGTGAAATCAGAGTAAACACTATTTAAGTGTTTGTTAAATAAACAAAAACGTATGTGGAGAAAAGAAGCCCCAAGAAACTGGGTCCCAACCTCACGTAGAATGCTTTACACACCAAAACCCAAGACTGAAAATTCTGTGGGATCATCAGGACACAATGGGGTAAGTCAGGACTGGGAGCTTTGCCTGGTACCCAAAAGAAGACACTGTAAACAACTCTCTCTCTCTCTCTCTCTCTCACACACACACAAACACACTCAAAATTTGGAAAAATTACATAGCTGACTGCCTGCAAATGTGAAACTATAAACCATGAGTTTTGAAGCATATAATAAGACCCCAATAGGTTAAGTGGGCAATAAATACCATTGATAGCATGAAATTAAATCCATGAATCAACACATGGAAATGTATCGTCTGCTCTAATAAACTAAAGAAATGCAAACACCAGGGGCGCCTGGGTGGCTCAGTCGGTTGAGCGTCCGACTTTGGCTCAGATCACGATCTCATGGTTCACAAGTTCAAGCCCCACACCGGGCTCTGCGCTGACAGCTCAGCGCCTGGAGCCTGTTTCGGATTCTGTGTCTCCCTCTCTGTCCCTCCCCTGCTCCTGCTCTGTCTCTCTCTGTCTCTCAAAAATAAATGTTAAAAAATTTTTTTCTTGGGGCGCCTGGGTGGCGCAGTCGGTTAAGCGTCCGACTTCAGCCAGGTCACGATCTCGCGGTCCGTGAGTTCGAGCCCCGCGTCGGGCTCTGGGCTGATGGCTCGGAGCCTGGAGCCCGTTTCCGATTCTGTGTCTCCCTCTCTCTCTGCCCCTCCCCCGTTCATGCTCTGTCTCTCTCTGTCCCAAAAAAAATAAACGTTGAAAAAAAAAAATTAAAAAAAAAAAATTTTTTTCTTAAAAAAGAAACGCAAACACCAAAGCAAACTTAAGATACCATCCTTGGCCTGTCAAGGGAAAACTACCAATATCAGGGATGCGGCAGCAAAGTCAGAGCACTTACCTGTCCCCAGTGGCATCGAAATTAGCATAACTTGTAAACACAAGCCCTTTGCAGCCTTCAACCCAATTTGTAGAGGAAAACTTCACGTTAAGCTACTTATCTTGTGTAAGTGGCAGACAGGGATTCAAACACACGTCTTGACTACAAAGCGCGTGTTCTTTCTACTCTGTTCCGAAGCCTTGGACGCTTACCTTGCGGAATAACGGGGGGAGGGCCCATAAACAAAGTCACTCCCTGCGGAATGGAAATAAGCTGTCATTGTGTTCACTGGCAAATAAAAAGAATGGTTCAGTCAGCTGTGATGTATTTGTTAAGTGACATGGAAACATAGGGAATTCTGTAAATGAAAGATAGTCTTCATATGCCAAAATTGGGAGGGGCAGTGTTCTGAGTATTTTGTAAAGTATCTAATAATATCACATTTTTTAAAAAGGAGACATAGGGGCGCCTGGGTTGCTCAGTTAATCGTCCAACACTTGATGACGGCTCAGGTCCCGGTCTCAGTTTGCGAGTTCCAGCCCCACATCCGGCTCCATGTTGACCGTGTGGGAGCCTGCTTGGGATCCTCTCTCTCTCTCTCTCTCTCTCTCTCTCTCTCTGCCCCTCCCCACTCTCAAAAATAAATAAATAAAAACTACATACAGCAACAGCATGAAACAGTCGTGCTTGAACGATTCCTCTTCAAGATCATTTAGAATAGTTCCTCTAACTACACCATTGAGAACCAAACTCTGAGAGAACTTGCCCCAAAGTCACAGACCTTGTTTGGAGTAGAAACCACCCGACAAAAATCCCAGCTTCCTGGCCACTGTTCCTGTCTCCTGTATCTTTACTTTTTTTTTTTTTTTTTTAAGATAATATTTAAGAAGATAATACTAGGCAATACAACCTTTTTTTAAAAGTTTTTTTTAATGTCTATTTTTGAGAGAGAGAGAGACCCCACGCGTGAGCAGGGGAGGGGCAGAGTGAGAGAGACAGAGAGAGAGACACAGAATCTGAAGCAGGCTCCAGGCCCTGAGCCATCAGCACAGAGCCTGGTGCAGGGGGTGAACTCACAAGCTGTGAGATGGTGACCTGAGCCTAAGTTGGGCGCTCAACCGACTGAGCCACCCAGGCGCCCCGGCAATACGATCTTTTAAAACACTAGAATAACAAGTGTCTTCCCAAGAGTTCTGGAATAAGGTTCTGGGTGTGGGCATTCTAGGCCACTAAAAGAGTACAGTATGAATTTAAAGATTTATTGAAGGATTTTAGAAAATAAGCAGGAGGTTTTGCTGGAAGAACGCTTTTAAACTCATTGTCCGAAGCTCAGTCATGAACTAGGCCTTCTCTTCGCATAACTGAAGCACCACTGTCTACTGCAGAGAGAAAGCAATCTCCAGCATATCTGTGTTTAAAGAATGGACCTTTCCCAAATCAAAATCCAACCGGACTTATGGTGCATCTTTGATAACGATAAACAGCACACGAATTCTCCCTCACTGTGAGTCTATCCACATTCATACATTATAGACCCCAACATTCACACAGAAATTAATATGCAGTTAATTCATGAAATTTTCAGTTATCAGACACGATACATTTTCATTATCGTAGATTTTAAATAAAATACAAATGAGAAGATGAACACATTCTATCTACTATTCCTCTTTCCACAGTAGTACAAGAAACACACACATCTATGAGCTACTCCCTAAGGGTCTGAAAAGGGAAGGCTTACCATGTCTCGTATAGTTCAGTGATGAATGCTTTTTTTACTAGAAGATACACCAGTATCTGGCAAACTGATACACTTGGAGAATAAATGCTTACAAAATCCACACATTAGTCCTAAAATCTGTTCCTATGTATACACTTATTAGCATTTAAAATGTCTTATATTTGTTCAAAAAGAACAGAAGGGAAAAGCTAAAAAAGAAGTAGGATTTATAGCCCTGTTAAAATATACTATACCAAAGAAAATGGGAAAATAGGAGGCAATAGTCTATTTGCGGTTTTATGCCTTCTCATTTTAAGATCTAAGTGTGAGACTCATTCAATAAATATCTATTGAGATTCTATTAAGCAGCAAATTTTGAGTTAAAGGAATTTAACAGTTCTGTATTATTTCAGTTCTATAAAGCTCTCCCCCTCATAAATGTCTAGACCTTTAGGAACAATATGCCTGGATTTCTTATTCCATCCATTTTGCATTTTAAAAACTCTCTTAAAGAGGAGCAGATCCAGAAAATGAGTTACTTATCTGCATGGGTGTGGTTATCATAGGCACTTTCCACCCCTAAAAAAAGATAAAATCCAGGTCTCTTTTTTTTTAAGTAAAAGCATGTGTGTGTGTGTGTGTGTGTACACACACACACACATATACACACACATATATATACGTATATATGTATGTGTGTGTGTGTGTGTGTGTGTATATATATATATATATATATATATATATATATAGCTTAGTAAAGCATTCCAGTCTACATAACATTTATAACTGACAAACATTTATTGCAGCCCCATCGATTAATAACCGTGCTCAGACATTTGCTCGACATCTCCATCTGTCTGATGGAGATCTGGAGCTCGAGTACAGAACCCACCTTGAAACAGCTGCAGAAGTAATTACCCCTAGGAAAGGACGGATTCATTTTCTTCCGAATCTTCAAGACTGTATAACTTGCTGTATTTGTTTTTAGGTTTGTTATCTTGTTCAATAACTAAATGACCGTGAGCGAGATTTGTCTTACATCGCTTAAACTGAGCTCGGGCTCACAAAGAACTCCACCTCGAAGTCAATCCTTCCACACCAATCCCAAAAGGGTAAGTCTTGTAAAGGATAGGTGCCCTGGTATTCTTCTTTTAAAGAGACACAACAATAAAAAGGAACAGGGAAATCAACGGGCTATCTAAATCTTTCATAAAGGCACGAGACTGTGATAAAACACAATCAACGACTTCCTGGGGGTGGGGGTGGGGCAGGTAAAAGAAATGGCAAATAAATAATAAGTTCCTCCAAATCTTGGATCTCCAGGTGTCTTGTGCTCCTCTAGCCACTCCCAGTCCTGCTTGGCTTGCCTTTGTGTGAGGCTCTGTCCCCCGGGAGACAAGCTGCAGTGACTGCAGAGCTGGGGCGTGAGCCTGATCGTATCCCTTCAACAACTGCGGGGGGGGGGGGGGGGGACGGGGACTGCTGACAAAGCTAAAGCTAACTCGGTTTCATTAGGCTTTCTCTCTCAGTTCCACTAAAGCCCTAAGCAAAAACGGAAACATGCAATGGAGCGCATTAGCACCTATACAAATGTCTTCATCATTTTCAAACACGGGAAGCAGACACTTGCAGGTAGAAACCTTGCTGGCTTCTCCTAAGGAGCCTTTGCAACAGAGATTCCAACCACCAGAACACCTTGCTAGGAAAATTAGCTTGCACAGTTTTAGCTTTGCTACATGTAAATTTGTTTCAAGATTTAAAAGGTCTCCTGGAACACAGAAGGAAAAAAACCCACAAAATTTATTGTTTAACTCTCTGCAAATTGTATTTCACGGTCCGTGGAGGCTCAACACTACCAGAGTTCTGTTTGTACACAAAATTTCAGTCTGATCAATGTGTCAATGAGCAATTGTAGGACCGAGACAAATGGCTAGTGAGGTCATCCATTAATAATTATGTTCAATCTAATTTTTATTATTTACTAGCTATTTCTTCTTGCAAAGATGAATGTTAACCAATTAAACAAAACCAGTCTAGATGTCTAGATAATTAGAACATTTTTCCAAGTCAGCGAGGTATTCTAATGGCTTAATCTGCATAAAGTCATTCAACAGAAATAATAAAAACAGCCTTTCTGCAATCCCACACTATAGTGGAAAATATAAATGTACAACTTGTTGGATAAAAAAATGATATGTAGGTGGTCCTGTTGAGACAGATGGCAGGAAAATAATCCTATAAAATCTTACTTCTTCCAGTGATAGTATGAGATTTTTTTAAACATTCAAATTACTAAATCAATATAAAATGTGTAAAGTATTCTGACAAAAAAAAAAAAAACCTGTTAATGATTCATTCGAAGGTCTTTTACAGCAACATGTGAACTTTAGCAATGTGATGTCTCCTACGATAGTGTTTCTAAGGGAAGATAGTAGTCAAGCTGTTTTTTACACCACTTTCTTGGAGGGTGGGTTCATTTTTCAAAAATGTATTCAATGGTTTTGTTCCCTTTTCTCAATGTAAAATGGACGTGCACTCTTAAAGGGACGCTCGGAGGGCTCAACACCCTGAATGCAACTAACAATGGAAACCTCAAATTAACATGAGGGACACTGTCCACCTCTAGATTCTCATTTGCCAAACCTCTGGCTTTCCAAATGTCTTCCAGAAACAGCAGGTTAAGAGCCATTAAAAGGACAGCTTGTTGCAACAAAAATGGCAGTCAGGGTAACACAATCAGCACCATCGCCTGACTTCAAGGGGTTCAAACAGGTCTGGGAGAACTGACTTAGAAATATGACCTCCATGGGCACGGGTGGCTCAGTCGGTAAAAAAGGGCCAACTCTTGATTTCCGCTCTGGTCATGATCTCACGGTTTTTGAGATAGAGCCCCATGTGGGGCTCTTTGTTGACAGCATGGAGCCTGCTTGGGATTTTCTTTCTCTCTCTCTGCCCCTCCCCTCGCTCTCTCTCTCAAAATAAATAAAATAAACAGTTAAAAAAGGAAAACGGGGGCGCCTGGGTGGCTCAGTTGGTTAAGTGTCTGACTTCGGCTCAGGTCATGATCTCACGATTCGCAGGTTCGAGCCCCGCTCCGGGCTCTGTGCTGACAGCTCAGAGCCTGGAGCCTGCTTTGGATTCTGTGTCTCCCTCTCTCTCTGCTCCTCCCCCACTCATGCTCTGTCTCTCTCTCCTTCAAAAATAAACATTAAAAATTTTTGAAAGGAATAAAAGAACTATTACCTCCATTTTCATACCATTGTTGCTATGAACCTGAGTCTGTTTTTCAATGCTTTGAAGTTAAAAATGATTAAAACTGTGAGTCTTTCTCTAAGAACATACAAAAGAGATAAAGGCTATGTTAAGTTGGAACTTTTTTCTTCCTATTTTTTAATCTTTCTACAATTTCTAGTTTCCATATTTACAATGCTTAATGACCCTGACCTGTTCAGATACAGAACTCCTTATGTCTCATCAGGTAATTCACAACTTCCTTCAGGAAAAAAATAAGCATTTCTGCCAAAATTTTCTGACATGTTTTAATTAAAGTCAGATGTGCTACTCTAGTGACCCCCTTCCCTGCCACCCTACCCCTCCTCCACCATCACCACTCCCAGCCAGGTGATCCTCAAGAACTAAGGGTAATAACCACCTTGGTCCCATTCTTTTAACCAATCCAACAACAATTATCTCACCATTTCTCTTGTTCTATGACATGTCCCCACCAAGAGGAGTCTTTGAAGTGCCCTGCTAGGGATTTCCTTCCTTGAGGCAAGTTTGAAATAAAAATTGGAAACATGCTCGTAACGTTGTTGAAAACTATCTTTAATGTAAAGGGGAAAACAAAGGGAGAAAAGACCAGGGAAAAAGGGGGGGGGGGGGAGGGGGAAAAGTCTTTTATACCGAAGAATGCCAAGTGAAGAAATGTAGAAAAAATAGTGGATAAGAGTGTCCCCATTTTGCAAACCTCCAACGGGAGTCAGGCAAGAATCATCAGCGGATGCTAAGACATCGTTTGGCCACAGTACGGTCTATATCAACGTGCCATGTTACCCCACAGTGAAAAGCTTCTTTTCTTTTCTTTTTTTTTAAGTTTATTTATTTTGAGAGAAAGAGCAGGGGAGGGCCAGAGAGAGAGAGGGAGCTGGAGAGAATCCCAAGCAGGCTCTGCACCGCAGGCTTGACACAGGGCTTGAACTCACAAACCGTGAGATCATAACCTAAGCTGAAATTGAAAGTTGGACACCAACCCGAATGAGCCACCCAGGAGCCCCAGGAAAAGCATCTCTCTAATGAGGAGATCTGGTACAAGCCCTTAACCAAATCATCAAACTTAGCATCGCCTAGAGTGGGGCCACCCAATGTTCTAGACTCCTGGTGTGATGTAACAGTAAGCACTAAATATCAGACAGGTGTATTCTGGCTAAGAATGTTCCCCAGTCGTAGAAAAACAAACTGGATAAACCCACTATGCATGAAACTGGCCGGCTCTCCATAAAAATAAATCCCATGAAAAACAAGAAGATGGGAGACATATTCTAGTTTAAGAGACTAAAAAGAAACATAGCTGAATGAAATTTGGGAACCTTGAGGAGATCCTGGATCTTTTTTTTTTTTTTTTTCAACGCAGGTATGAAACCCATTTAAGGAATAGGGTAAGTTTGAATATGGACTCTATTATTAGATGATAAAATTAATGTTAAGCCTCTCACGTGTGATAATGGTACTGTGGTGAAGAAGAATGAGGAATTTATTCTTACGAGTCAGTGCTAACCTCTTGCCAAGTATTCTGATGTCTCAGAGTTCAAACAAAAGGACACATGTAAGAGACCAAAAACAAGTCTGGCAAAATGTTCATGACCGGTCAGTCTTGAACTGCTTCTGTACGATTATGTTTAACCAACAGAAATTCTCACCATTACGCCTTCCTACTACAAAACATTTTTTTTTTAATTTTTTAATGTGTATTTATTTTTGAGAGAGAGAGAGAGAAAAAGTGTGAGCAGGGGAGGGGCAGGGAGAGAGGGAGACACAGAATCGGAAGCAGGCTCCTGGCTCCGAGCTGTCAGCACAGAGCCCGACGTGGGGCTCAAACCCACCAGCTGGGAGATCACGACCTGAGCCGAAGTCCGACACTTCACCGACGGAGTCACCCAGGCGCCCCAGAACATTTTATTATTTGAGCAACTCCCCCATCCACAAGCAGAATTTATCTTAACAGATCAGAGCTTAATAGTCATGGCTGTTAAGAACCGTTTTTCAGAACCCAGAAGAGCACTGCTTCAATTACCAGGGGCGCACAGCCCACAACGTTCACACGGATGCATCAGGGTGCTTGCTGCACAGTCTTCCGGAAGCCGTCTTTAATTTTTAGCTTTACGCGGATGAAGATTGACACTGGAAATTTCGTTCACTAAAAACAAACTGGATCGACGTCATCAAGGAAACGCAAGGCAAAACCACAGTGAGATACAAGCACTGCACACCCACTAAGATGACTATAATATTCAAAAGAGCAGATGAACCAAGTACCAGGGAGCATGTGGAGAAAACGGAACCCTTTTCCACTTCTGGTGGGAAAGTAAAATGGCACAGCTGCTTTGGAGAAGTCTGGTAGTCACTCAAAAACTTACACATAGAGGGGTGCCTGGGTGGCTCAGCTGGTTAAGCGTCCAACTTCAGATCAGGTCATGATCTCACGGTTTGTGGGTTCGAGCCCATGTCAGGCTCTGTGCTGACAGCTCAGAGCCCCGGAGCCTGCTTGGGATTCTGTGTCTCCGTCTCTCTCTGCCCCTCCCCCACTCATGCTCGCTCTCTCTCTCGCTCTCTCTCTCTCAAAAATAAACATTAAAAATTTAAAATCAAATTTTTTTTTTAAAATGTAGTTTTTAAAATGTAGCTCTGATTACTAAGGACACTACTCCATATAGACCAGTGCAAACCACAGTACAGTAGTTTTATTAATAAAGCATTAAGAGTATACTTGAAATGCTGTGTATTAGCCACCCTCCCTCATTTTATACTATTGTCAACATAAAATCAATTAAAACCCCCAGCTATCGGCGCTTCTGGGTGGTTCAGTCGGTTAAGTGACTCGGCTCAGGTCATGATCTCATGGTTCCTGGGTTCAAGCCCCGCTGTCAGCACAGAGCCCGCTTCGGATCTTCTGTTCCCCGCTCTCTGCCCCCCCCCCCCACTGGTCCTCTCTCTCAAGATAAACTTAAAAGAATAAAGATAATAAACAATAGTGATTTACCTCCCTCCCGCTTATAAGTTAGATCCTCTTTCATCCGAAATTCCCTCCCACGCTGATCTGGCTTTTCAACAATCTTAAAAAAAGAAAAACACTGGGGCGCCTGGGTGGCGCAGTCGGTTGAGCGTCCGACTTCAGCCAGGTCACGATCTCGCGGTCCGTGAGTTCGAGCCCCGCGTCAGGCTCTGGGCTGATGGCTCAGAGCCTGGAGCCTGTTTCCGATTCTGTGTCTCCCTCTCTCTCTGCCCCTCCCCCATTCATGCTCTGTCTCTCTCTGTCCCAAAAATAAATAAACGTTGAAAAAAAAAAAAAAAAGAAAAACACTAAAGAAATCATCTAAAACACTTGTCATTCTAACGCTTCATTTTCAGGCACACCTTTTCACACTTAGCCGCGTACATATACTATAGAGAAAGAATTGCTATTGTGAAGTCAGTTCTGCATACTCCCCCCGCATTCTGAAACCACACGTGTGGCCAGGATGCCACAAATTCCTCTCACGACCCTTTAATGACAAGGATCTAGTGTATGCGCCACACGTAATTCACTTTGCCGATCTTTCCGTACCTTAAACAAGGCAGCGATAAACAGTGGTAATAATCATCGCATGGCATATAGTTTTCCTGCTCCTGTATTCCTTTTTTGCTGACCTTCCAAAATTAGGCGTGCTGGCACAAAAAAATGTGAACACTCAACATGGTCCAAGGCGTCGCCCAATTGCTTTAGAATTTGGTTTTTCAAAAAGCACAGGAACTCGTGCATCTCAGGGCATTTTTCTCCCGTTCGATTCGACGCACTTCTCTCCACCTGTCCTTACACAGCCCCAGTATCTTTCTCTGTCCTGTACTGTGTGGTTCACGTCCGTCTGCTTTGGTGTGGGGAGAGCTACACAGTCCTTCCTCTTTATCCCAACACTGTCGCCATGCCAAAGTTTGAAAAAAAAGACACAATCCAGCCTCGCTTTCTAATTTTTCAGTCATTTGCCAATTTGAGACATCTGCCCTCACTTCTGACGCAAGCTGGTAAAACATTAACTCTGGCCAGGCCGAGGGAGTTCTGTAGCTGGCGACGCTTACTAGGATGATGTGTCAACTATGTTTATCCAACCGTACGTTTGACCACATTTAAGGAGAGTTGCTGAACTATTCAATTTTGTCACATCTCTGCTAGAATCCAGAAACGCTATCAGTCTTATCTCAAAAATGCTATAGTACAGAAACCTGAAAACAACAGAAAAAAAAAGAAGCAGAGGTTTGATTACTGGGTTTATTTTTAGTGAACCCAACCTGACTTCTGGTGATTACCAATTTTTTTTTTTTCACATATCCACTGAGTAATCCATTCTAGGCCAAGAAGAATATTATAATCACGGTTAACTGCAGTTCTTTATGATGAGGGAAGATTGATAGGGGATGGATGGGGTAAGGAAAAAGAATTGCCTTTTATATACCTATGTATGTACTGTTCAGTTTTTTTTAATGTTTATTTATTTTGAAAAAGAGAGTGAGCAAGCCTCAGAAGGACAGAAGGAGGGAGAGAGAGGATCCCAAGCAGACTCCGAGCTGTCAGCACAGAACCTGTTGCAGGGCTTGATCCCATGAACTTCCAGATCAGGACCTAAGCCGAAGTCAGACGCTCAAACGACTGAGCCACTCCTGCGCCCAAAACATAGAACATTTTTGACTTAAAAGGCTTTGCCTCCGGCCCTCAAGGCAGGTCAGTAGTTCATTTACACCTTTCAGGACCTCTCCTTGCTCCTGGCTTTTTCACTATGGCAAACTTAGGAGAGTCAGGCTACCCTCCAAGAGGATGTTCTCTTGTTTACTTTCCTCTTTTTCATTCCATCCCTTCTGTATCCCACTAGCTTTTCTCACAGAAGTCTCCTCTCCACCTGCCCCAAGCTGGAAAACGCAATCGACAGGGAAGAGGACAGGAGGTATAGATTCGAGGTGGGTGGGCTCAGCTTGAAGGGACAAAAGACAATGGGACAGAGGGACGGTTTCAGAATCCAACAGCGCACAGACGTAACGGAAGCCAGGCCAGTGGATGATACCGCTCACGAGAGCCTGTGGTGTAACAATATCTGAAGAAATAACAGAAGGAATTTAGTAGTTTTTGAACGGGGGCCTCCCAGACCGGTTTACTTTGAGTTGTGAGTTAGAGAAAGCCCAAAGCTTCTAGTTCAGCAAGTGGTACTTCTGCCTTTACATTACCAGACTCTAAGAGGATCATCAGCATGTGAGTCACAGAACATTGAACTTTAAAAGAAGACAGGATTCTGGAGGTCACATCAACACCTCTTTACACATACAAGAAATCAATCTAAAGGCAGAGAACTTCGGGCAGCAAACGGTCTGGTTTGCAGGCAAAGAACATGTGCTTGAACTCTGAAGTATAAGGAAAGTAATGCCCAGAAACGTTGTCAACACCTTAGACTTGGTGGGCACTGGGGAATGTCTCTCCAGCTGTCAGGGGCTGAGGCAGTCTTCACGTGTGAAACAGTCCTGATACACGCTGGCTTCACTGAGATTCCCTCCCATACTAAGCCTAGCTGTTCGCAATAAAAGTTAGAGAGGCTTCAGGGATTTTCTTTTCGGAGGTGGGGAGGAGAAGGAAAACACAGACTTTCTAAACGTTAGTTAATTCGTACCGGACATTATTTGTTGAAAAGGAAAAGAACAATAAATCAAATGTTTGAAACTTTAAGTCAACTGCCTAGGTTTCTGCTTCAAACAGAATTCCCAAAATAAAAGCCGACCCAATCACGAAATCCATGCATAGCCCAAACTGCAATGATGTTTCCGTACAAATATGATGAAGATACCACAGTCTGCATCGATGATGGCCAAGGTGGCGGAAAACTGACTTTAGTCGTGTCGCCATTTCTCTGAGGCCATGTGACTACTGCACCACAGTGGAAAAGTACTTAGACATGCGATGTTTACATTCATGATTACCTTGATTGAAAGGGGGGAAAAATGTATAGAAGATCAAAAGAAAACATTTAATAAACCATTGGTTTCTGGGCGCCTGGGTGGTTCAGTCAGGTGAGCAACCAACTTTGACCCAGAGCAGGATCTCAAGGTTTATGAGTTTGAGCCCTGCATCACGCCCGATGCTGTTAGTGTGGAGCTCACTTCAGATCCTCTGTCCCCTTCTCTATCCCTCCCCCATTCGTGCTCTCTCTCTCTCTCTCTCTTTCTCTGTCTCTCAAAAATAAACATTAAAAAGAAAAAAAGAGGGGCGCCTGGGTGGCTCAGTCGGTTAAGCGTCCGACTTCAGCCAGGTCACGATCTCGCGGTCTGCGAGTTCGAGCCCCGCGTCAGGCTCTGGGCTGATGGCTCAGAGCCTGGAGCCTGCTTCCGATTCTGTTTCTCCCTCTCTCTCTGCCCCTCCCCCATTCATGCTGCGTCTCTCTCTGTCTCAAAAATAAATAAATGTTTAAAAAAAAAAAAAAAAGACGCAACTTGGGGAATAAAGAATACGGGAATGATAGGTGCGTAACTGGAAGCAAAGAAAGTCTGGAGGGCTATATACACCTGCAAGCAGAGGGCCTCTCCAATTACAGGGGTCCAGGGTACTTCTAACTTTATAACCATCTACATCTATAAAGCAATTATATGTATAGAAAAATGGGTAGAACCAGGAAGACTGTTTCCCCACCCCCCACCCCCACCTTTTAGTAACTACTTCCCAAAACCTCATTTCCTCATGTTTGCCTTTGTGGAAAAGCAGCCTACGGACACTCAGTGTTGCTCCTACCCATTCAGTGGCCTGGGCAGTGGGGGCTTCCAGTCGCAAGACTAGTTTTTAGATGAATGTGGCATATATGACATAGAATATTTAAAATTTGGGGACAAGGAAAAGATCTAAGGGACCAGAACTGGAACCAACAAACACTTCACGGCGGCCTGGACGTTGATAAATGACAGGAAGAGAAGACGAAGACAGGGATACCATTCTCCAAGAGTTCCCCTTTAAGGGAACACAGCGGGGCCAAAGGGACAGAAGGAAGGCTCCCCCCGAGGTAAACTTGTCTAATGCACAGACCTATACATGGGACTGAAACTTGGTGGACATAATTTAGTGTTAAAACCCTGGGAGAGGACAGAATCTCCTAAGGACCATGCCTTGATCATGGAAGGCAAATCGGCTGGGAGATGGTGCTAAGGGAGGAAATGTGTTTGAAATGGAATGGAATTCATCAGGGCCCAGTAGGAAGGATGAGGAACTGGGATGTCAGGCAAGCAGAGCGAAACAGGAAGGGAAAAGGGGGTGATTGCAGGGGCCTGGCTGTCAGTTACAGCCAAATTAAAGAGAAAAATAAGTAGTATTGCTTCTAATTTAGGCTGTGCGACTTACCTCCGAACCCAAATTGCTCGTACAGCCCAGCATCAGCTACTTCCAGGCCATGAAGGAGTGGGCAGAGTCGGGACAGTGGAGATAAGAGGTTGGCTAATGAAGATGAATCATTTGCCCCTTAAAGATATAGTAACGTATCCTAAAATACTTAGAAAAATAGTGCATTTGGTACCTTAGGAGCTGTCTAGTATCCCCTCAGTTAATAAAAGACATCGAAGGAGAAGGAAGAGGAGGGAGAGGGGGAGAAGAGCAAGGAGAGGAGAAGGGAGAAGAGAGAAGAGAGAAGAGAGAAGTAGAAAAGACACGTTCTCTTGGCCTCACAGCCAGGATCCCTTCACACTGCAGTGGTCCTGGACCCACCAGCCCCAAAACTGGGAGCTGAGCCAACCACAGGGAGACCCTAGTATTAAACTCAAGAGCTAGTGAAACAAAAGCTCCACTTCCTAGCTCAATTTTCACTTTGATGGTTCATTTTTTTTAAAAAGTTTATTTATTTGAGAGAAAGAGAGAGAGAGGGGCGCCTGGGTGGCTCAGTTGGTTGAGCGCCGGACCTCAGCTCGGGTCACGATCTCGCAGTTCGTGGGTTCAAACCCCGTGTCGGGCTCTGTGCTGACAGCTCGGTGCCTGGAGCCTGCTTCGGATTCTGTGTCCCCCCCTCTCTCTCTGCGCCTCCCTCACTCATGCCCTATCCAGCTCTGTTTCTCAAAAATAAACATTAAAAAAAAAAAAGTTACACTCAAGAAAAGGGTTAAGTGGGCATATTCGATTAATATGGATTTTGTATACACTGATTTAAAAAATAAACCCAGTAATAGCCAATATTTACTCAGAAGCAAGAATCAATACCTTATGCCTAGATTGACCTGCTCCAGCTTATTGTGGCCTGAAACAATCTCCCAAGAATAGCCCTATGGTGACTTTTTGATTTTTTTTTTTTTAATTTTTTTTTTCAAAGTTTATTTATTTTTGGGACAGAGAGAGACAGAGCATGAATGGGGGAGGGGCAGAGAGAGAGGGAGACACAGAACCGGAAACAGGCTCCAGGCTCTGAGCCATCAGCCCAGAGCCTGACGCGGGGCTCGAACTCACGGACCGCGAGATCGTGACCTGGCTGAAGTCGGACGCCCAACCGACTGCGCCACCCAGGCGCCCCTGATTTGATTTTTTTTTTTTTTTTTTTTTTAATGCTTATGTTCGAGAGAGACAATGGGAGGAGCGGGGCGGGGCGGGGCGGGGCGGGGGGGAGGGCGGGATCTGAAGTGGGCTCTACGCAGACAGCAGAGCGCCTGACACGGGCTCAAACCCACAAAACGCAACATCACTACCCAAGCCGGAAGTCAGACGCTTAAGCGACTGAGCTACCCAGGCGCCCCCAAATTTTTGTTAATGTTTATTTCTGAGAGAGAGAGAGAGAGAGAGAGAGAGAGAGAGAGAGAGAGAGACAGACACACGGAGCACAGGAGAATCCCAAGCAGGCTCCGTGCTGTCAGCACAGAGCCCCACGCAGGGCTCGATCTCGTGAACCAGGGGATCACGACCTGAGTCTGATCCATCAGAGCTGAGTCTGAGTCCATCAAGAGTCTGATGCCCAACCGACTGAACCACCCAGGCACCCTGACTCTTAGATTTTAAAAGCAGCAGCTATCTTAAAATTTTTGCTCAGTTACAATCCCAAATACAGTTATTTGCTTTATTTGCTTTCATCAGACTCAAGAAAAAATAAATCAGTGTCTTTCTCAACTTTTTATCCGAAGCCCATATAAGCCAGTTGATTGGCTCACAGTAAAGGAATCATAAACGTTGAGGATTTTGCCTTCTTCATGACCATAAAAAGCAACAAGCAGATGACATTTCTCTTTACTCTTATTCGCCAGAAGAAGAATTTGCAATTCCATTCAAAAAGGCTCTATTTGGACCTTCCCCTGATCTCCGTTCAGGTTCACATACAGCTACAATACAACCAGTACTCCCTGCAGGAGCTGGAAAGGGTTTGAGGAACACAATTTACAGCATTTAACTTCACACTAGTCCAACTGTCTTTGGCTCCAGAAAATATGGTTAAGGCAAAGTTTGAAGGCATAACGTGGCTTGCGTTAGGATATTTAGCTCTACGTGCAATTAAGTGCCATAGAAATGGAGTCTATAAATAGTTATTATTAGACTCACTGCAGACTGAAAATAATCTCAATCTGATGCAATTATCTGGATTACCTCAACAATGAAATTCATCCAAACTGTCCTCAGCCCCAATTTTTAAAAAATTTTTTGAAAATTTATTTATTTTTTAATTTACATCCAAGTTAGTTAGCATATAGTGCAACAATGATTTTAGGAGTAGATTCCTTACTCCTCCTTACCCATGTGGCCCATGCCCCCTCCCACAACCCCTCCGGCAACCCTCTGTTTGCTCTCTATATTTAAGAGTCTTTTATGTTTTGTCCCCCTCCCTGTTCTTATATTATTTTTGCTTCCCTTCATGTTCATCTGTTTTGTTTCCCAAATTCCTCACGAGTGAAGTCATATGATGTTTGTCTTTCTCTAATTTCGCTTAGCATAATACCCTCTAGTTCCATCCATGTAGTTGCAAATGGCAAGATTTCATTTTTTGATTGCCGAGTAATACTCCACTATATACACACACACATATATATATATACATACATATATATATGTATATGTATATACATACATATACATACATATGTATATACATATGTATATACGTATACATGTATGTGTGTACACACACACACACACACATATATATATATATATGTATGTATACATACCACATCTTGTTTACCCATTCATCCATTGATGGACATTTGTCAGCCCCCCAAATTTTAATGATCCTTACTGTTACCTCAATTTTCTACTTCTTTCTTGGCCCTCCCCCCCCCCCCCACCATTAGCAAGTCTAGACATCACTTACTAAGGATAGGAAAATATGAAATATTTCATCTCAGGATGATCTGAGGCATTTCCCAAATAACATACATTTAAAAGCTGGGACATAGCCCCTATTTTCCCAGTTTAACCAGAGAGGAGGAATTTCTCTACATGTGGCTCATTTAAAAATCAGATATATAAGGGGCATCTGGGTGGCTCAGTCAGTTAGTTGAGCGTCCGACTTTGGCTCAAGTCATGATCTCACGGTTGAGGGGTTCAAGCCCTGCCTCGGGCTCTGCGCTGACCGCTCAGAGCCGCTGGAGCCTCTTTCGGATTTTGTGTCACCTCCTCTCTCGGCCCCTCCCCCACTCGTGCTCTGTGTCTCAAAAATAAATGTTTAAAAAGAATTTTTTTTAAATATATAAAAAAATACCATCATTTTTACATGAATGAAACGAAAACCCATCCTTCCTGTGCCCCCCACCAAAAAAGAACACATTTCCCTAATACGTTAGAATTATTGTCTCAGTCTCAGATTAGGAATAACTATTAAATTTGCGGTCCCCGTCTACATGCCAACAGATGCAGGCGTAGATCCCAACTAATTATTGGCTCCACACTACCCATCACAATAAATACAGACGCTGCACCCAGAATTCAATGTTGTCCGCAGCAGGGCCTCAAGTGCCTCCCTGGGCTCTCCTCAACCCCTCTTCCAGCTACGCTCTCTTCTCTTGCCCAGCTTTTTTCAACTGCGTTTGCATAAAGAGGCCTACTATGTGTCCCCTTTTGGAGAGGCGTAATTAATAATTACCAACATACTAAAGATGTGGCCAAGTCCCGCAGTTAAGGAAGAGTAGGCGGCCCCATTTCATCACTTTTCAATTTTTATTATTATTGTACTATTTTTCAACGTTCTTGCCCCCTCTGAAGGGTCTCCGTTCTTCAACAATTCACCATAGATTCTATTTCCTCGATCTTGGCTCGGGCTGCTATGACAAACGACCGGGGCTTGGACAACAAATGTGTATTTCTCACACAGTCCTGGAGGCAGGGAGTCCAAGGTGAAGGTGGGGCCAATCTGGGTCCCGCTGAGAGGGCTGTCTCCTCATCCTATTCTCACATGGCAGGGAGCGAGAAAACCACCCACCTGCCTCTTCTTGTGAGGTAACTAACACGATCACGATGGCTCCACGATGGCCCACCTTCATGACCCATCACCTCCCCAAGGCCCCGTCTCTTAATACCATCACACTGAGCGTTCCGGTTTCCGCACATGAATTTTGTGGGGACACTCCGTGCATTGCATCCTCTGTGTCCCCCTTCCTGGTACCTCAGTCCGTGCTCCCTCTTGCCTCCGGACCTGTCACGGCCGTGCCCCTTGTCCAACACTCAGCTACAGTACGGTTTCCATGAGCTTAAGTCCACAATAAACTGTGGGCACTGTGGCCATATGTAGTTGCAGGAAACCGGGCTGGTCCCCTGAGGTGCTTAACACCCACTGCAAAGAAAGACCCTCCCCCCCCCAACCCCTGTTCACTTAAAAGGAACTCTCTGCTTTTCCCTTTCTTTGTAAATATACCTATGCATAGCCTATTATCGCTTGCATACATACTCTTTAAATAAAAATTTTGAGTCTGAGATCATGCAATTAAGGAAAAAAATAAATAAAACCCACTTAATCACATCTATGGCTTCCCAGTCACTAACCTAGAGCCTTACCTTTGTTTTGGTGTTGCAAGGTGGTCTGCTACTTCTAGACCAGCCCTCCTAGAGGCTGAGAAGTGAATCCAGGCACTTAATTTGCCAGAAGACTAAAGCACACTGGGTAAGGACGAAGCAAGGAGCCAAGGATCATAGGGACGGCTTGAGAAACTTTCTCTGACAAATGTAATACTTTAAACCATGACCTAGTTCCCTGAATACTTAAGCATTCTTTGCATTCCTTCCTCTCCTGGAGGACTGTTTATCAGGCACAGTTCCAAAAGGGACTTGAAATCTCGCTCTCTAGATAACACTGTACGTCCTCTTTGGTCACCACAGACTCTGCATATAGGACAAAAACCTTCTGAGCATTCAAAAGATCTAGTATGTCTTTAATTAGTGTGAAAAGAATAACCGACCTTCGTTTTAATCAAAGCAAACCAGCTTTCTATATCGTAACTGAGAGACCTAAAACTGCCATCGAATTGCATTTAAAGTTAACTTAAACTCTTGAAAGTTTTACAAAGAAAAAAATATCAGCTATAAAACCAGATCAACTGGGGATCTGCCCCCAGTCCTGTCAACCACTTTCTCTTTAAATTTTACACACTGACTTTTGTCAGGATTGGAGAAAAGATGGTAATAATCAAGACTGATTTAGTAAACATCAGTGGTGACATTTTCTACTGGTTTTCACTAACTTTCTTCATGGAAAACAGAGCTCAAGAACAAAAATTTCCCTTTAAATATTTAGATGAACACTACAGGAGTCGGAAATTCATGTCTAAGTGCCGAGTCACTGAATTATACACCTGAAACTAATGACACTATGTTAACTGGAATTCAAATAAGAACTAGAGAGAGAAAGACAGAGAGGGAAGCTCATGTCTGAATATTAAACGTGTCATTTCTAAAATAATGAAGAAAAATTCATCATAGAGAGCCTGGCTGATTCTTAGCAATTTCCTATAGTTGACAAACAAACCTATCTCCACCCCGGCCCTCCAATGTACTACACTGTACATCGACTTTAAATGCAAAGCAGATAGACCACATCTAAGGCTGAACTTTGCAGAGCCTGCAATTTGTTATGGGTATGGAGTAAAACTGTTATCCAAATGAAGGATAACTTCAAACCGAAGTTTGTTTCTTTCTCTCTCTCTCTCTTTCTTTCTTTTTGAGAGACAGAGAGAGACAGAGCACAAGCAGGGGAGGGGCAGAGAGAGAGAGAGAGAAAGAGAGGGAGACACAGAATCCAAGCAGGCTCCAGGCTGAGATGTCAGCACAGAGCCCGACGCAGGGCGCGAACTCCCAAACCGCGAGATCATGATCTGAGCTGAAGTCGGACACTCAACTGACCGAGCCATCCAGGCACCCCTCAAACCAAAGTTTCTTAAGACGCATTCTACAGTTTGCTAACTTGGTGAAAAATTATCACCCAGCACTGAAAATGTAAAAAAAAAAAAAAAAAAAGATCAGAAGCCATTAGAGACATCAATAATCCTATTTTATGCATCACAACAATATATATTTTATGGAGTCAGGAAATCTATCAGGGGTGCAAGGTCTTAAAAAATGTCTTTAAAAAACAGGTTTTAAATTAAAATGGTCAATATCAGGGAGTGATGATAGAAAATTGATCCTTGCTGCAGACCAAGCCCACGGTGTGTAATGGCTCAATTCAGTATAAAATCATGTGCTCAGACACAAAAAATGGCGAACCATAAATCATCCCCTGAACAAAACAGAGGGCAGGCAGTGGAGACGGAAAAAATCACAAAGAAGGGTCTTCTTTGAAAGCAAAGGTAAACATCCCACGTTACCTAGATTCCTTGCCTACAAGTGGAAGGAACGTGAGTTAACCATCAGAGGCTTTCATTTTAGGCGGACCCGATGCGCTGGGGTAAAAGTCCCTGCTGTATACAGCAGTGGGTCCGATAGCTGTTCAACCCACTGGCATCTGTTCTACCTAGATTTCTATTAATATTCACTCGTTTCCACTTTGTCCACAGCCACGACCCTAAGTTGCTTATACTTGACCTTCCCCTAGGCCTCCCACCTGCACCACCCAGTGATCCTGGATTGCACCCAATGCCATGGTCTCTGCTCTGACAGGGATGGCTGTTACAGAAATGGTATTGGTCTCATGGGAGTCCTCTGTCATTACCTATAAAGTCTGCCGCAAACTTCTTTTTCACAAGTCCCAAGCTGTTACTACCAAGTGATGTTCTCCCTTCCGAAGATCCTCTCTGCAGCATAAGCCGTGGCTTGGCAGGGTACATTTACAGCGATAGACAATGAACTGCAACCTACGCCACGAGGGGAACGTTCTTGCCTGTGCCAGGTACTCTGCAGGCTAAGTTTTGGCCGCTCGGGTCCTGTGGGCCGCCCGCAGGCAAACCTACGCCCTGCACCCAATCCCCACTGGGTCCTGAGTATCTGCTACCTCACCAGATCGTGCCAATGTTATCTGGCACCACCTCCCCCCAACACCCTTTCTGGCCTCATTCCCCACCCGCCCCCCACCCTCCCATCCACCCATTCGCGTGGCGCCTGCATCTTCGGTTCGTTCTGCACGAGCGGCCCTCCCTGGCTCTCCGCTGCCTGTGCGGCATCGCCAGCAAGCTCTCTGCAGCCTGCTCCTTCCCTCTGCCCCTTTACAAGCATGCCGCTCCTTCATCTGGTCCCTCTGGCCTCCCAACTCATGGCCTCATGCACCTGCAACACTTTCCAAAACGCTTTCTCCCTACGGCAGCTATCTGGACAATCCACTGAGAAGACATGTACCCAGTAACGGCAATTCTTCTATTTTCTATCCAATTTAGTTGAACTGTTTTTATGGAGTGTTTCCTAGAGGGACCCTCTGCCCTCACTCAGACTATGAGGTACTCAGATAAAGCCGAGTGTTCTCAGCTCTCCGTTTCTCAAAGCATCTGGACCAATTCCTCTCACCTGGTAAGTGGTTATGGAACACCTACTTTTTTCAATGTTTATTTTTGTGAAAGAGAGACAGAGTGCGAGTGAGGGAGGGCAGAGAGGGAGACACAGAACCCAAAGCAGGCTCCAGGCTCCGAGCTGTCAGCACAGAGCCTGACATGGGGCTCAAACTCACAGACTGGGAGATCGTGACCTGAGCCAAAGTTGGACGCTCAACCGACTGAGCCACCGAGGCAACCCTACACTTGACTTTTTTTTTTTTTATCTTTTTTAACGTTTTTTTTATTTTTGAGACAGAGACAGAGCATGAACGGGGGAGGGGCAGAGAGAGAGGGAGACACAGAATCGGAAGCAGGCTCCAGGCTCTGAGCCATCAGCCCAGAGCCCGACGCGGGGCTCGAACTCACGGACCGCGAGATCGTGACCTGAGCCAAAGTTGGACGCTCAACCGACTGAGCCACCAAGGCACCCCTACACTTGACTATTTTTAATGCAAGTTATTACACACCAAGAAAAATTAAGCTTAGACGGTAACGTCTGCTTCCCACTGACTTTTTTATATTTACGTACGTATAAACTCACCATTGCCATGGCACACCAGGGTAATGTGGTGTCCCTGGTGTGTCGACGGGGACCCCCAAATGTGGGGCAACCAATGGGTGGAAGCCGGTGGCACGGGAAGGTGAAAGGATTCACCAAGGCAGAACAAAGGAGATAGGAGTTTGTTTAAAAAAAAATTTTTTTTTAATGTTTATTTTTTTGGGAGAGAGTAAGAAAGAGGGAGTGTGAGTGGGAGGGGCAGAGAGAGAGGGAAACACAGAATCCGAAGCAGGCTCCAGGCTCTGAGCTGTCAGCACAGAGCCCGACGTGGGGCTGGAACTCACAGACCTCGAGATCGTGGCCTGAGCCGAAGTCGGAAGTTTATTAAATACACTGCAGGGGAGCGGCGGGCAGGAGAGCAAAGGGGAGATGGTCTGCAACAAGGCAGTGGGTGATGGCTGTATTTAAAGGAGGAAGGTGAGGAGGTTTGGGGATGTGTGGAATTTTCCCTTTTTTGGTAACTGTGCCCGCTTGTAAGTAGCCCCACTGGTCAGTTAGAGCCCACGGATATTTTGAGGTGGGTCGCCTGGGGGGCCTGTCTGTATCCAGCCTGGTGGTCCCTGTGGGCCCTTGTGCCTCGATCAAGTTTCCACTGCTCAAGTTTGTTGTCTAAAAGCGGCCTCTACAGGTAACACTTGAGATGTAAAATGTAAACCACAGGCTAGCTATTGTAACTGATTACATTTTTAGCCACTCCCTTAATGCTTTTAAGTTACTATAACACGAATAAACACAGCAGGAAATTCCTTTTAAGAAAAAAGAAATCGGTAAGCAACAGATTTGTGCATATGTGGGGAAACTCGAGTGTTAAACAGAAGTGACTATTTAATCAGTAGTCCTGGAAACAAGAGGTAACCAGTATGGCAAATAAATTCGGATCTCTCCCTCCAGACATAAAACAATTCATTTCTAGCAAGTGTGTGGAAAGGAAAGCTTGTGACTTTCTTAGTCCTGAGCTCTTGGGGTTCTTTCTTTCCATCCCCAGTCCTGGCACCGTGCCTGGAGTAGAACAGAGAGTAAAGGCATGTTTATGGAATCAAGACTGAGTAGTCACATGACGAGCAAGGCCAGAACCCTATTCTGATCATTGACGACTTGGTTAGGTTTTAAGATTTCTTCAAGGATTTCTGCACAGCTGAATACCATAAACTCAGCCCTCAGCTCCTTTCCACTTACCCGGCACGGCAGAGGTTTTAAAATTGACAAATGAGGGAAGAGGTTTAAGAGGCTCCGGGTGGACATGAAAATGAACATTGACAAGAGGCTCCTCCTTGCTCAGAAAGGATAATGGCATGGAATTCAACATGTATTTATCCTGCGTAGCACATTCCATTTAGAAAAGCCTCTGCTGGCAGCACACTTCTTCTCAACGCAGTAGAATCAAGGACAGAATTATGTAGGAGGAATATTTCCCTTTATTTTCTCCTGAAAATGTGAGGGGGCGGAATACCGGCTCTTCCAACATCATCTGAAACGCTCCCTCCCACCCACACGGGCTCTAACCTCGGTCAGTCTCTGCTGTCATCTTGGCCTGGACCACTTCTCCCTGGCCCTCTGTGGGCCCCTATCGCCTGTACCTCCTTCCTTAAGGCAATGCCAGCCACAGCAGGCAAATCAGAATACCTGGTGAGCATTAAGGTGCTGATTACCTGACCTTTCAGTTGCCCGGGGTTCTGCTTCAATGTGTCTAGGATGTGAAAGCTACCAGGTTACTCAATTGTGCAACCCGGTTCACAAGGTCTGCACATTAACAAACAGAAGATCAGCCAATAAGTGGCAATAATCCTCCCCTTCTTAAATTCTAGCTTGTCTCATTTACAAATCAAACACTTTGACATTTAGTAAGTTGGCATTTACTAAAACCGGAATTAAAGTTAGGCAGAATGAAACCACAAGGCTGTCCATACTCCACCCTACTTTAAAAAAGAAAAATTTTTTTTTTTAATGTTTATTTTTGAGAGAGACACAGAGCATGAGCAGGGGAAGGGAGGAGAGAGAGCAAAACAGAATATCAACCAGGCTCCAGGCTCAGAGCCTGACGTGGGGCTCGAGATCACGACCTGAGCTGAAGTCGGACGCTTAACCGACTGAGCCACCCAAGCGCCCCACCTACCCTGCTTTTTAAAAAACATCACAGACAAGCTGCCTGGAAGACAAAAACCTTTCAACTCTCATGAATCTGTGTATTAAGAAAAATCTAACATGGTCTGGGAAAGACCTTGTAGTTTCTGTGCTTTGAGCACCTATCTTTTTTCTGGGAAATCACATTTATTCCAGTTAACAGAGGAAGGCTATAGCTTGTGATGGGAATGAGAACAGAACCCGGGGCGGGGGTCTTCAGTCTACTGTTTTCCCAGGAGTGGAATTCTGCCGCCCCCCAGTCCCAGGTTCCAACATTTCATGGATCAGAAGTATGAAGAAATTTCTGGCAACTAGACGACTTTAGATGGTTCCCAGGGGAGAAATTTTACGATTGCTAAAGTAGATCACTGTCCAAGTAAATAAAATTAAGACTGTTTACGAATTTGGGGAAAAATGAGTAAACACAAGCAGTACTTCGGCCACTTTTTTACTTTTTTCCTTTTTAACGTTTATTCGTTTTTTTCGAGGGGGGAGGGGCAGAGAGAGAGGGGGGACACAGAATCCAAAGCAGTCTCCGGGCTCTGAGCCGTCAGCCCAGAGCCCGACGCGGGGCTCGAACTCACGGACCGCGAGATCGTGACCTGAGCCGAAGTCGGACGCTCATCTGACCGAGCCACCCAGGCGCCCCACTTTTTACTCTTAAACTTGCTTTTCCTTATTTTGAATAACTTTGAGGTGGGGTGGGGGAGTCTTTAAAAATTAACAGTAAAATAAACCATAACCTTTAATGTTCTGGAAACCAGTCTGGTTCGTGATTGGGTGGCATGGAGAGGAAAAGCATATGGCTAATATACGTAATTAAAAACACATCAAGGAAACTCAAGTGCCAACTTGGGTGCAGAGTAGCAAATATTAGCAAATCTGCCCTGCACTGAGGCAAATCATCCAAAAACTCGTGATCTTCAGAGTGGGGATACAGAGTGTCTCCCTGGAAGGTAAATTTAGCAAGGGCTATCTAAATTTTAAATGCATATAAATGCTCTGAGCAAGCAATTCCACCTCCAGAAATCTATCCTAGAGACACATTTGCACACATACAAAGATATCAGAGCTAGGATATTCCCTGTGTCAATTTAACAGAGCAAAAGACTAGGAAAATGTCAATGTAAACACAGGGGACTGGTTAAACTTTTACTGCATTTCAACCCATAAAGGGAAAATTTATGTAGCCATAAATAAGAATGGGGGTGGGGGGTTAAGGGGCACCTGGGTGGCTCAGTCCAATGAGTTCAGCATCCGACTCTTGATTTTGGTTCAGGTCATGATCTCATGGTTTGTGGGTTCAGGCCCTGTGTCAGGGTCTGTGCCGACAGCTCAGAGCCCGGAGCGTGCTTCGGATTCTGTGTGTCCCCCCCCCCCCGCCCCCGTCCCTCCCTTACTCGTGCTCAGTCTCTCTCTCTCAAAAATAAACATGAGGGGTGCCTGGATGGCTCAGTCAGTTAAGTGTCCAACTTCGGCTCAGGTCATGATCTCACTCCATGATTTCGAGCCCCATGTCAGGCTCTGTGCTGACAGCTCAGAGCCTGGAGACTGCTTTGGATTCTGTGTCCCCCTCTCTCTCTGCCCCTCCCTGCTCACACTGTCTCTCTCAAAAATAAACATCTAAAAATTTTTTAATGAAAAATAAGACATTAAAAAGTTAAAAAAAAAAAAAAAGAACGGACGACTTGATCTCAGGGTCTTGCGCTCAAGCCCCACATTGTGTAGAGATTACTTAAAAAATAATGGACCTGTTCTTATTTATATACTCTACATGCATAAAGTTTCTGAAAGAACATGCAAGAAACCATCAACTTTGGTTTCAAACTATCCACAGTGAATGCTTGGTGGCTGGGAGGTGACAAGAGACTTACTTTTCACCAAACTCTACAAATCCAAGCTCTCAACCATTAACATTTTTAGAAAAATAAACATTAGGGGCTCCCAGACAGCTCAGGGAGAACGCGGGACTCTTGATCTTGGGATTGTGAGTGCGGGCCCCACGTTGGGTACAGACATGACTTAAAAAAAAAAAAATCTTGGGGCGCCTGGGTGGCGCAGTCGGTTAAGCGTCCGACTTCAGCCAGGTCACGATCTCGCAGTCCGTGAGTTCGAGCCCCGCGTCAGGCTCTGGGCTGATGGCTCGGAGCCTGGAGCCTGCTTCCGATTCTGTGTCTCCCTCTCTCTCTGCCCCTCCCCCGTTCATGCTCTGTCTCTCTCTGTCCCAAAAATAAATAAACGTTCAAAAAAAAGAAAATTAAAAAAAAAAAAATCTTAAAAAATTAAACATAAATCCTATTATGCAATGATTTTAAATAAAGATCATTTCAATAAGAATAAACAAGGACTTTTGATCTTATGAAGATGTTATGATTTAAGAATGTCAGATTATAGTCAGTTTTAAATAACTCAATTATTCATAAGTAATATGAATGTATGGATAATTGAAATTATTATAGATTATTAACATCTTCCCCTAATCCTTTTTCGAGTTGGAAACAAAACACTGACCATACAAAACCCTACCCTTAGGGTCTCTAAAAAAGTGCTAATTAGCAAGAAAATAACTCAAAATCTAAATAGACAAGTCAAATAAATATTACAGATTTTTAAGATTTCTCTTAAATAAGCTTGCACATTTATAATATATAGTGCTTCTCCCTTCCAAACTCAGCTTTCTTCATATTTCCTATTATTTTAAAATAAAACATTCTAAATTATAATTTTTTCAGGTGTAAGACAATGGAGTGTTGGGTTCAAGGATATTTTAGCTTTGTTTTTTTCATGAGATAAAAGCACTGATAAATTTTTCTCAGTGCTATAAATCTGAATTTCTTACTTCCCGGATAGACTGTCACATACAGAATCACAGAGGCCAAGGATGTGCACCACTGAGCTTGGTTTGCCTTTCAGTGGTATTCTAGAACAGTGAGTTAAAGCTGATGGAGAAAAAGAAACAATTTCATAATACCTTTTTAGTATATGTGCTACCGAAGCGAGCACTTCATAATACCTTTTTAAAGCAAAACATTTTACGGGTGCCTGAGTGGCTCAGCTGGTGGAGTGTCGACTTCAGCTCAGGTCATGATCTCGTGGTTCACAGGTTCGAGCCCCATGTCGGGCTCTGTGCTGACAGCTCAGAGCCTGGAATCTGCTTTGTGGATTCTGTCTCCCTCTCTCTCTGCCCCTGCCCAGCTCATACTCTCTCTCTCTCAAAAATAAATAAAGCATTAAAAAAAAATTTAAAAATAAATAAAGCATAACATTTTGTTTTATCAATTATCCTATAAAATACCAAATGAGAATACTCCTTATTCGCTTTAAAAAATTTTTTTTTCAACATTTATTTATTTTTGGGACAGAGAGAGACAGAGCGTGAACGGGGGAGGGGCAGAGAGAGAGGGAGACACAGAATCGGAAGCAGGCTCCAGGCTCTGAGCCATCAGCCCAGAGCCTGACGCGGGGCTCGAACTCACGGACCGCGAGATCGTGACCTGGCTGAAGTCGGACGCTTAACCGACTGCGCCACCCAGGTGCCCCCTTATTCGCTTTAAAGGGATCTGAGGCAGAGGCTAGCTGACCCAAAGTGGACTCAAAAGCATACACTGTCTGAGGCCTGCTATCATAGAAGGAACTATTTCAGGAGGAAATCTCCACTGATCTCACACATCCACTAGGCTACAAGGCTAGTAGGGATTGAAGGGTTGGCATGGCGGTCCCCACAGGCTACCTATCTTAAGCGATTGTCCTCACACCCACATCTCCTGTGCTCTACTCAAAAGTAGTACCTCTTGGAATCTGGGAGAAATCCATAGGCACACAGGTAGCCTGTATTCACAAACCACCACTCTGTTAACACATAATTCTCTCCTAGTCATTCTAAATTCTGGCCCTTTTATTTTAAAACTGGTGACATCATCACAGTAAGGTCATTTTCTTCCTCAGTTCCCATTTTGTAAACAGAAGGCAAGTGGGAGAAAGCATCCTACCTCAGGCTGGGAAGAATTAAGAAATGCAGCTGGCCAACTCAATTGTGTGCTCTCATGCTCGGAGGGCAAAGACATCCTTAAATCTACCAATCAGACAATGGATTCTTCTACTTGAGTACATCTTTATGTTCTGGTGATTCACAGCTCTTGTAACCAAATGGAAACATAACCAGGAGTGAAGAGTCTCATCTCCCCACCTGCCAGGGACACTGGCCTCACCGTTGCAACTGACCACTGCTCCGTTTCCAGCTCTGAAGTCATTGCTTGAGCAGGAAATACAAGAAGGATAATTCGGAGAATTATGATTGTCCAAACTTCGCTTGGCTCAAGAAATCAAGATTTAGAGGCATTCACTTTCGAACGTCCCCTCTCTGTAAAGAGAGCTTTCCTACTATTTTTCCTTTCTGATCTTATACTCTAATAAATTTTTGCCTGCTGCTCAAAAAAAAAAAAAAAAAAAATTTCCAGATTTCCCAGAAACTTTAAGTAAATGTCATGTCTACATTAACATCTGAATAAAAAAATACTCTTTCAAAGACAAACTTTTAAAAAGCAGATGGAGGGGGCGCCTGGGTGGCGCAGTCGGTTAAGCGTCCAACTTCAGCCAGGTCACGATCTCGCGGTCCGGGAGTTCGAGCCCCGCGTCAGGCTCTGGGCTGATGGCTCGGAGCCTGGAGCCTGTTTCCGATTCTGTGTCTCCCTCTCTCTCTGCCCCTCCCCCGTTCATGCTCTGTCTCTCTCTGTCCCCAAAAAAATAAATAAAAACGTTGGAAAAAAAAATTTTTTTAAATAAATAAATAGATAAATAAATAAATAAATAAATAAATAAAAAGCAGATGATTGGGGCGCCTGGGTGGCTCAGTCAGTTAAGCGCCTGACTTCAGCATAGGTCATGATCTCACCTTTTTTGAGTCCGAACCCCACCTGGGCTTTGCATGGACAGTGTAGAGCCCTCCTGGGATTCTCTCTCTCCCTCTCTCTGCCCCTCCCACATTCACACACAAGCACAAGCGTTCTCTCTCAAAAATAAACTTAAAAAAAAAAAATTGTGAACAGATCCTTACACTTAAAGCCCTCCCCTATTAAAAAAATAATAAAAATAAAAACAGATGATTGGGGCTGCTGGGTGGCTCCGTCGGTTAAGCGACTCTTGATCTCTCCGGCTCAGGTCATGATCTCACAGTTCATGAGTTCAAGCCCTGCATCAGGCTCTGCACTTACAGTGCGGAGCCTGCTTAGAATTATTTCTCTCTCCCTCTCTCTACTCCTCCCCTGCTTGCTCTCTCTCAAAATAAACAAACTCTTAAAAAAATCTTAAAAAAAAAAATAAAAATAGATGATTGAGGAATATGAGGCTTCATTTACTAACTGCATTGGGGTAGTCTGAAATTCCTGCCCATGCAGTGGCCAAAATGGGCAAGTCTCAAAATTAAAACTGATAAATAATTGATCAAGCCATTTCCCCCCAGAATTTACATAGATAAGATTGTAAAAGAGTGGAAAGATTCCATTTTATTGAAATATACCCGATAAACCCAGGACTTGTGCTTCAGTGCACCTAAATGTTAGGGTTGAGTAATCAAGTTTTAACACTCCATTTGACCTTATAGGAGTGATATTCAATTAGTGTAATGTCTTCTAAGAAGACATTTACTTACTCAGTAAATGGCTGATGACTAAAATTAACCACAAAAAAAGAGAAAGTAAACTGGACTGCTAAATAGGCAGCATGCATGTCATATAAACATCACTGAGATGGAAAAAAAAATCTGTAAATAGCCTTTAATTTGTGATCAGCATCCTAACAGGGAAGGGGGGGTTGTATTAGTCTAAACCCCCAAATGTCCACACACGCAATCAAGAAAGCTCAAGATGTATTCATAACTAATTCAACCTAGGAAGTGGTCTCACTTGAGCCCCTTGCATTCACAATATTTTGTGCATTTGCAATTAAAGACAATTTGAAATTGCAATGCGAACAAGTCACTTTATTTCTAGAGAAATAGAAACCAAAGACCCCAAAGAGTTTTTGCCAAAACAGTCACTTGGTCTATGAACAACCTGTGGTTTTAGTCACTGATACAAGAGGCAGATCACGACAATGAGATGGTCCAAGGTTAAATTGTAGAAAAAGTAGCATCCAATCAAAACCAGGGAGCCAGTACATCCTACACGCCAGGCAGCATGTCACACATGGGGGGGGGGGGGGGGACTTGAGCAAAAACACACATACGGTCCCTGTCCCGTGGAGCATTTACAACAGCCAGGAGAACACTTAGTCAAGTCACTAAACCTACAAATGTGGGAACTGCTGGAAGAAGGGTGCTACAGGAGGCTGGCATGGCACATAGGATTACTCGAAGGTCAGCAACTAGGGTTTAACAGGGCAAAGAGGGGAGGCAAGAGCTCCGTGCTGAGTCATTCTTAATTAGGGAGTCCTTTCGAAAAGACAGGTTTTCAAAACCTGAGTAATAAATTTTTGCTAGCTGAAATGAAAAACGACACCATTTTCCAAGGAGACATGTAAGTGTATTGATTTGTCTCCAAATTGATAACTGGGCAGGATGCCAAAGAGTTCAATGATATTCTAGATGTTATTTAAGTAATTTTTTTTAAAGGAGGTGGCTTGGCTGCTTCAAGACGGTGGCGACTAGGAAAGAGGGTGGATAGGATTACGGAAGGACAAAAAGAGAGCCAAAGGAATAGTTCTTAAATGAACGAATTCAAGTTTACCAGATTTATTTAACAGATTAGGTATCCTATTTCAGCATGAACTGCTAAGATAACCTGAAGCAGTAAAAACCGAGGGGAAAAACGTCCCCAATTGCAAGCTTTTAGTAATTACAGCTTAAAACTACTTTCATTACGAGACTAGTACCTGACTCAAGCCTAAAGCTTAGGCACCTCTTAGAAAATTCGATATTCCAGGCAATTGGTACTTGGTACCACCTACAGCTCTAGGGACCACGGGTTTTACAGGTAGTTACAAGTTAAACGCTAGGGGTAATCTAATTAAGAGCACTCTCTCAGCCCAAACTAGACTAGGACAGCTAAAGAGGTCACAAACGATGACATCACAGTTGAGAGAAATTTACCTAGATTTCAGGGCGGGAGGTTGTTTTTCACACTGTAAACATCTACACTTCCTGATAACTCTTAAAGGTCCTCATATCCTATATCCTCAGATACAACACATTAGGTATGTCCTTTTTTTTTTTTTTAGTATTAAATACGATTATCCACCATCTTTCCATAAGATATCACAGGACAGGTTAGGTGCCGCCTTGCTAATGAACGCATTTGCTGGAAAATAGATTATGTAATAAAAACAAAATACAACTACCCGAACAAGCCAACGTACTGGCGGCTGTAGCCGCCAAGAGTAAATATTTCAGCCTTCGTGACTTAAGGCTATAAAATACAAATTTTCCAGGAGGTTCAGCACTGCCTTCACAGACATGAGTGCAAGGAATGAATGCTCGCTTACGCCTCTGACCGCATCCTTTGAGAAGTTCTCACTTCTCCCCAGTATTTGTTTATCCAATTGAGTCCACGGGCAATGAACTGGGCGAAAAGGACGACGCTGCCTTGTCTGCGAAACCTGTCATTCGTTTTGGAAGTGCAGCGTCTACCCAGGTTTTCTTTGGCTCGGAGCGAGCTACACCCCAGGCTTTCTCTGCATCAGGAAGGCGGTGTCTGCGCGAGCGCTGCGGCAGCAAGACTGGGTACCAAACCCGGGCCGCTCCAGGCACAGCTGGTGCCAAGGACCATACGCGGCGGGGAACCCACGGGTGGCTGGTCCGCCCGGCTGCGACACGGGTCCCGGCCCGACAACAGTTGACTTTCCGCATCCGGGAGAAAGAGGGGCGGGGGGCCCAGGACCCTCGGTCGATAGGTCACTTCCCCCTCCCCCCCGGACTCCCCCACGCAGCTCGTGCGTCTCGGGCTGGGTCTCTCCCACCGGAAGAGTGCGGAGAAAGGCTCGGTTAGCGAGGGGCGGGGGGCGGATTTTATTACTGCGGAAGGCGCAGTCGCCTCCTCCGGGGACCCACGACAAAGATGCAAGCCCGCCGCGCTCGCTGCTGCTCTGGTCCCACCCCCGGCGCAAGAGACCCCGGAAAGCTAGAAAGAGGGGTGCGTGCTCCCGAGTTTGCAAATGGGCTGGACGGGCCGGGAAGTTCTCGCAGGCGGAAATCAGAGGGACCACCCTCCACCCCCCACCCCCGGGCAGGTGGGCCGGCGCGCTCGTACCTTGGTGGCGGGGTCGGCGGCGGCGATGGCCGGATCCCCCTGCGCGCCGGGAGCCTCCTCCGCCGCAAGGCCGCCGGCGCTGGGCTCGGGCTCGGCCGGCGTCGCGCTCCCCGCCTCCGGCTGCTCCGGGCTCCGCTGCTCCGTGGAGCTCCCGGCACCCATGGCTCTCCTGCGGTTCTCCCGCGCCTGGCTGCCCGGTTACACCTTCCCCAGATCGCAGCGACGCGGAGAAGAGCGAGAAGCCGTGAGCCCGCGAGGTCCCAAGAACGCCTTCCTCTCCCGCCGTCCTCCTCCGAACGCGCCCAGACTGCGAATGAACGAGACGCGCTCGCGGCAAACTCCTTAAAAGAAAAAAAAAAAAAAAAAAAAAAAAAAGCCACCTCTTTGCCTCCTCCTCCTCCTCCCCCTTGTTTTTCCCTCGCTTCATCACATGAGCACAGCCCCAGACACGCCTTGCAGCAGCATCTCCCCCCAGGCTGTAGGACCCGAGGCGCAGCCCGAGCCTCGAGCCCAGGTCCAGGCGGGCAGCCCACCCCGACCCCTGGGCGCTTCCCATTGCTCAGTGGGGACGGGAGGAAGACCCACGGTTGCAGGAGGGGAGGGGAGGGGAGGGCAGAAAGCCCCCCGGGGCGATTGGGTTTGCTGAGGTTTATTAAGTGATTGAGAACCAGAGCTGCTGCTGCTGCTGCAGCAGCCCACTTTCCATTCGCCCAGAAGCGAACCCCGGTCCCCAGTAGCTTTCCTGCAGACAGCGTTATCCTCCCAGCGTTAGTTCTGCCTCCTCCCCGGTAGCAGGAGAAAGGCAAGCGCTCCTCGCCTTCTCCGGAGTCTGACCATATTAGGACACCTCACGTGGCCCGAGCTGGGAACCGAGAGGTTAATGCAGTCAGGCCACGGATGAGGTGGGCCAGGCGGCCCCACGCTCGCCTATCATCCGGAACCAGTGATGTCAGGCGATGCCATCAGCAACGCGGGCTGCCCTCCTTCCCTGGGGAATTCGGGAAAGGGAGACGGTGACGGGAAATGAGCCTGTCCTCTCTTTGAGGGCGTGATGCTGGAGGTACAGGCCACTTGTCCCTCGCGCCATGCGGAGACATGACGACGTAGATCTGTTCCTTTGCCGTTGGTAGCTCTCCATAGGTAGAGGCTTTAAATAAGATCAGCCTAAGTGGCTTGCATTCTTATCCGTCATACTCTTGGATCTAATGCTTGTTATATGAAGGTAGCAGGCAGCCAAGCCATATTTGAACGAAATCGAATCTTTAGCTGGATTATTTGGCACGTAAGCATGAAGGTGATGGGGCCAGTTTTACCTGGCAACTCAGTGCCTTAGTTTTCACAAATAGTTGGAGGAATGAAGACACTCGGGTTGTCAACACGAGATACCGGATGAATATCCTATACCCAGATTTTGTACGAGTTAGTGGAGAATTGATGCAAGCGGTTAGTTCAGCAGTAGAATATTTTGGGCCTAATTAACTGTGGGGTGCAGTATGATGGCATACGATTATCCGGCATAAAATTTTTCTCAATTTATCATCTTTAGTTGAAGAAGTACCTAAAGGCCACTTTCTCTGGAATATATCCCGCAAGAAGCAATATATTTGCAAAATGGTGGGGTTTTCAGAATTTTTAAGCATTTCAACCATTTCAACTTAAATGTTTACCACTTAGAAAACATTGCAGTACTCACTATGTGCCAGGCACCATTCAAAGCACTTTGCATATCTAATCATATTTAATGCTTACAACAACTCTAGGAGGTAGGTGCTATTTTTCTCATCTTACCAATGGCGTGGGGGAAAGTGGGCCCAGAGAAATTAAATCAGGTGCTTGGCATTTCAGGCAGACACAAGAGCAAGGCCTCTTCCCACACCGAACCTATGTACCACACTTCACTCTCCTTCTGTAGAAAGTGTTCTCTCCTCTCAGGGTTGCTTGTGAAAAGTGGCATTTAGGCCTCACCTAAGATGTTAAGGGCTAAAAATGCTGTTAAAGCCTATCTGAGAAGGACTAACGTCAGCGTGTAAAAAAAATGTATCAGTAAGTAAGTAGTACAAACACTATCAAAATGTCCCATTCTGTGAGATTATACTTATTCCGTTCTTGGGAACTTCTTAACAAGGCTTTTCACATCTCCCGGCTTTTAAATTTTCAGATAAAGATTGCAAGGCCAAAGATTTCAAGCCAACAGTATACAAACCCACATACTGAGAAAGACATGGCCAGTGTCTGCTCAGTTTAGCAGCTGCTTGCTTTATGTTTATTTTCCAGGCCATGAACACGCTCATAGTCTGATTTTTTTTTTAAGTAAAATCTTATTTTAAGAAATATGCACATTCTAGTATTCCCTAATCTGCCTTGAAACAGCTCCCTGATAAGGAGGTATTAAGAATAACAGGCTCTTTTGTAAATTCACACAAGCACCTTTGGTTTCTCAACTTTTCCATCCCTGCTTGTAAACTGGGGAGTTACTCTCCATGGACTTATTTTTGTTAAGAAGAGTAGTTATGCTATTTATTATTCCTAGCAATGACATGTCCCAACTTTCTGAATATGTTATTTAGAATGTTGAGTAGAATAGGGGTACCTGGGTGGCTCAGTTGGTTGAGCATCCAACTTCAGCTCAGGTCATGATCTCACAGTTTGTGAGCTCAAGCCCCGCATGGGCTCGCTGATGTCAGCCTGTCAGCTCAGAACCCTCTTCAGATCCTCCGTCCTCCTCTCTCCACTCCTGCCCCACTTGTGCTCTCCCAAAAATAAATAAACAACAAAAAAAACAACATTCAGGGGCACCTAGGTGGCTCAGCCAGTTAAGCATCTGACTTCGGCTCGGGTCGTGATCTCCTGGTTCATGAGTTCAAGCCCCACCTCAGACTCTGTGCTGAGTGCTCAGAGCCTGGAGCCTGCTTTGGGCTCTGTGTCCCTCACTCTCCGCCCCTCCCCTGCTCACACTCTGTCTCTGTCTCTCTCAAAAATAAACATTCAAAAATTAAAAATAAAAGAACATTCAACAGAAGATATGCCATTCAGAACATTACGAAGCTGACGCATTCATTTCTTTCTTTCTTTCTTTCTTTTTTTTTTTTTTTTTAAGATTTTATGTTTTTAAGTAATTTCTACACCCAACCTGGGGTTCGAACTTACAACCCCGAGATCAAGAACCACATGCTCTACCCACGGAGCCAGTCAGGTACACCACTCCTTTATTTTTCAACACATATTTATTGAGTGCCTAGTAGGTGCCAAGCACAGAGTTACTGCACTTCCATTACTGTGCTTCCCACTGGAGCTTCTAAATCAAGTCGCCAAGGTTTTCTTTTCTCAGGTTTCGGAGACTCCTTTAGAATTGCTTGGATGAGTGTCCGTGACAGCGAGGAAGGCCGCTGTTCTCAGTTTTCCACTTCTCAGGCCAAGGCTGTCAGTTACCCCGATTTGTCGCCAGCAGCCCGTTTCTCCTCCAAACAGCAGGACGCAGGTGTCCCACACATCCTCCCCCATGGGGCAGCTGACGTTGAGTCGTTTCCCTGTGAGAGTTGATACTCTCATAAAAACAGCTCGAGATTTCTCCAAAACAAAGAGACGTGGCCCGTACAGCAGGCTGAACTCGTAGGCTTCACGCTCGCTTCTCCAGAAAGACAGGTCACACGAGATTTACCCATAAAATTTAAAGCCACAGCTGGGTGTCTGGTGCACACACCAAAACATTTTCAAGTATGTTTTAAATGAATTCACAAACGTGAAACATTTTATACCTGAGTTAATACAACTCCTTGGAAAAGCAATAATAATTACAAATATTATAACAATTTAAAACCAACACTTAACTCTACCCCAAAGATTCATTCTCTAGCTACAAAGCCTTCAGGCAACTTCGCTTAGAACATGGGAACTCTGGGGCGCCTGGGTGGCTCGGTCGGTTAAGCATCCGACTTCGGCTCAGGTCATGATCTCACGGTCCGTGAGTTCGAGCCCCGAGTCGGGCTCTGTGCTGACGGCTCAGAGCCTGGAGCCTGTTTCAGATTCTGTGTCTCCCTCTCTCTCTCTGCCCCTCCCCTGTTCATGCTCTGTCTCTCTCTGTCTCAAAAATAAATAAACGTTAAAAAAAAAAATTAAAAAAAAAAGAACATGGAAACTCTTGGGGCACCTGGGTGGCTCAGTTGGTTAAGCATCTGACTCGGTTTCAGCTCTGGTCGTGACCTCACAGTTGGTGGGTTCGAACCCCATATTGGACTCTGTGCTGGTACCATGGAGCCTGCTTGGGATTCTCTCCGTCGCTCTCTCTCCCTCTCTCTCTGCCCCTCCCCTACTCACACTGTCTCTGTCTCTCTCAAAATAAATACATTAACTTTAAAAAAAATTTTTAAAAAAAAGAACATGGAAATTCTTCACTCTTGAAACTACCTCTTATCACTTCACTGTATTCGCTAAATAAGAAGCCTAGTTTTTTTCTGACTTAATTGCTTACATCAAGGTATCTAAATCATCAAAGAACCCAACTCCTACTCTCCTCTCTTGCATTTGCAAATTATAAACTAGAAAACTATAAGAATTAACAATTTCATTTTATTCATGACAAATAATCCAATATTCATACAGAAGCTATGGAAAAAGTTCAATATACAGATGATGTTCAAAGGCCAACCACATGTAGACATACATTATACATACAGGCAAATGCCATTCTTCCAAATTAAAAAATTTTTAGTGTTTACTTTTTTTTGAGACAGAGAAAGACAGAGTGCGAGTGCAAGGGAGCCAGAGAGGGAGGGAGATACAGACTTCAAAGCAGGCTCCAGGCTCTGAGCTGTCAGCACAGAGCCCGACATGGAGCTCAAACCCATGCACCGCGAGATCATGACCTGAGCCGAAGTCGGATGCTCAACCGACTGAGCCACCCAGGTGCCCCTATTCTTCTAAATTTAAAGAAATCTATCGCTTTGGGTTAACTATAAAGCCAGATTTTTGTGTATCAGTTTCATTTACCAAGATTTGAGATTGGCTCTTGACCCAAATCTGAGATTATGCCAAAATAACAAAAAGGGCAGTGGGATGGAGAGGAGTTAATCCTTTCTTTTATGTATGTATATATTTTTTTCATTTATATTTTCCAGCCACCGTGGAAGCTTATATAATAGAGGCAATTATTCACAGAGAACTAATTTGATATAGCTGCCATGCTCTGTTCAAAATGTGTCTAAATATAACCAGACAAGCAAATGAATGCAATTGGAATGCAGTCACCAATAAGCCAGGATAGCTTTGACTCCTAATTTTGCAGAGTTGGGCTGCTCTCCACCCACTCATGACTGGAACTATGATATAGCGAACAGTTTGCTCAGTATGGAGAAAGATTTCACGGGTACACATTGGAGAGGGTATCTGAAGGTATCCAGAAGGTTCCTACTCCCCAGAGCAGACCAAGTTACCGTAATCCTCATAACTTCAAATCCCTTCACAAAGTCTACACAGGTCCTGTAAGTATCCAATATATTTAAAAATATATTTTAACATAGTAAGTTCAACAAACTTTTATTGAGTTAAGTACTAGGCAAAATGCTTGGGACTTTTCAAAGCTGAACACTTGGGTTTCAAAAGTCAACATTGCTTACTGATAAAAGACACTAGAAATATACATTGTAAATTACTGAGAGATTTTTATGTTCCTCTATTAACTTGAATCCCTTTGTGAATTTTTTTTTTTAAGTATACTCTACACCCAACCTGGGGCTTGAACTTATGACCTGAGATCAAGACCAACAGAGCCAGCCAGGTGATTGCCCCTTTGTGATATATATATAGATATATAGATATATATAGATTTTTTTTTTTTTAATTCATGCCCAGTGCATAACTCAATGTGGGGCTTGAATTAGCAATCCTGAGATCAAGACCTGAGCTGAGATCAGATGCTTAACTGACTGAGTCATCCAGACACATCCCCCCCCCCGCCCCCGCAATTCCTGAATTTTTAATCTCAGGTCTACAATATGTTTGCTGTCTTTGACATCAAAAAATACTTCAATTGTTGTTTGCATGTGATTAACAATGACAAGACCAACGGTTGACCTGAAGAATTATTAAAATCAGGTACACAGAAGAGGTTGACTATTTTATCCCATCTTACAGAGTTTCCATCTAAATCTCATTTGATGTCCTGGTAAGATTCTGTATTCCTGGGGATTCATCTTAACTCTGTCAGCTGCTTTTTTCTTTCTTTCTTTCTTTCTTTCTTTCTTTCTTTCTTTCTTTCTTTCTCTCTTTCTCTCTTTCTCTCTTTCTCTCTTTCTCTCTTTCTTTTTAATGACTTCTTGTCACTCCTATAAATGCCGTATCTATAGGAAGGATAGCTGTGATAAATCAGAATAAAGGATAGAAAATCAATAATGAAACTAAATACACTTCCCCTTTCTTCCCTCCCCCCCCCACGTGTTACTTCATTACAACTTCATTGGGAGCATAATTAATTACATGAAACAGATTCCAAAATATGCAGCTGCTTATGCTATTAAGTCAATGAAACCTTTGAAAAATGAAATAATCATTTGGATATGTTGTTTTTTTTTTTTTTTAATTTTTTTTTTTTCAACATTTATTTATTTTTGGGACAGAGAGAGACAGAGCATGAACGGGGGAAGGGCAGAGAGAGAGGGAGACACAGAATGGGAAACAGGCTCCAGGCTCTGAGCCATCAGCCCAGAGCCTGACGCGGGGCTCGAATTCGTGACCTGGCTGAAGTCGGACGCTTAACCGACTGCGCCACCCAGGCGCCCCAGGATATGTTGTTTTGAATGTTGTGCTCTTCAGAATTCTTTGGAAGAAATTATGAGTAAACTATTTGAATTTTACTTTCTATGAGAGAATTTGTAACACTGATTGTTTCAGAGTGCAAAATTACAGGATGTTTTCCTAAGTAAAAACAATGAGTTAGTGAAAAGAATATCCAGAGTGATTGCAAATTCGTATTTCAAGCAAAACTATACAGAACGCATTCCATGATTGAAAGTTGCCAACAGTCACTTAGAAAATTTTTTGACAGGGGCTCCTGGGTGGCTGAGTAGGTTGGGCGTCCAACTATGGCTCAGGTCATGATCTCATGGTTTGTGAGTTCAAGTTGCATGTCGGGCTCTGTGACGACAGCCTGGAGCCTGCTTCGTATTCTGTGTCTCCCTCTCTCTCTACCCCTTCCCTGCTAACTCTCTGTCTCTCAAAAACGAATAAACATTAAAAAAAAAAAAAGAAAAAAATTTTGGACAGTTTTTTAGAGGTATAATTGGTGTAGAAAGAACTGCACACATTTAAAGTTTACAATTAGGGGTGCCTGGGTGACTCAGTTAGTTAAGCATCTGACTTCGGCTCAGGTCATGATCTCACTGTTCATGGGTTTGAGCCCCGTGTCAGGCTTTGTGCCGATGGCTCAGAGCCTAGAGCCAGTTTCAGATTCTGTGTCTGCCTGTCTCTCTGCTCCTCTCCCACTCGTACTCTGTCTCTCAAAAATAAATAAAAATTACAAAAAAAAAATTTTAAGTAAAAAATAAAAAAATAAAGTATACAATTAGATGAGTTTTGATTAATGTATACATCCTTGGAATCATCATCATAGTGAAGATAATGGGCACAATCATTGACCCAAAAATCTTTCCCCGTGCCCTTGTAACTTCTGTTTTTAGCCGCTCTAGTCCCACCCTGCCTTCTCAGGCAGTCACTGATTTGCTTTCTGTCACTATAAATTAGTTTGCATTTTCTAGAATTTTATAGAAATTCATAGAAATGGAATCATCTACTATATAGCTATATATAGATATACGTTTCTTCTTCTGGTTTTTCTTACCCAGCATAATTATATTGAGATTCATCTATAATTGTATTGTATAATTGTGTAGATGCATCTATAATTATATTGCATTTAACAATAGCTATAGATGATTTTTATTAAAAAAATGTTTTTTGCTTATATGGCTTTCCTAAATATTCCATAATGAATATGCATTAAGTTTTTTCTCTGTAATGAAAACATTTACGCATATGTGCATGATATATGCATGCATATCCCATTGAAATCCAGAGAATAATAAACCAACTGGCATTTGAGTTTGAATCAGAGCTGAAGGCAATTCCATTCTGTATTTAATAAGTCTGTATTCACTTTATGTGCTTTTTCTGCTTCATATCATTATTTTAATCTGAATATGGAAAGATTTTTTTTAAAAAGACAATTATCTTTACATAATAGTTATTAGTTTGGTTGGGAATGATGCATTTTTTACCATAATTCTAAATCTATATATGATAGCAGAGGTATCCATAGTAATTTGTCAATTTAGGTGGGAAATATTCTGGAAAGTATAGTCACATACCTTATATGTTGTTTTATAGCAATGTAAAATGACTTTTAAAAAAGTATATCTTAACTACTGTTATGCATAACCCAGATCAAGGTGTGTAAAATTGTAAAAATTATGACATTTTTAGCAATTTTGACCACTGAAAAATTTGGCAAAAATTATGACAATTGTAAACAATATTGACTTCACTCTTTCTGTTATTGATACTAATTTTTGCATTTATTTATCAGATATCTAAAATAACTTAGAAAATTATATTTATAATGTCATCTCAACTTTGATAGGACAAAAGCTGAAAATTTATATATGTATATAAGTGTGTGTATATATATATATATATACACACATATATATATGTATATAAGTGTATATATATATATATATACATGTATATATATTGTTTAAATGTATCTCATTTTTAAAATAATTTTTTAAATCAGTTTTAATGATAACCCAGTATACTATATTCACAGTATTGAGTGATAAATTATACTAATAATAGGTTTCATAAAGAAGTAAACAAGAGAGGTGCTTGGGTGGCTCCGTCAGCTAAGCGTCCGACTCTTGGTCTCTGCTCAGGTCATGATTTCATGATTCCTGAGTTTGAGCCCTGCATAGGGCTCTGCTTTGGCAGTGCGGAGCTGGCTTGGGATTCCCTCTCTCTCTCTGTCTCTCACCCTCTATCTGCTCCTCCCCCACTCGCATGGCTCTCTCAAACATAAATAAACTTAGAAACAACAAAAAAGAAGTAAACAAGAGAAGAGAGCTTAGCACTGAACAGTAGTTCTCAAACTTAGCTGCATACTGGAATAACCCAGGAATTTTAACAAATGCTGATACCTGCATCTCAACCTCAGAGATTCTGATTTAATTGGTCTAGGGTGCAACTTGGGTATTGGTGTTGTAAAAAGCTCCCTAGGTGATGCTAATGTGCATCTGAGGTCTAGAACCACTGCTCTAGCTCTTAGATTGAATTGACTTTCTTGGTGCTGCTTAGCTTCCTTTCCTGATGGGCATTAGTCGTCAGCTAAGCAAGGATATGGGAGAAAAGCTATTTCCTTTTAGCACAGTTTTTTAATGATGTTAGGGGAAGGGAAGTCTATGATCTGGAATCATTATAATTACGTGTATTCAATCTGGACCTTCCAAGGAAATCAATCCACCTGTAAGGGGTCCAGCATAGGGCCACATGGCATAATGAATTTTGTCTTATAGTGGGAATACCTTATAGTAAGACTGTACTGTTTCAAATCATGCCAAAGAAGATGGTTATTCCAGGATAGAGTTACAGATAAATATAAAAATATCTCTATGCAATTATATACTGCTTATCATATTCCTAGCCAGAAAACCATTAGGTTATGAAATACTGAATATTTGCTTCAAAGTATAGAATTTAATCACTATAGAAAATATTGGGTCAGCCAAAACCTACATGCCTTCTTTAGTCATGGAAATAATCAGAGTGTGAACTGATAAATATCTTAACTAGGAATAAATTGAAGAAAGGCAGATATGTTGATCTAACATTTCTTTTGCATTCCTGTAAGTTGACTTGCTAAATGCTTTTAAAATAAATGTAAAATAATTTTATAACAATTTCAATAAACCCATACTAATATGCATGCCTGATTTTTCACAATTTAAAAAAGTAATTCAATGGAGGGAATAGAGCCTTTTCAATAAATGGTGCTGGAACATTTGGACATCCATAGGCAAAAAAGTTAACCTTGACCTAAGTCTCACACCTTAAAAAAAAATTAACTCAAAACGGATCATGGGCTTAAACATAAAACATAAAAATAAATATATATATGTATTTTTGAATAAGAGATGGGGCACCTGAGTAGCTAAGTTCGTTGAGTGTCCAACTTCTTATTTTGAATCAGTTCATGATCCCAGGGTTGTGGGATCGAGCCCTACATCAGGCTCTGTGCTGAGCGTGGAGTCCAATTGGGATTCTCTCTCTCCCTCTGCCCCTCTACCCCACTTGTGCTCTCTCTCTCTCTCAAAATAAAAGTAAACATAAAAAATAAGATACAATCTTAGGATACAGAGCTAGGCAAAGAGTTCTCAGCCTTGATACAAAAAGAATAAGAGGAAAATGGATAGATTGTAGTTCATCAAAATTTAAAACTTCTGCTCTGCATAAGACCCAGTTATAAGAATGAAAAGACAAGCTACAGACTGGGAGAAAAATATTTGCAAACCACAAATCCAATAAAGACTAGTATCTAGGTACATAAGACATTCTCAAAATTCAGCAGTAAAAAAACAAAAACAAAAACAAACAAACAAATAAACTCCAAGCAATCCAATTAGAAAATGTCCAAAAGATTTTAACACATTTGACTCAACAATGAAAAGAAACTACTGATATATACAATAACCTGGATGAATCTCCAGAGAATAGTGCTGAAAGAAAACCACCAATCCCCAAAAGTTACATACTGTATGATTCCATTTATATAACATATTTAAAATAACAAAATTATAGAAAGGGAGGAGAGTTTAGTGGCAGTCAAGGGTTAAGGAAGCCTTGGGGAGGAGGGAGAGTGTAAGGCTAAGACAACAAGACAGATCCTTGGATGAGAATGCTCTGTACCTTGAGTGTATCAATGTCAATATCCTGACTGTGATATGTACCATAGTTTTGCAAGATGTTACCATGAGGGAAACTGGGTGAAGGGCATGTGGGATCTCTCTGCATTATTTCTTACAACTACATGGGAATTTAACTGCGGGGGTGGGGGTGGGGAAGTTTTAATTAAAAATATATATATATTTAATTAAAAAAAATATATATATATATCTGTATTCTCAGATGGGCTAAAATTAAGATCCTAGATATCTGTTTTTTATTCAATTTCCAGTCTCCTCAACTTTCCAGCATGCTTGAAATAACCTTTAAAATGAAAACTAAACCAAATCAGATGTCAACAGTGTTAAGAGGTTGGTATTTTGTTTTGCTTCTAGGCTTTTTAACTCTGAAACAATCAGACTTGGTAAAATAGGGACACAATAGATTTCCTGACTCTGCCCTTCGTGTCAATACACCCTTTTAACTCCTTGGTTTCATTTTGCCAGTAAAGAAGGAGTGGATCCACCTGTAATCATCTTGGCCAACATCATTTCCAAGTTCCCCTGCTTTTCAAGGGCCTCAGAGGAACCAGATCAAACAAGAAATGTAGCAAGAGGAGCAGTCACAGTGAAATCAGCTAAGAGGAACATCTTTCACTTAAGAAGAGTTTCTGCAAAGGTCGCTGCCTTTTCTGCTTCCCTCATCACTAATGTTTAGCAAAACACAAATTGGAAGCTAGCAATATCACGTCAGATAACAGAAAAGAAAGATAAAAGAAATCAGATAAAGAATGGGAGGGGACACTAAGGTGTTTAAAAATGTTAATTTCCCAGAGTGGGGACACCTGGGTGGCTTAGTCGGTTAAGCATCGGACTTTGGCTCAGGTCATGATCTCGCAGTTCAGGAGTTTGAGCCCCATGTCAGGTTCTGTGCTGACAGCTCAAAGCTGGAGCCTGCTTTGGATTCTCTGTCTCCCTCTCTCTCTGCCCCTCCCCTGCTCACGCTCTGTCTCTCTCTCAAAACATAAATAAACATTAAATGTTTTTTTAAAACCGTTAATTTCGCAGAGTAAATTTAACTTCAACAAAATTGAGCATGGTTTATATTTTCTGGACTAAAAAAAAAAATTCATGTCCTCTTTGGCCTTTTTAAAATTTATTTATGTGTATTTATTTTAAGAGACAGAAAGTGCAATGGGGGAGGGGCAGAGAGGGAGAGGGAGAGAAAGCATTCCAAGCAGGTTCCTCATGTCAGCATGAAGCCCAGTGTGGGGCTGTGAGATCATGACCTGAGCCGAAGTTGGACCCTTAACCGGCTAAGCCACCCAGGTGCCCCATGGCCCATTTTAATAACAAATGTCAAATATTTGCTTATCTATAAATATTTGCAACATCCAAGTCAATGTAGCAAGGCATTCTCCAAGATTAACAAATTGATAATCATTTATAATCATATTTTTAAAAAAGCTTTGAAAATGATAAACCTCTCAGCTAGCACCTATTGGCCACCAGTATTAGAAGCTGACTTTCAAGGGGGCACCTGGCTGGCTCAGTCGGAAGGACATGCGAGTCTTGATCTCGGGGGCCTGAGTTCAAGCCCCACAGTGGGTGTGGAAATTACTCAAATAAATAACAACTTAAAAAAATGAAAGGATTAAGAAGCTGACTTTTGAGCCGAGTAAGACATAGACAGTGGTGGCAGAACGAGACTTAACCTCAAAAATGTCCACATGCGATGAGCTTTTCATTTTCCACATTTCATTGTATTCAGATAAAATGGTTTCTAGACACTGTGGAGATATGCAGAGGAAAAAATCCATCTCGGCCTCTCCTCAAAATAACAGCGTGCCTAATTTTGGTGGCTGAGAAAAGGGGTAAGATTTTTTAGAGATCTGAACTGTTTAAAATAGGTATTTTTTGCCAGTCTGTGAAGGACACTGAGCTTTCTCCATTCCTGAAAAGAAATGGCTCAGGGCACCAATACACTGTTTGTCTCTGGCTCCAGGGTTTCTCTGATGTCCATGAGCCGGGCTTGGTGGGAAGAAACTAGCAATGGAGTGGAAGAATGATTGCATTTATTATTGAATAATTTTCCCTTCACCGACACAATTTCTTTTTTTTTAATTTTTTTTTTTTTAACGTTTATTTATTTTTGAGACAGAGAGAGACAGAGCATGAACGGGGGAGGGGCAGAGAGAGAGGGAGACACAGAATCGGAAACAGGCTCCAGGCTCTGAGCCATCAGCCCAGAGCCCGACTAGAGGCTCGAACTCACAGAGCGTGAGATCATGACCTGAGCCGAAGTCGGACGCTCAACCGACCGAGCCACCCAGGCACCCCTCACCGACACAATTTCTATGAGCACAAGTGGCAAATGCAACTTCCTTTCAGGGCATCATCTTCATCCCCAAACTCAAAACTGCATAGATAATTACACGGGAATCTCTTCTCTCCCACCGAAGCCACAGGTGGGATTCAGGAAAGTGTTTGGAGCCAGTAAAACATGTTGGCCTTGGCCTTCGTTTGAGTTTTTCTTTCCTAAAGCTGCCCACCTCCAGTCTGTCTCCTGTCACTGCCTCTTTATATATATAGTGCTCTGGTTCAAACATTTGCTGTGGAAACTGCTGCTCCGATATGAAGTCCCTTATCCCCACCCATCCTTCCCATCCTACCCCACCTACCCACTTCTGGCTCCCCCTGTCTTATATTACCAGCCTTCTGCATGCCCAGCCCAGGGAATCCCAGCATAGAGGACAGGTTCTGCAGGGGACACTCCCCTAGGGCTTCCTTGCTCTTCGGGCACCTCATAGACTCTGGAGATTAGGCCATAAAAGACCTTGGCTTCCATCTTGGATGTACACGGAGAAAAGCAGGCCGCCATCTTGTAAGCCGACCGGTGCAGAGGTGTGTGTTTTGAGGGACTGAAGCCTTCTGCCAAGAGCCAGCTAGGAACTGGAGCCTCCCACCCACCATGAGAGTAGGCTGAGAAGTGGATTCTTGAGCTCCAGATGAGTCTACGGATGGCGCCAACCCTGCTGACAGCTTTGAAGGCAACCTTACCAGAGACCCTGAGCCAGAACCCCTCAGCGGAGCCATTTCCGGATTCCTGATCTTCAGAAATTGTGTGAAATAATAAATGTCTGTTGTTTTAAGGTATTTAAAAAGCCCCCGTGTTTGTGTTTCAAGGACAAAGAAACTACCTTGGAATTTGCAAGCCCAAGAATGTTCAGGTATTTATAAAAGAAGGTGGTAGATTCTTACAGCCAGGGGTCTTTAGGCCTGAGTCGAGGCCTTGGTATTTGTCATGTCAGTTTAGTGACCGCTGTGCTCTGCAAGGCTGCTGCACTGTTTTGTTTCTGACAAGATCTGGATGGAGCTCTCAGAGGCAGATGTATGACGAGGAAATGAGCTCACTGCGTGGCAGGCAGAGCAGCAGGGCGGTTTCACAACAAAAATGTGGCTGCAGAGAGGACCTGACGGCAAGAGGCAGGATCAACTGTGATAATTCCACGTGCAAATAAAAACTCAGGAGGTGCCCAATTCAAACCAATTTAAAGGGGGCTGTAGGTACAATGGCCTTTTCCTGACACTCAGGAGCTGTGTGAGAGGCTCCGGAATTTAGAAGACTTAGAAGACGAAGCTAAAACAATACCTATTTTCAGACCTAAGAGTGGAGATGCAAATATATGTAAATTGAAATACTGAATTTTAATGCGGAAGTGTCTTAGGATCTGGAGGAGTTTCCCCGGAGGTGCCTGAGGCATTTGGAACAGCAACCAAGGAAAGTAAAAGGTGGAAGGGGTGTTGTCACCAGGGGCCCCCCAGCAGAAGTCTATTCCGTGCGAATGGAACTGCCCAGCACGAGAGATGCGGTAACAAAAATCAATATTTGCAAAAGACACGATAGGTTGGCTTGAAGATGAGATGAGCAGGTCTGTCATATCCATATGGAAATTTCCAAACTTCTAATAATTTGAGGAGCCAAAGTTTTAGAACCTCAGGGGTCCCATCTTTTCACTGGAAGAAGTGCTTTACGACCTATCTAGCTTTTAAATGTGAGATTTCAATCATATTTCAGCTCTAATTTAACCAAACGAAGACTCAAGAATAAGACCATTTTGGGCACTACGAACTTTAATAAAAGGTGGCGCTCTCTTTTTATTGTCAGAACAAAATGAAATAGGAGATCTCTTATGTTTTTTTTTTTTTTCAAATTTAAATCTGAATTAAGTAACATATAGTGTGCTGATGATTTCAGGAGCAGAATTTAGTGATTCATCACTTACATATAACACCCAATGCTCCTCTCAAGAAGTGTCCTCCTTAATACCCATCACCCATTTAGCCCATCCCCCACCCAACACCCCTCCAGCAACCCTCAGTTTGTTCTCTGTATTTAAGAGTCTCTTATGGGGGCGCCTGGGTGGCGCAGTCGGTTAAGCGTCCGACTTCAGCCAGGTCACGATCTCGCGGTCCGTGAGTTCGAGCCCCGCGTCGGGCTCTGAGCTGATGGCTCAGAGCCTGGAGCCTGTTTCCGATTCTGTGTCTCCCTCTCTCTCTGCCCCTCCCCCGTTCATGCTCTGTCTCTCTCTGTCCCAAAATAAATAAACGTTGAAAAAAAAAAATTAAAAAAAAAAAAAAGAGTCTCTTATGGGGTACGTGGTCGCTCAGTCGGTTAACCATCCGACTTCGGCTCAGGTCATGATCTTGCGGTTTGTGATTTCGAGCCCCACGTCGGGCTCTGTGCTGACAGATCAGAGCCTGGGACCTGCTTCAGATCCTGTGTCTCCCTCTCTCTCTGCCCCTCCCCTACTCACGCTCTGTCTCTCTCTGTCTCTCAACAGTAAATAAATGTTTAAAAAAAAAAAGAGTCTCTTATGGTTTGGGAGATCTCGTATTAAACTGTTATTATTTTAAAATTATAAAAGGCAAAGGACAGGCCTTGTGTTTTTGTCTCATGTTTCAATATTGGGCCCTCTGCGGTAGATGGCGATGAAGAGGCCATTGTCCCTGTGTCCTCTGTGAACTGCAGGTGGATGACACTGGTCACCCATCCACTACAGGAGGCTCGTGGCTCTGTGTGTGTGTTCAGGTAGCATCTCTCCACGCGGGGACTGTTAATACACTCCCAAAGAATCTGGCAACTCCTTTGTCTTTATTCCAGGATCCTGGCATGAGCAGATGCCAGAGGCTTCTATTTGAACACCGGGCTAATGTCCCTCCATGGGCTCCACAGATAGTACCCCACCCCAATGTGAGGCTTGAACTCAAGACCCTGAGATCAAGAGTTGCATGCTCTATTGGCAGAGACAGCCAGGTGCCTGTAAATCTATTTTAGATTTAAAAATAACAACCAGAAGGGCGCCTGGGTGGCTCTGTCTGTTGAGCATCCGACTGGTTCAGGTCATGATCTCAAGGTCCATGGGTTCAAGTCCCGCATCAGGCTCTGTGCTGACAGCTCAGAGCCTGGAGCCTGCTTCGGATTCTGTGTCTCTCTCGCTCCCTGCCCCTCGTGTGCTCACACACACTCTCTCTCTCTGTCTCTCAAAAATAAACACTAAAGGGGCGCCTGGGTGGCTCGGTCGGTTAAGCGTCCGACTTCAGCTCAGGTCACGATCTTACGGTCCGTGAGTTCGAGCCCTGCGTCAGGCTCTGGGCAGATGGCTCAGAGCCTGGAGCCTGCTTCCGATTCTGTGTCTCCTTCTCTCTCTGCCCCTCCCCCGTTCATGCTCTGTCTCTCTCTGTCTCAAACATAAATAAAAAACGTTAAAAAAATAAATAAATAAACACTAAAAACACAAAATAAAATAAGAAATAACCAGAATAGCAGAATAATCTGCCTCCGTCCAGCCAGTTTGGTGTCATTGTACCGGCGACCTCCGCTGGCATCGTGGACCATGAAGCCAGATGCAAACACACAGGAGGGAAAATGCTGGGATTCTTTCTCTAGGGATGGAATACATGCGTGCAAATAAAATGCCTCACTGGAAAAGAAATAAATACATAAAAGTAAAAATAAACAACCGGAGCTCAGTGCCCTCGGTGACGCCTTTCTTTCACAATCAAGTTTGTCGGGAGAATAGTCTCCACAGCGCGCCGATCTTCGCCTTGCCCTCCATCATCCCTCAACACGCTACCATCTGGCATCTGTCACCCCCACTCTGGCAAGTTGCTATCTGCTCATCCTGGTCACCACCAGCAGAGAGCACATGTCGGCCTCCGTCTTTGTGCCCATCTACACTTTGGCACTGGGGACCACGCCCCTCGGAAAATCTCTTCTGAGGCTCCTCAACTTTAACTCTTTCTCTGGCCACTGCCCCTTCCATCCATCCATTTTTCACTGCTGTAGACCCTTATTTAGGTCATTCCTCCTTCCTTCCTTCCTTCCTTCCTTCCTTCCTTCCTTCCTTCCTTCCTTCCCTCCTTGCTCCCTCCCTTCCTTCCTCCCTCCCTCCCTCCCTTCCTTCTTTCCTTTCTGTTTTGAGAGAGAAAGACAGAGCTCAAACAGAGGAAGGACAGAGAAAGAGGGAGGCACAGAATCGGAAGCAGGCTCCAGGCTCTGAGCTAGTCAGCACAGGGCCCGATGCGGGACTCGAGTTCACGGACCTCGAGATCATGACCTGAGCTGAAGTTGGACACTCAACAGACTGAGCCACCCAGGTGGCCTTGGGTCCTTCTTACTCTTCCTTGGTTAATTATCCTGATATCTTCAGCACAGATAGACACAGTAGGACATGTGTATGCTTGTGCAAGTTAACTTTAATCTACTTTCTAGGAGTGTTTCATTGGCCTTAAAGAGGCCCTGATTATAATATTATTCAGTCCTGAAAAAGAATGAAATTCATAATACATGCTACATGAAACTTGAAGACATTATGCTGGGTGAAGTAAGCCAGACATAAAAAGACAGACTTAAATGAGGTACCTCAAATAGTCACATTCATTGAGACAGGAAGTAGAATTGTGGTTGCCACAGGCTAGGGGAAGAAGGGATGGGGAGTTAGAGTTTCATGGGGACAGAGTTTCAGTTTGGGAAGGTGAAAAAAATTCTGAAAATAGCTAGTGCTGTTGGTTGCACAACATTGTGAAGTTCTTAATGGTTTGCAATAGTTTTAAAATGGTTGAAATGTGTGTCCAGGTAGCATTTCTCCATGTGGGGACTGTTAATATGTAGTGTTTGTATATTCTGCACTAATTTCTTTTTGAGAGAGAGAGAGAACCAAAACCGAAAGCAGGCCCCATGCCCAGTGCAGAGCCGAAAGCAGGGCTCGATCTTACGATTGTGAGATCATGACCCGAGCTGCAATCAAGAGACAGACACTTAACAGACTGAGCCGACCAGGCGCCACAGCCGTAATTTATTAAAGTGAAAAAAAACAAAGACCCTAATCAGAAGGTCATCCTCAGAAGGCACTTCAAATATCTCATTTAATGTGCCCAGAAGATTTATTGATCAGAATAAGAGATATTAAAGATAATTTTTAACTGGTAAACAAGGTGAACAAGACAGGTGGCCAATAAAAGGGGCTGTTCACGGGCTTTGCCTGGATGAGTGGGTGTGAGAACTGGGTGACTCTATAGTCTAACACTTTCAGAGAGGCTCCTTAGGTCAAAAATTCTACAAGTCTCAAAATCTGTTGTTGCCTCACTAACGGCTGCCCTCCTGCCCTCCCGCAGAACATTGTGGATTGGTTCCTTCCTGAGGGGTGTCTGGGTCCCCTCGGGGCACGTCATAGGACTACTTTCCTACTTGCTTGCTCCTAAATGTTTGTGCCTCTTCTAGAACTCTGGTGAAGCTGCTTTCATTCAATACACAACCTGAAATGAATTTGGGGTGGGGGAGACCAATAGCCCTTGGCTGCCTCCAGTCCTTGGAAGCGCTGAACTTCTCAGTAATCTTCCTAAGATGCAATCTGGGCATGTCATTTTCTCACTCCAGATTCTTCAGGGGCCCCCTTCACTGACACCTCTCCCCATTCACTTGCAGAGTGAGCTCTCAATGTCTAATGTGGCACACAGACGTTCCCAGATGTGACCCGGCCTTCTTTTGCCTTCTCTTCCCCACCCTTGCTCTCCACCCCATCTTGCCAAACTCTGACCCCAGCATACCAACCCTTGAACCTGCCCTTGTCTTTCCCACCTTCATACTTCTGCACATGTGCCTTTTATTCTGCCCCCAAAGCTCTTCCTCCCCGTACACTCTGGCCTTTGCTTCAGGGAACAGGGAACTGGCCTTTGCTTCAGGGAACAGGCCTAGAATGATGCATCTGTGTCTGGAATTTGACCTTTTTTTTTTTTTAATGATTTTTTTTTAAGTTTATTTATTTATTTTGAGAGGGAGAATGATGTGGGGCGGGGCAGAGAGAGGGAAAGAGAGAGAATCCCAGGCCAGGCTCTGCACCGTCGGCAGAGAACCCGATGCGGGGTTGAACTCCCCAACTGCAAGATCGTGGCCTGAGCTGAAAAGGAGTCAGAGGCTCAACCGACTGAGTCACGCACGGGTCGCTGGAATTTGATCTTTTTTCACGATATTTTCAGCAGCTATGAAATCACTGCCTTTGCATAGAGAGGAGGATGAAGTAGACACAACAGGGAGAAACAGAGACTGCTCAGCCTTGGAGAGAAAGAGAGACCGAGGGGACAGGACTTTCTTCTTTAACTGGTCGTGTCCTGGCTCCCTTTGTTTCTGAGAAGCAACGCAGCAGTCTGTCCTTGGGATCTGGGAGTGAGTTTGCAATCTCCTTTGGAGCTAGTTGAGTCTTGAGCAGGCTCCCCAGTCTGTAGAATGAACTCCTGGGGGAGGGGGTGATGGTGAGTACTCTGTGGCCTCCCAGGGGGGCTGGCTGGTCTCTGCTTTGGGAAGAACTGAGTCAGGAATCTGACGTTTTAAAGTAAAATTAGGTAATTTGACTTTAAGTTTTGTTCAATTGATCAAGAAAGGATATATATATTTAATGTTTATTCATTTATTTTGGGAGAGAGAGAAAGCAAGCAAGGGAGGGGCAGAGAGAGAGAGAGAGAGAGAGACTGAGAATCCCAAGCAGGCTCCACACCGTCAGCTCAGAGCCCAGGGTGGGGCTCAAACTCGCAAACTGTGAGATCATGACTTGAGCCGAAATCAAGAGTCAGACAGTTAACCAACTGAGCCACCCAGGGGCCCCAAGAAAGGATTGTAAAAGCTGAAATAAATTGTTAACAATTTTTTCAAGAGGTGCACATGTAACCTCAAAAGGAAAGTCACCTAAAACAAGAACCGAAACTAGGGATTTTTGGCCGGGGACATGTTAACCTGGAACGGCGCACAAAAAGTCACGTTCATATGACATCTCCTTAGGCAAGTTCTGGAAGAGCGTTTTCTTCTAGATTCTTCATTTGCTGCTGCCCCGACTTGCTTTTCTTAGGACTTTGGCTAACATTGGAAATGTGAGTAAGCTACACTTCGGGTTTGTAATTCAATAACAGCAGAAAGATCCAGAATAGAATCTCGAAGAAGCCAATGCCGATATTCTCATAGGGCTTGTGTTTGTAGCCGATTTCCAATGAGAAACCAAGGACGTTGGCTATGAAGCTGCACATGAAAAAAAAAAAAAAAAACCACAACAAAAAACCTGCACATGGGAACGAGAGGTGTCTTATCTGATGAGTATCTCCCAACTGTGCTGAGGCGGCACATCCTTACCTGATCTTCTGGAAACACTACCTGTGGCCTGCCAGCTGATTTGCCAACGATACAGAGAGGCACAGAGAGCGCAGAGCGTCGGCTCCCGTCTCTGGAGAGCCTGTGATCAGTTTGCAAGACTAGCTGGGCTCCTTGGGAAAGGAGGGTGGGGTGGGCGCCAGGCCGGGAAAAGCTCTTCGGGAACAAGGACAGGATGCAGGGGATGGGCAAAAAAAAAATTAAATAAACCTGAACTCAGTCTCAATTACAGTGGAGCGTCAGCCACCAGGAAGCAGCTTCAAACAGAAAGCAACTACCTCATGCGCAGAGGCCCCGAAGGCTTCTCTGACGGAGCCCCCGCGGTGCAGCTATACTTAGCCCCGGTTTTCCCCAGCCCAATCTGTAGTAGAAGTTAAAGGATTCTTCATCCTATAGTAAAGGACCGTGCCTTCCCCCTTTATTTCTGATTTCTACCTTTTGCTCTGCAGTCTGTTAGTGTATGCTGCGGATGTAATGAAATGTGGCTAATTCAGCTTTGCTAAGTTTGCAAGCGTTGCAATTAACGTGAAGACCTACCGGAGGTGAAGTAGAGGTCAGAGTGGGGTTTTTTTGTTGTTGTTGTTGCTTTTGTTTTGTTTCAGGAAGTCCTAACTCCTTTTCTTACCCATTCTCCTGGTTAGCTGTAAGGGAGTTTTGTTTTGTTTTTGTTTTGCAAGCCTCTCGAATTCAAACCGGATAAAGCTTTACTTCTTTCAAGTGCATGCCATCACCAGGACTCACGGTGTCGGTGTCATTTCAATGACTATAAATAAATCCTTCCTTTAAATTAGTATAATTTCGAAACCAGAATGTTCTGAAACCGACAGGAATGTTTATCCTCAGGTAGATTAACTATAGCTCTAACAACTTTGTTCGTGCTTTGATTTGCGGAAGGAATTCTCTCTCCATCGGTAACACCGGGGCTGGGTGTTGTCGTCATGAAACGGGTGATGTGACTTCGTGAGATTTTCCACGGCCCTCCCTCTCGGGTTTGGATAAAGTCTCGCTGGGACTGGTGGGGGTGGGGGGCAAAGAGAGGAACTGTAAGTATGAGAGAGGGGAGCCGCAGGCCCCGGGGGTCAGTATGCAGTGGTGTAGACCTTGCGGGCAGAGAGATAAGGAGGGTCACACCGTGGCCCAGAGCTTGGGTCCGGCAAACCCAGCTCTCCCACCACGTGACCTTGGAGGAATTGCTACATGCCTCCTGGTCTTTGTTTTCTGTTTTCTCACGTGGGAAGTGGGGATATAAAACCCAATGCACACAGCACTGTTAACAGGATTCCATGAGATAAAAGACGCATGGGGCAATGCCCAAGAGATCAACATTAGCTGCTGGTATTGTGGCAACACTGGCTCCCAAGCTTGCTCCCTCTGGAAGGCTGGGTGAGGCTGCAAGCTGGGCTCCTCATCTGGAAGAGGGGTTTAATACCTATTCCACAGGATCGGCGTAGGAAGCAAGGGACCGCAGGTCATACCTGGGCAGTGCTGGAAACACAGCAGGTGGCCACAGCCCATCTCACTGCCGCCTTCCTACCTCTTTGCGAATTCGGAATGAGATGGAAGTCAGCCGGCCGCCTGTTTAGACTGATTCCACACAGGGAGCCATTGTATTTGGAACCCCATAGAGGGACTGACCGCAGGATCATTTAGAACACCATTTTGTATTCTCTTTTAAGGTGTTTTTGGTCATGTCTGTGAGGCTAGAACATCGTGGATTCATTTACCCCTCCAACTGCAACAGCCTTACTCCCAGGCCCTGTGTTAAACCCCGGGAAGTATAGGGGCAGCCAGCTGGCTCAGTCGGGAGAGGGTGCAACTCTTGATCTCGGGGTTGTGAGTTCGAGCCCCAAGTGAGGTGTAGAGATTACTAAAATAAACAAACAAACAAACTTTAAAAAATAAACACTGAGGAGCGCCTGGGTGGCTCAGTTGGTTGAGTGCCGGACCTCAGCTCAGGTCATGTTCTCACCGTTAGTGGGTTTAATCCCCGCGTCGGGCTCTGTGCTGACAGCTCAGAGCCTGGAGCCTGCTTCAGATTCTGTGTCTCCCTCTCTCTCTGCCTCTGCCCTGCTCTCTCTCTCTCTGTCTCAAAAATAAATAAATATTAAAAACAATAAAACATAAAAAGATCATGACCCGAGCCAAAGTCTGATGCTTAACCAACTGAGCCACCCAGGCGTCCCTGTATTTATTTTTAATTTTTAAATTATTATCTCCCAAATTGACCTTTTTGGGTATGTGTAGTGCTATGCATTTCAACACATGTACAGTTCTGTGTAGCTGTCAGGATATGGGACAGTTCTGTCACACCCTTCAGAAATTCATTCTCTGCCCCTTCGTGGTCGCACCTTTCCCCCACGCAAGCCGGTGGCGACTCCTGGTCTGTTCTCCATCACTGCAGGTTTGTGGGGTTTTTTGAGAATGTCATATAAATGGAATCATAAGTTATGTAAGCTTTTGAGACTGGCTTCTCTTATTGAGCCCAATTGCTGTGAGATTTCTCCAAGTGTTGTTTGTATCCGTACTTTTTCCTGTTTGTTACCGGGTCATCGTATGGGCATACCACAATTTCTTTGCCCACCCCACTGAAGGACATTTTATTGAAGGGCTTTTTTTAGCTGCCAGAAGGAGAAATGGGAAGGGAGCTGACCGGGGAGGAGACCAGTTGGATATCTACTTCAGGAAACCTAAGACAGGGGTCATGAGACCAGAGTCAAAGGAGACAGGTAGGGAAATTTCCAGGAGGGAGAAATGGACAAGATATGCATGCTTAGTTAGATATGAGCTGGAGGGAGAAAGAAGTCTGGGATGAAGCCCGGGTTTCTGGTTTGGAAAACAAATGGGACTACAAAATAGAGAATTCAGGAAGGAGAGCATGACCTCACTGTGGAAGGCCTTCGCGGAAGGATGACAGTCTGTGAGGCACCTGGCACTTAGCAGAGGCTCAAGAGAGGACCAGTGCCTGGGAACCCAGGTGTCCCACGCTCAGGGCGGATGCCACAAGCGCAAAGACGAAAGACACAGTCGAAGGCTCTGAAGAGTCAGGCGTGTAAGCGGGTCATTTTAACATCACCAGAAATGCCAAACTGAAGTGGAGGCATGGCATTTCCAGAGTTTGCAGGAAGGACCCTGAACTCAGCCTGCCAGCCAGAGATGGCTTCCTGGAGGAGGACGTACTTTGATGTCAGATCTTTCCTTTATGGAAAACACTGTCCTCCAGGTGGAACCACTTACAATGTGAATATTACCCAGGAGGATAAACAGGTTTGCTCTTTGGCATCAGTAGATGCTAGTCTGCATTAGATAACCGGTTCATCTAAAGCTACGAATGAGGCTGGAAAAGGCTGAGGGGAGGACAGCGTGAAAAGCCACTCTGTGGGAGTAGGCGTTGCTGAGTTATCTAACTCGGGAAAGCTGACTCAGCAACGAGACTCATCTGAGAGCTTTTAAAAATGTTTTTAATGTTTATTATTTATTTTTAAGAGAGAGAGAGAGAGAGATTGGGAGACAGAGTGCAAGTGGGGGAGGGACAGAGAGAGAGAGAGGGAGATACAGAATCCAAAGCAGGCTCCAGACCCTGAGCTGTCGGCACAGAGCCGGACCTCGAACCCACGAACGGTGAGATCACGACGTGAGCCGCTTAACCGACTGAACGGTTAAAAAGCTTTTTTTTTTTTTTTAATTTTTTTTTTCAACGTTTATTTATTTTTGGGACAGAGAGAGACAGAGCATGAACGGGGGAGGGGCAGAGAGAGAGAGGGAGACACAGAATCGGAAGCAGGCTCCAGGCTCCGAGCCATCAGCCCAGAGCCCGACGCGGGGCTCGAACTCACGGACCGCGAGATCGTGACCTGACTGAAGTCGGACGCTTAACCGACTGCGCCACCCAGGCGCCCCTAAAAAGCTTTTTAAAAAATTCAGGTAACTGAGCCTTACCGCAGACCTAAAACCACAGAGTCTCTGGGTGTGACCAATGAAAACAAAACAGAAAAGAACTCCTGGACGATTCTAATGTGAAGTCAGGTAAGACCCTAGAGTATCCAGATGGCTCGGCAATAGAGCCCAGGAACACTGAAAGAGACTTACCTTGATTTTTGCCACAGACGCAGTATAAATCGTCATCCTCAGAAATGCCAGCCATTGGTCGTAGGGAAATCAAGTCCAGTCATAGGAATGGCTCAGTTCAGCTCATCCTTATTCTGGAAAAACCAACTCCAAGCACAAGCCACACTCACTAGATGTTAGTTTATAGTCAAATAACCCTACCATGTCCAATAAAAAACATAAATGCATGAGGCTGTTAAAACACCGATAACAGCTATACTTTTTTTGAGTTCTTACTGTGTCCCAATTTTGCATATACTCAACATTTTTTTCGTCTTTCTAACAACGCAGAGAGGTCATTGTGAAATAAGCCCATTGTTCCTTGTTCAAGGTTGTACATCTCCCAGGGGCTAACCAGTCAGATTTCAAATTTCATTCTTTCCATTATATCAAATAAACAACCTTGAAAGATCTGTAATGAGGACACGAGTGACCGTTCAGCAAAAGGCCAAGGGAACCGCAAGAAAAAGCAACATGACAATGAAGTGTGTAACAAATCGGGCAAGGGAGATAATGAAAAATAAACAAAAGAAGGAAGAGCAGACGAATAGAATTTAGGGCAAAGCATCTATTAGCAAAAGACACTGAGGGACTCTTTTGTGAAAAATAATGAAATGGGCCCAGCATTTCCTGACCCGTGTTTTATGTGTGTTCAAGGCTGGTGTTTATAGTTATTCCTGAACAGTCTTGACCCTACCCTACTTCCCGAGTTGGTTTTTGTTTTTAACCTCAGAAAAACGGGTTTAAGGACCGTTTTGGTCGCATCCAGCTGTCCTACTTGTCCATCACATCCAGGCTTTGTTGCTCTCACAGCCTCTCTGCCTGCGTGTGCAGCTTCGACTCTGTCTCGAATTGTTCTAGAGTCTGAGGGCTGACAGCTGAATCCGAGTCCCAGAGACACAGACCTTGACCTTAATAGCACACTGACCTAAAAAATACACCAATTAATACACATAGGAAGAGAGGGACGAAGGTGAAGCACAAAAGAGAACAAAGGAACCGCAAAGGGGGAGTGGACGGACCGAGCTGAGAAGGCTGACCAGAGAAATCTGGATTTCATGGTAACTTTGATACAGGCTGGGAAGTGTCATGGTTACAAAAGTTCACAGCCACTGCCTCGTCTTCCTCCTCTTCCTTCTTTCCTCCTCCTTCCCCCCCACCTCTTCCTCCTCTTCCTCCCCCTCCTCTGCTTCCTCCTCCTCCTCCTTCTCTTCTTTTTCTTTTTCTTCTTCTCCTTCTCCTTCTTCTTTCCTCAACTAGGGCCAAAATAATCTGGAATTTATTTAGATACGAGAACTTCCAGGGGCGCCTGGGTGGCTCAGTCGGCTGAGCGTCCGACTTCGGCTCAGGTCAGGATCTTGCAGTTTGTGAGTTCGAGCCCCGCGTCGGGCTCTGTGCTGACAGCTGGGAGCCTGGAGCCTGCTTCGGATTCTGTGTCTCCCTCTCTCTCTGCCCCTCCCCCACTCACACTCTGTCTCTCTCTCCTTCAAAAATAAGTAAACATTTAAAAAAATTAGATACAAGAACTTTCATGGAGTAAAGTGTATTTAATAAAGGAAAGGATTATAAACAAGGCTATACAAGTCTCCCTTCCTGGATAATGTTGAGACATAATTATTATTCTCAAGCACCAACTATATGCATGGGAGTATACTGGGCACTTCAAATAAATTCCTTACTTCATTTAATTTTTTTTTGAAACTTCCTTTTTAAAAAAAACCAAAACCAAAACATTTATTTTGAGAAAGAGAGTGAGCATGCATGAGCAGGGGAGAGGCAGAGAGAGAGAGAATCCCAAGCAAGATCCCCAGTCAGTGCAGAGTCCGATGTGGGGCTTGATCCCATGAACCGTAAGATCATGACCTGAGCTGAAACCAAGAGTAGTACGCTTAACTGACTGAGCCACTCAGACACTCTAGATCTTTTTAGAAACTTCCAAGGTGAATATTATTACCCACATTTTACAGGAAAGTAAACAGAGGCTTGGTGGTGTTTCCAGGGAGACAAGTAGTGAATGGGATGGCTGGGTTTAGACAGAGTTATCTTTGACCCTAAAATAGTCTTGCTTACCATAACAGCAGGAGACCTATGGTCTTGAATTGGTTCACACTATGGGATGACCAAATCAGCAAATGGGGGCCCAACCCTGCCTTACCTTAGGGACAAGAGGGAGGAAAAGAGACAGGAGGAAAGAGAGGGACTGAGAGTGATCTCACAGGGAGCAATTCTCCAGGTCCTTCCCCCAGCACGAAGCTAAGGGAAACCTTCACCTTTTTCCTTCAGGATGAATCCTTTCAGATTTGAACGAGTGATGTTAGCACTGCACAGTTGTGCTTTCCGAGTACTGTCTGGGGCACTGTTTTCTGCATTTGCATCCTTTCTGAGAGAGAAAATAGTGAAGCTCAGAGAAAGAGGCCAGGGGCCTTGTTTTAGGCCCTGAGGAAAGCAGAGAGCAGGGGGAACAAAGCCCCCACCCAGTTTCCAAATGCAAGAGAAAACAGTATCAGCCCAAACAGCAAATGAGTATTCTTTCCTCCATAAAGATTGTGAGAAAACTGGCCTATGTTCTAGTGTCTCCTTTTAATTCCTTAGGGTAATTCTTTTTTTTTTTTTAATGTTTATTTAGTTTTGAGAGAGAGAGAGAGCGAGAGAGAGCAGGGGAGGGGCAGAGAGAGAAGGAGACACAGAATCTGAAGCAGGCTCCAGGCTCTGAGCCGTCAACACAGAGCCCTACACAGGCCTCGAGACCACAAACCGCGAGATCATGACCTGAGCCTAAATCACGGGTCAGATGCTCAACTGACTGAGCCACCCAGGCGCCCCTCAATTCCCTAGGGTAATTCTAAAGGGTGTCTTTTAAGAAATTCTTGAATCCACATGGAGAACTAAAGGACACGGGTAAGTATAAAATACAGTATAACTTTATTTTTTGTGTGTAACACTTTTTTTCCCTCCTGTCTGATTTAAAGGAGAACTGTAAACAGCAATAATTAGAAACCTCTGTTGATGGGTACACAATGTATACAAATATAAGTTTTAGGGGGGTATATACACAGGTTTTATTTCCCTTAATATGGAAACAAACTACAACAAAATGACAATGAAAATAATGCACTTATAATGGATCCTTGAATGCCTACTCTATGCCATTATGTTACATGCATTAATTTTTTTTTTTTTAATGTTTATTTATTTTGGGGACAGAGAGAGACAGAGCATGAATGGGAGGGGCAGAGAGAGAGGGAGACACAGAATCGAAAGCAGGCTCCAGGCTCTGAGCCATCAGCCCAGAGCCTGACGCGGGGCTCGAACTCACGGACCGCGAGATCGTGACCTGGCTGAAGTCGGACGCTTAACCGACTGCGCCACCCAGGCGCCCCTAAATGCTTTTCTTATTATTCCCAATTAGTTAAGAAAATGAGACTTAATGGGGTGCCTGGGTGGCTCAGTTGGTTAAGCGTCCGACTTCAGCTCGGGTCACGATCTTGCGGTCCGCGAGCTCGAGCCCCGCGTCGGGCTCTGGGCTGATGGCTCAGAGCCTGGAGCCTGCTTCCGATTCTGTGTCTCCCTCTCTCTCTGCCCCTCCCCCGTTCATGCTGTGTCTCTCTCTGCCTCAAAAATAAATAAACGTTAAAAAAAAAAATTAAAAAAAAGAAAATGAGACTTAAAAATGTGAATTAAAGTTTCTCAAGATAACACAGCCTTATTTTTTCTTCACTTAGGATTCAAAGATCAATTTGATTTCCAAGACCGTTCATTTATTAAATAACACTACACAATACGGTAGAAAATTATTTTCAGCAAGAAAGTGGAAGTGTAAAATATACCAAGAAAAAAATACCAGAGTGCCCCTGTTAACCTAACAAATTAAAAAATCTATTGGAAATAGCATAATTTGTAATCTAATTTGATCATGTAAGGTAATCAAGAACGAAAGAAACATCTTTTCCTTCATTTGTGAGCAGCCCTATCCCTAGTGGAGAACCCCAGACCAAAGGCTAGGGAGGAATAGACTCCTACTAGGCCGAAGGAAGGAAAAGGGTATAAAATTCCAAGCCCTCACTTACCCCAGCCTTCCTTTCATTTTTAAATTGATTAAACGACAACAACAACATAAGGGGTACCTGGGTGGCTCAGTCAGTTGAGCATCTGACCCATGATTTAGGCTCAGGTCATGATCTCACGGTTTGTGGTCTTGAGCCCTGTGTCAGGCTCTGTGCTGACACTATGGAGCCCGCTTGGGATTCTCTCTCTTCCTCCCTCTCTGACCCTCTCTCTGCCTCTCTCACTCACTCTCTCTCTCTCAAAATAAATAAATAAACATTTAAAAATAAAATAAAACAAGATTAAAATAAAATAAAATAAAGTTAAAAAACCCATAAGATGAAATTTAACATCTTGACCATTTTTTTTTTTAATTTTTTTTTTCAACATTTATTTATTTTTGGGACAGAGAGAGACAGAGCATGAACGGGGGAGGGGCAGAGAGAGAGGGAGACACAGAATCGGAAACAGGCTCCAGGCTCTGAGCCATCAGCCCAGAGCCCGACGCGGGGCTCGAACTCACGGACCGCGAGATCGTGACCTGGCTGAAGTCGGACGCTTAACCGACTGCGCCACCCAGGCGCCCCTCATCTTGACCATTTTTAAGTGGGCAGTTCAGTAATATCAAGGATATTCACATTGTTGTAAAACAGAGCTCGACAAATTTTCTTTTTTTTCTTTTCTTTTTTTTAACGTTTTACTTTTTATTTTTTTGAGAGAGAGAGAGACAGAGTGTGAGCAGGGGAGGGGCAGAGGGAGAGGGAGACACAGAATCCGAAGCAGGCTCCAGGCTCCCAGCTGTCAGCACAGAGCCCGACGTGGGACTCGATCTCACATACGGTGACATCGTGTCCCGAGCCAAAGTTGGACACCTAACCGACTGAGCCACCCGGGCACCCCACCACAAATTTTTCATGTTGCAAATCTGGAGCTCCATGCACATCAAATAAGAACCTCTTCCCCCTCTCCCTGCCGTTCCCCCAGCCCTTGCAAACCATTATTCTGCTTTTCTATTTCTATGAATTTGAGTACTTTACATACCGCATAAGCGGAATCATACATATTTGTCTTTTTGTGTGACTGGCTTCTTTCATTTAATACAATATCCTCAAGGGTCATCCATGTTGTAGCATGTGATGGGATTTCCTACATTTTGAGGGCCGAATAACATTTCACTGTATGTGTGAGCCACAGTCTGTATGTCCATTTGTCCATCAGTGGATACTTGTGCTGCCTGTACTTCTTGGCCATTGTGCATAGTGCTGCTAGGAACGTGTGTGTGCAAACATCTCTTCGAGATTCTGCTTTTAATTCTTTTGAATATATATCCAGAAGTGGGATTGCTGGAGCCTATGGTGCTTTATTTTTAATTTATTGAGAAACTTCCATATCATTTACCATACTAGCTGTTACATTTTATAATCCCGCCAACAGTGCTTAAAGTGTTCCAATTCCTCCACATCCTTGCCGACACTTGTTTTTTTGTTTTTGTTTTTGTTTTGTTTTGTTTTCCTGGATAGTAGCCATCCGAATAGTTGTGAGGTGATACTTCATTGTGATTTTGATTTGCGTTTCTCTGATGATTTCTAATGATGAGCATCTTTTCATATACTTTTGGTCACTTATATACACTGTCTTTGGAAAAGTGTCTATTCAAGCCCTTCACCCATTTTTTTAAAAATTAGGTTGTTTGATTTTTTATTGTTGAGTTGTCAGAATCCTTTTTTTTTTTTTAAAGTAAGCTCTTTGCCCAACATGGGGCTTGAACTCAAGACCCGGAAATCAAGAGTCACATGCTCTACCAACTGACCCAGCCAGGCGCCCCCTAGGAATCCTTTATATATTCTGGATATTAACCTCTTATCAGATATACGTTTGCAAGTACAGTCGTCCTTTGACCAACACTAGGCTTGGGCCCACCACTCTCCCCACGCAGTTGAAAACCTGCATATAACTTTTGACTCCCTCAAAACTTAACTACTAATAGGGAGAACCGCGAGGGATCACTCGTTACTGGGGCATGCAATTCACTGAAGAGACAAACTGCTCTCAGCGAGATGATTAGCATCACACTGAATTTAAAAAAAAAAAAAAATTTTTAACGTTTATTTATTTTTGAGACAGAGAGAAACAGAGCATGAGCAGGGGAGGGTCGGAGAGAGAGGGAGACACAGAATCTGAAACGGGCTCCAGGCTCTGAGCCGTCAGCACAGAGCCCGACGCGGGGCTCGAACTCACGGATTGTGAGATCATGACCTGAGCTGAAGTCGGCCGCTTAACCGACTGAGCCACCCAGGCGCCCCTCACACTGCATTTTAAGCAGATACTTGCAAGGCTCCAGCTCGGTGGCTACCAAATTATTACAAAACACTAGTCCAGTATGTACTATGGTTCATGTTATGCGGTTATGATTTAATACTGCATCTTTATGCTTGTTTTCGTTTCTCTCGACTGCTGATGTACAGTCTGTAAATGCTTGTGTGCATACATCCTGATAAATTTTAACTTTTTTTTTTTCAAAAATTTTTTTTTTCAACGTTTATTTATTTTTGGGACAGAGAGAGACAGAGCATGAACGGGGGAGGGGCAGAGAGAGAGGGAGACACAGAATCGGAAACAGTCTCCAGGCTCCGAGCCATCAGCCCAGAGCCTGACGCGGGGCTCGAACTCACGGACCGCGAGATCGTGACCTGGCTGAAGTTGGACGCTTAACCGACTGCGCCACCCAGGCGCCCCAAATTTTAACTTTTTGTAAGAGATTTGTGTACACTTTACGGCAGCAAATGATAAAATCCACATTATTTTATGCATTTATGACGTGTCTAGCTTCTAATTTTTTGTGATTTTTTTTTTTTAGTATTTCACAAGGTTTGTCTTTGAGTTTTTTCAAATTGTCCCCAATCTCCAAAAACTTTCCAATATATTTATCGAAAGGAACCTCACATGTACGTGAGCCTATGCGGTTCCTACCCGTTTAAGAGCCAACTGTGTCTTCTCCCATGCCGTAGATGGCTTTTTTGCTCTGTTAAATGTGGCCTTAGATGCACAAGTTTTTAACTTTGATGTAGTCCCACTTTTCCAGTCTTCCTCTGAAAGCCGATGTTCCAGCCCGTGTACCCCCTGTGCCACATACCTTCATCCAGTGACTCCCAAACTTGAATATGCATTAGAATCTCCTGGAGGGCTTGTTACACCATAGATTGCTGAGTCCTGCCACAGAGTTTTTGGTTCGGTAGATCTGGGATGGGGCTCCACGACCGGCATGTCTAGAAAGTTCTCAGGTAATGCAGTGGCCGATGGTCTGGGCACCACACCTTGAGAACTGCTGCTGGGGTCACTCAGTCTCTCTGTGTCTTTAAAAATTATTTCCATGCCTCCTTGCTTTTGCTGTTTGTTCCCTGCCTGGAATGGCCTTTATGCACACACCTCCTCAGTGAACTTTCACTGAACCCTCAAGTTGGAAGGAATCTTTCTCCTTCGGAGTTTCTACGTCACTTTGTATTTATTTTGTCCCTTCCCACCTTTTACTTTCGGTGATATTTATACACCAGTCACATCCTCTACTGGGATAATAGACTGGTTGATGTGAGTACTTCAGTTCAATGTCTCTTTACGTGGCCCTACAGCATCTAGCACGATATTTTACCAGCACATGTCATGGATATTGGTTAAATGAGTGAAAAATTAAGGAAATGCCCATTGAATGAAAGGACAGCAGCATTAAGGAAAGAAAAATGACATGAAAGCTATAGGAGAAGAGACAACGTAAATGGAGGGCAGTGGGGGTGGAGGAATTTTTTCCAAGAGGGAATTTTGTTTTGCCAACTACATGAAAAGCAAGAATAGATCAGGTCTATCCCAGCTGTTCTGTTTGTCTGTTTTCTTGCAGCTGTGCTAGAATTTTTTTTTTTTTTTAGGCTAAAATTGCTAATCACCATTGCCAGTAGGGCCTTTGTGATTAAAAGAACGAAAAGAAAGAAAAAGATTAATGACTTTAATTCCCAAACATTTAGGGAAATGAAAGTGTGGAGGGGGGCAGTGTTCTGGCATCTTGACTGGAACTCTATAGACTGTTGTGTTTTCATCTTGTGAGAGATCAAGACACCTCTCCCCAGGGAGGATTAGACAGGGGCCGTCGAACGTAAAACAGAAGTATCGAAGAAACCGTAATGAACTCTAGAATTAGCTCTCTCTGAACAAAATTCTAAACCAATGTTTATAAAATGAACCTGACATATCATTCCTTTTTTTGGTGCGATTTTATTTTTAAGTAATTTCTACACCCCGCGTGGGGCTCAAACCCACAACCCTGAGATCGAGAGTCTCGTGCTCTATGGGCTGAGCGAGCCAGAAACCCCATGACATCTCATTCTTTTTTTTTTTTAACTTTTTTTTTTTTAACGTTTATTCTATTTTTGAGAGAGAGAGAGACAGAGCACGAGCAGGGGAGGGGCAGAGAGAGAAGGAGACACAGAACCCAAAGCAGGTTCCAGGCTCCAAGCCGTCAGCACAGAGCCCGACATGGGGCTTGCACCCACAGACTGTGAGATCATGACCTGAGCCAAAGTCGGACGCTTAACTGACTGAGCCACCCAGGCGCCCCAGCATATCATTCTTTATTACATTTATGACCCCACCTCTCTGGCAGGTTGGACCAGGCATGATTTCTAACTTTTGCTTCTTTATTAGGATAGCCTTCATTGCAAACTACCAGTGTGTAATAGGGTGTTTCTCTGCCATCCTCTGTCTGGGACTGACAGAGCTTTGGCCGTGCACTTCTGAAAAGGCCCTTGAGCGTAGGAATTCAGTCCAGTGCATGCACCACAATCCAAGGGAAAAAGCAAGCCACAGAGAACCCTGGGGTTTCGGCTGGAACACACGTCCTGAGCACCCTCTGGAAGTTTCTGTGATTTTTGTCCCCAGTGGCAGCATTTTATTTTGGGTCAGGGCTACTACCCTGGGATCATTCTATGCAGCTGTTAACCGTTTTCATTTTTGCTTGCTGTTTGGACACTTTGGCAGATTCTATTGTGATCTCCAGTCATTCCTGTCCCAGGTGTGCTACCAGAACATTCTAACCACAGGATGTGTGTTGCTCTTTAACAGTACATAGGAAATTAAGAGAACCTTGAGAGCTGGCCTGAAAAATTTATTAAGCTCTCCTAAATCTTCCTCTTTTAAAATCATTTCTCTTAGGGGCGCCTGGGTGGCGCAGTCGGTTAAGCGTCCGACTTCAGCCAGGTCACGATCTCGCGGTCCGTGAGTTCGAGTCCCGCGTCAGGCTCTGGGCTGATGGCTCGGAGCCTGGAGCCTGTTTCCGATTCTGTGTCTCCCTCTCTCTCTGCCCCTCCCCCGTTCATGCTCTGTCTCTCTCTGTCCCAAAAATAAATAAAAACGTTGAAAAAAAAATTTAAAATCATTTCTCCATGGTGTGGTTGTGCCTGGGAGGACTAGAAATCAACGTCTCAGTCATGAGCCCAAGATTCTGTGAAATTAAACATGCCCAGAAATTAAATTTCTTTTTTAACGTTTATTTATTTTTGAGACAGAGAGAGACAGAGCATGAACGGGGGAGGGGCAGTGAGAGAGGGAGACACAGAGCCGGACGCGGGGCTCGAACTCACAAACTGCGAAATCATGACCTGAGACGGAGCCGGACACTCAACCGACTGAGCCACCCAGGCGCCCCTAATACACTATTTTAAAAGAAAGCAAAATAAAAATGACACAAAATGTTGCTAGTTACAACTCTCTAAGAAATCATGCATACCTGTTAATACAATTGAAAGGCAATATGCAAGTAAGAATATAGTTGTTCGATATTGAACGAGTTAGGACTCTGTTACAGGGAAGGAAAACTGAAATTTTAAAGGAATCTTGGCCAAGACTGGGATTTATTTGCCCCAGATCCCAAGCGACTATTGAGCGATGGAGCTGTAGCAGAGCAAGAATCCAGCTGGCCCATGGACACAACTACAACTGGGAGATTTAACATCTTCCTGAGTCTTGCCATCTCTAGACCTTGCCCTTGGCCCCATTCCTATTCACTACAATTGGCTTTGTCTACATGAAGAACACATGGCTTTCCCAAATCACACTTTCCAACTTTTACTATGTTGCCTCTGTGTATCTCGTCTCCTCTTCTCAGGACATAGTCTTATTGGATTAGGGCCCAACATAATGGCCTCATCTTAAATTAATCACCTCTTTAAAGGCCGCATCTCCAATAGCTGCATTCTGAGGGTTAGGGCTTCAACATAGGAGTTTTAGGGGGACGCAATTTGGCCCATAGCACATGATTTACTATGGTGCTTCCACCCTTGACTGATGTTTACATTATTTCCTGGATTTTGGATTGGCTTAGATGTTTGGCATTTAACTCTTTGCTTCTGCTGACTTTGAAATTGCTGTTTTCATCCACAAAGAGCATTTAATCTAAAGATATGCACCTTGTGTCAGATTGTTGGACTCTATTTTCTATGATCCTGTTGGGTCCCTTATTAATTTACTAAACAAATATTTATTGAACAGCCAGCATGTACTAAATATTAATATCTAGTGTAAATGTGAGGAAATATGATATCCTTGGGAATATCAAGGTGAATCAGCCATGGATGCTGTCTGAGGCTTTTATTCTAGTAGAGACGAAAAGTCGAAAAGCATCAATAAATATAATAAAAGAAATAGAGGTTTAAGGCAAAGTGTACTTTAGGAGATGTATGGATAAATATTATAGAAATTCAGAGGAGGAAAAAATAGCTCAAGGCTGGAAAGACTGGAGAAAGCTTCCGGGAAGGGGTAGTGTTTGAGCTGAGATCTGAGCTGTGGGTGGTACTTGAACTTATGAAGGACAAGGCTTTTCAGGAACAGAGATTGGCATCGGTGCTGCACCTGTCAGACAGACCTGGGAGGCCGGGATCTTCCAAGAGGAAGCGCTAAATGAGGGCCCAGACGTCTCCACACAGGAAGAGGGGAAAAGAGATTGGCCCCGTGATGTATCAACCTCAGGCGAATTATTCAGTCAGAAGGTAGAGTTTATTTTCCTCTCAGGTAATATTACCCTGATTCCTCAGTTCACGTTCATTCCTCCATCTACGGCAATCTGACTTCTGGAGTCAACAGAAACCTCCTAATTAGCAAACCCAGTGGTCCCTGTTCCGTTTGCTGCCCACCTGCCTTTCTATGGCATTCTACTTTCCTCCTTGAAACTTTTTCCTCCCCTTGCTCTTTGACACCCCTTCCTCCCAGCCCTCCCCTCCTCTCCTCCCGGTCTCCTCCCAAATTTGCATTTCCTAGCTTTTTAACCATCATGTAAACATTGGCCTTTCCAAGTGGCCACTTCTATTTTTTAACTATTGCTTTTTGGCCGATGTCTTTTTCTTTTTTTTTTTGAAGTGAAATTGCTCTTCTAGTATTTTCAGTCTCCACCTGGATGTTCCATGGGCTTCTTAAACTCAGGAAACCGGATTCATTTTCTTTTTTTAGATCTACACTCACTTCCTACAAGATTTCAACAGTCTTATGGCTTTCAATGCCCTTCATGTGCTGGAATCCCAAGTGGTTTCTTGAGTTTGGACTGCTTCCCTGAACTCCAGACTCATGCTTGACTTCTCAGGCTTCATATGTCCCCAACTGTACTTTGTATTCTCCCTTAAGCCCGCTGCCTTCACTGTTCCCATGTCACTGTCGCTCTTAATGACCGCTCTGTCTTTTCGATCGCTCAGATCAACAGCCTTTGGGCTGTTGCATTTTTCCCTCTTGGCATCCTGAATCTGGTCTGACCACAAGAACTGTCCACTCTACTTTCTGCATAGGGTCAGAACATGACTACACCTTCCCACCCCAGAGCTGCAAACCTAGTCCATACTATATGGTCTCTTGCTTGAATGATTGCAGTAGATTCCAAACTGGTCTCTGGTTCCACCCTGTGCCCCTTTCGTCCTCTTCTCAACAAAGCCGCCATGCTGAAACTTGTGTTGGACAGAGTGAAGTCCTCCACTTGAAAGATCCTAATGCTCTCACATCACTCAGAGTACAACCAAGTCTTTCCTGTGGCCTCAGTGTGACAGGATTTTGTTACCCCTGAAACCTCGATGCTGCCCCTGGCCCCACCTTGCCCATCCTGCAGCCTCTGGCCCCACACTCTATCTCGAATACATTGGACATGCTTCTTCTGACTTGGGCCTTTGTACTTCCTCTTCCTGTAGCCATCCCAAGGCTCACTTCCTTCAGGTTTTTGTGCAAGAGGGTCTTCAGTGGGACCTTCCAGAACCACACTATCTCAGATTCTAACTCAGCTCCCTACACTTGATATTTTCCTTCCATGCTTTATTTTTTCTTCTTAGTGCTTATTAATGTCTAAACATAAGATACATTTTACTTATTTGTTTACTGTCTGTCTCCTCACTGAGACCCAATAGAACAGAGAATTTTGTCTCCCTTTTTAGAGTTGTATCTCAATGCCCAGAACAAAGCCTGGGACCCAATAGACACTTTCCAAACATTTGCTGAATGCTGACAACACTTACATATAGTATTTATTTGTTCCCTTAGTTAAGTACCAAATCATGTACTATTCTTGTATCATCACATTGGGGCTTCTTTCAACATATGAATTTTGAAGGAACACAAACATTCAGTCCATAACATGGGTTGAATTGTGTCCTGCTCCTCCCACCCCCAAAAGATATGTTGAGGTTCTAACCCCCAGTGCTTCAGAATGTGACCTTATTTGGAAGAAGGGCCATTGCAAATGTAATTAATTAAGAAGAGGTTACACTGAAGTAGAGTGGGGCCCTAATCCAGCATGACTTGTGTCCTTGTGAGAAGACAGCCGTGTGAAGCTGAAGGCAGAGACTATAGTGAGGTATCTACAAGCCAAGGAGTTGCCGGAAACCACCAGCAACTGGAAGAGGCAAGGAAGTATTTATTTTTAGAGCCTTTGGAGGAAGCATGGCTCTGACAACACTCTGATTTTGGATTTCTAGCTTCTAGAACTATCAGAGGATAAATTTATGTTCTTTGAAGCCATGATGAAAACCAGAGGAAAGCCATAGAGCAAATGACAAAGAAAGGATGACCATTGCAAAGTGGTCTGTAGAGTACATTTTTTAACATTTCACAATTAAAGCAGACAAATCACTTCTTACGTGAATTTTTCCACTGAAGTATAACATATACGCAGAGAAGGACACACCAGATCAAAATATAGGACCGACGGAACCCCCCTTGTAGCTTTTCCCTGTTCTTTCTCCCAACAAAGACAACCGCTGTTCTGACTGCTCTCAGTGGAACAGCTCTGGCTGGTTCTGAGCTTATAGACATAGATGAAACCACACAGTCTGTATTCACCACACTGCATACCACACCCATGCTGGAAAAATGCCACCAGATGGCATATTGGGGCTGCCACCACCCTTTGTTCTCACCACCCCACAATCCCATTGTATGCCCAGACCACTTTATTCACCTATCCTGTGGATGTCCACATGGGATATTTCCACCTGGGGGCTCTTAACAAATAATACTGCCGTGAATATTACTGTATACGTTTTCTGGTGCACACACACACACACACACACATTTCTATTGGGTGTCGTATTCGCTTTTTATCACCACTGCAACAAATTACCACACAGCCCTCACTTAACACACGTTTGTTATCTCCCAGCTCTGTAGGTCAGAAATTCGCAAAGGCTCTCAGCAGGCCCTACCTTGCCTGTTCGGGTTTTTAGCCAAGTTCAGTTTCTTGCTTCTGTAGGACTGAGGGCCCATATTCTTGCTGATTCAGCATTCCTTGGCTTATGATCTTGTCTCTATCCTCAAAATTGGCAAAGACAGTTTTCAATCCTCCTGTCCCATGTCTCTGGCTGTCCTTTCACTGTTGTTTCTGTCTCTGACCACATTGGGAAAGGTTCTGGGTTTTTAAGATTGGATTGATGTGATGAGGTTGAGCCCACGGATAATTCAGGATAATTCTCCCCATATCAAGGTCTGTAACTTTAATCACATCTGAAATTTACCTTTAACCATGTAAGGTAGGAAAGTCATAGGTTCCCCAAATTAGGAGGTGGACAGCTTTGGGGAAGGGGGATGGTCTTTATTCTGCCTACCATATACCTGGTATATACCTGGGAGTGTTTACTCCCACAGAAGAGGTGCATAAATTCAACCATAGCAGATATTGTCAATAGTTTTTCAAAAGGTACCACTTTACACCCCCTCTGGCAGTCTGTGAGAATCGGCTTGCTCCACATCCTTGCTGGTTCTCAATATTGGTAGCTCTCATCGATGTTAGCCTATCTGTTGGGCAGGTAGTAACAAATAAATGGGGGTTTAAGTTGCATTTTCTTGGTGATTAATCATGAACATATTTTCATATGCTTCCTGGTCAGTTGTATAACCTCTTTTGTGAAATGCCTGTTCAAGTCTTTTGCCCATTTCAAAAACTGCATTGAAAGCAAACCATTTTTTGAACTGTGAAAACATTCATCAGGGTAGGATTTGCCATCTGCACATGCTCAGATACCTAGAAAATAAATAGATAACTCTAATGCATTTAGAATGCCAGCAAAGGAAGAAAATGAGCTAACCTTTGCAGTTCTTTTCTTATCTTTCTTCCTTTCAATAAAGCTTAACAACTAATGAAATCAATAATAGTAGCTCACATTTGTATAGTGCTTTAGGATTTACAAAGTGCTTTCACGTCCATTTTCTCATTCTCCTTTTGTTGGAAGGAGCAATAATATGTTGCTTGCTAGTCCTGCTTTCATACCGTATATTACTTTCAACAAATGCAAAAATCAAGGCAAGACGCATATATTAAAATCATCGTAGTTGGGCTAGTCAGTAGCATGATATGTGAATTTTATAATTATCCTTCTTTGCTCACAATTATCTCAAATTCGCTAATGAATATAATAAATGCTTGTAGAATGTCTAACAATCCCTCCATGCTGTTATGCTGAAAGGCACTTCTGGGAGTTGCTGTTAAATCAGGAAGAGAGCATAAATCTACAGAAGACTGGTGATTGGAAATGGGTCTGTGGCAGAGAGGAGCCAACCTCCACTGTGGAGAGCCACAGAAAGATACAAATCAAGCAGACATGTTTTCACGAAGCAGAGCACAAACAACCTTTGTACATTACGTGCTTTTTTTCATTCCTTCCACACTAGACACTAATTACTTTAGCCTTCTTTGGTACTTTAATAAAGAATTGTGCCTCTTGCTTGATAGCACGTCTTCCCTTGACCTAAATGTGTGTGTCTGGGGCTGGGAGTCAGGGAGGACTAATATCTATGTGTAGCTGTGAAATGAGAGAAACTGTTAAGAAAAGCAATAAACATGCATTAAAATTCTCAGGCTAAAACGTACCCTGCTTTTTTTTTTTCTTTTTTTTTTTTTTGCTTCTTGACATTTTGAATACCACCATGCTATAAAAGTATATGACCTCTTTTCCCATCAAGTTTACAACCTTAAAAGATGAGACAGGCCAATGCAAGACAGAAATGAAAAACATAAATGTAATGAGTTTTTTTTTTTTTTAATACGGCCACCTCAACAGCAGGATCGTATCTCATGAGAAGTGACTTGTCCTCTTCTAGTTTAGTAAAAGCCTGCAACGATCGAGAGTTTGACCTGCAAACGTGATGCTACAGCCGCTGTGCGACGTTTATCCCTTCTTCCTCGGTCACCGCCTACCCCAACAGACCTTATTGCCTTGTGTCACTTCTTTATTTTTCATACTTGTGTCACTATCATGTGACTGCATGCACGTCATGGTACCACTCCACGTGCACTTTCCTTTTCCTGTCCACTCGCTGCGTGGAATGCATTTGGGTGTCTGCACTTCACCCACGCGCTCCCCGGTGCAGCTTCCACACTTCCTGCAGGCTGACTGCCCTCCTGATTCAAGGAAGGACATGTGGCTGTGGCCAAAGCTCATCAACACAGTCCCGCTCCTGGCCAGGGAGGGGGACGTGCCTTCATGTTGCAAAGGGGTTTGCCGGAGCTCTTCACAACGAAGCGGCTCCATTCTCTTGAGACAAGGAAGCCTGTGGGCCGGGGAGGGGAGGCACGAGCCGACTTTGCAGAGGGCAGATGAGAGATTGGAAGACGCTTAGCCTTCCGCGACATCATGGGAAACTGCAATGAACCAACAGTCCTGATGCTTAACTTACAACACAGCTCCTTTATTATTTTTTAATGTTTATTTATTTTTGAGACAAAGAGAGAGTTCACAAGTGCCTGCGCGTGCAAGTGGGGGAGGGGCGGAGAGCACAGGAGGGAGAGGCAGCCTCCACCTGTCAGCACAGAGCCCAATGCGGGTGAGATCACGACCTGAGCTGAAATCAAGAGTCGGATGTTTGAGCCATCCAGGTGCCCCACAACACATCTCCTTTAGGGCATAAAGCTATTTCAAGTGGTTTTTCTGTTCTTCACAACTGAGTGTATCAGAACAGGTATGTTGCTTTTAAAGTGTATTTATTTTGAGAGAAAGAGCCGGGCAGGGGCAGAGGGAGAGGGAGACAGACAGGGAGAGGGAGAATCCCAAGCAGGCTCTGCAGTGTCAGCGAGGAGCCCGATGCAGGGCTAGAACTCACAAACTGAGAGATCATGACCCGAGCGAAGTTGGATGCTTAACTGACTGAGCCACCCAGGTGCTCCTGATATGTTGTTTTTAAAATACTGTGTATTCATAGAAAATTTGAGGTGTCTAAGCTCAATAGATCAGGAGACAATCACCAATGAAAATATAGTTTGTTACAACTCCCAAGGAGGTGGGGGGGGGCATGCCACACCAGGGGGTCCACATGCGGAAGAAGCTCCTGGGTTGGTTAAGAGCAGCAGGGGAGGGAGAAACTTGGGGCAGGAGCTTTTATTGTGGTTTCTGTGGGAGGAACGGGGAGGCACCGCAGGAATGTTTAGGATTGACTAGTTCGGATGATTTCCGGGCTCTAGGGCATCAGTCGTCCCTAGTTGTCTAGTATCTGGCTCTGGGGTGACTAGGGCGGCGGGTAGTGACCCAGAGTTTGAGGGCCCTACCAAGGAGAGTTGGAGTGTGGGTTCTGCATTGGTTGATTTGCACTTAAAAAGCATGCTCATGGGTTTGGTGTTTAGTATCTCTGGGAAGTGGCTCTTCACCCTGGAAGGGAAGTCTTCTCCAGGGCCACAAGGCCCCAGATGTCAAAGCATCAGAAAATAGAATATCAAAGCCATGGTTAATACATATGTTCACAAAAAGCTTAATAAAATCACCTAAGATTATGTTTTTGCTATTAATATTGCAAAAGAAACAGGGAGACAACTAAAGCTGATTTTTCATGATACCACCACAAATTTTCTAAACCAAAAAAAAAATGTTTTTAATTTAAAAAATGTTTACTTATTTATTTTGGGAGAGAGAGAGAGGGAGAGAGAGAGAATGAGCACAAGTAGGGGAGGGACAGAGAGAAAGAGGGAGAGAGAGAATCCCAAGCAGGCTCCCCACTCAGCTCGGAGCCCAACATGGGGCTCAATCCCATGACCCTGGGATCATGACCTGAGCCATGATCAAGAGCTGGATGCTTAACCCACTGAGCCATCCAGGCGTCCCTCTAACCAAAACATATATATATATATATATATATATATATATATATGTATTATTCACGATCTTCATGGAATAAAGCATTCTGAATTGCCATACTCTCCATAGAGTTATTGATTACTTGGGCATGGTTACCGTTATTTTATTAAAGAAGTCTCTGGGATACTTTGCTTTCTCCTGTGTTCATTCAACAATGTGTTCTGAGCACCTAGCATGTCCTGGGTGCTGAAGACATAGCAAGGACCCTGAGAAAGTCCCTCTGTCTTAGAGTTTATATTCTGGAGGCAGTGGGGTAGACTATAAATAGAAATTAAGCAATTACATAAGACGACTCCGTACAGTGATCAGATCATCGGCACCATAGGATGAGGCCAGGGGAAGGTCTCGAGTTTTGATTGGGGACCAAGAAACCGGATCCATTTCTTTCTCCTCCTCTCATTGCCCCTCCTCCTTGGATACATTCTGAAGGTATTTTATTTCATGCTTCGGGCTCTAAGGGCTTCTGCATCAAAGCGCAGGTGGCTTTCACCCCTCCATTTTCATCCCACTGCCCCAGATGGTGACGGCCTTTCCACCTTATGTGTATTGTCAGAGCAAAGGCAACTCACCAACACCACAGAGGCTCGCTCTCCCTCTTTCTGCTTTCTTTTTCTGAGAGAAACGTGAGATTTTGGGTCATGATCCCACAGTTCTTGAGTTCGAGCTCCACATCGGGCTCTGCGTTGACCGTGCAGAGCTTGCTTGGGATTCTCAGTCTTGCCCTTCCTCTCTGCCCCTCCCCTGCTCACACTCACTCTCTCTCCCTCAAAGTAAAGAAATAAACTTAAAAAAAAAAAAGAAGAAGAAGGAGAAAAGACACCAGGCATGCATGTGAACCGGCATGTGAAGAGGGAGCAGGAACATGGCCACCTGCCGGCTAAGGAGAGAGACTGTAGAGGAAGCCAATGTTGCCAGCACCTTAATCTTGGATTTCTAGCCTCCAGAACGGTGAGAAAATAAATTTCTGTTGTTCCATCGACGTTATTATATGACAGCCCTAGCAAGCTGATACAGTGAAGAAGAAGGGGCCCCCGCCAGCACATGTCTTGCTGATACGAATTTTCTCCTCCATCCAGTCTATTCTGTCCCACTCATTCCAGACTTTGTGTCTTTGCTTTGCCCCTTCTGTGCCCTGACATCCGAACCATATTCTTCCCAGCGTCCGTTTCCTTTCTACTGCCAACAGCATCTTGCTTTTCCTTTAAGCAGCCACCATTCTTACCATCTCAATCCATGCAGTTGGGAGGGAGAAATGCTATATAAGCTCTCTGCCCCTTCCCCGCCCCCCACCCCCCGAAGTCTGCAGAAGCTGAGTCAACAAGGAGTCAGGTAGATCCAGGACTTCTGTGCAGCCCTAAGGAAGGAGATCTTCTCCATCTGAGCTGCTTGGCTGATAGCTTGTCAATCCACAGCTGCCAGATGTGACTACTTGCCTTCTGGAAATGCAGTGAATTCAGAAAACAGCACTGAGACCACATCCTAATGACATCATTTGGTCTCAGTCCAGCCTTCCCTGAGCTTAATCCTTACCTTCTTAATTACATGATCCAACCACTAATGCCTCCCTGCCCACTTTTTTTTTTTTTTTTTTTTTTTTTTAAAGCAGGGTTAGATTGAGTTTTTATAACTTGTAGCTGAAAGAGTCACGACTAGGGGCGCCTGGGTGGCTCAGTTGGTTAAGCGTCCGACTTCGGCTCGGGTCATGATCTCACGGTTCATGGGTTCAAGGCTCGCATCAGGCTCTGTGCTGAAGCTCAGAGCCTGGAGCCTGCTTGGGATTCTGTGTCCCCCTTTCTCTCTGCTCCTCCCCTGCTTGCACTCTGTCCCTCTCTCTCTTAAAAATAAACATTAAAAAAATTAAAAAAAAAATAAGAGTCACGACTATAAGTATTGCTATTTTGGCTTTCTTTTGACAACCATTTGCTTGATAGATGCTTTCACTTTCAATCTGCAGGTGTCTTTAGGTCTAAAATGGGTCTCTTACAGGCAGCATATAGATGGGTCTTGCTTTTTATCTATTCTGTCATCCTGTGTCTTTTAACTGGAGCATTTAGCCCCATTTACCTTCCAAGTAACTATTGATAGGTATGTATTTATTGCCATTTTATTACTTGTTTTGTGAATGTTTCTCAAGATCTTCTCTGAACCTTTCTTGTCTTTCTTTCTTTCTTTCTTTCTTGTGTTGCTGATTTTCTTTAGTGATATATTTGGATTTCTACCTCTTTATTCTTTGCATATTTATTAGTGGTTTTGATATATGGTTACCAATAATTTTGTATATAACCTCTTCTGCATGTAGCAGTCCATATAAGGTTGATAGCCATTTAAGTTTGAACCCACTCTTTTTCCTTCTCCTTCTCACGTCTTAGATATATGTTATTATGTTTTATAGCCTTTTTTTTTTTTTTTGGTGAGTTCCTTGACTGACTTTTTACTACCTTATGATCCAGCAGTCGAACTACTGGGTATTTACCCAAAGAATGCAAGAACACCAATTCAAAGGGATACATGCACCCGTGTGTTTATAGCGGCATTATTTACAGCAGCCAAACTATGGAAGCATCCCAAATGTCCATTGATTGATGAATGGAGAGAGAAGTGATATTATATATGTAATTCAGCCATAAAAAGGAATGAAATCTTGCCATTTGCAGTGACCTGGATGGAGCTAGAGAGTATAAGGCTAAGTGAAATTAATCAGTGAAAGACAAATACTCGATGATTTCATTCATATGTGGCATTTAAGGAACAAAACAAATGAGCGAAGGGAAAAAAATAAGAGACAGAGAGAAATCAAGAAACAGACTCTTAATTATAGGGAACAAACTGATGGTTCCCAGAGGGGAGGGGGAGAGAGAGGGGGAGGGGTGAACGGGTGATGGGGATTAAGGAGGGCACTTGTGATAAGCACAAGGTGATGTATGGAAGGGTTGAATCATTGTATTGTACACCTGAAACTAATATAACCCTGTATGTTAACTAACCGGAATTAAAATAAACACTTAAAAAAAAAAAAGGGAGAATCCCAATTTACAGACTAAATTGGATTCATTCCTTAATGCCCACCTCCTACTTCACCTCCTTCATCACTCTTTAATCATTTCCTCCAGCACACAGACTCTCTCTTCTCTGAATTTTCAAGGAATTTAAAGTCTGTGAGTTGACTAGCCTTGTTTATATTTCTCTTTTCTTTTCTTCACCCCTCAGACCCTCCCGGGCACCCCCACCCCCCCACCATACTGTATTACAACGGGCCAACTAAAATCTCTACGTGCTTTCTCTGGCTCTCTCACTGGTTTATCTCATTGGGTTCCTCCAGGCACCTTGGGAGAGGTTAAGTGAAAGTCGCACCGTAGGGTTTGGGGGGAAAGAAGGGGTAAGAGGGCTGTGCCCTTCTGATAGTTAAGATTAAATTTGCCTGCAATGACAAAACCCCAAAATAGCAACGGCTTCAATTAAACAGACATTCATTTCTCTTTCACATAAAAGAATGGCGGTCTAGAGCCCAGGCTGTGCCACAGAGTCAGAGCTCGGGGCTCCCTTCATTTTGTAGTCTGCCGTGAGTGACGTCAGCTCCTGATCCCGCCTCATGATTCCAGGAGTTTGCCAAGATGGCAACAGGCAAGAGGGCGGAAGGATGAAGTATGGCCTTGTTCTTTTCCCTTAAGAATCCCCACCAGGAGTTGCGTTTGTCATTTCTGCTTTCATCCCGTTGGACAGAGTCTAGTCACACTAAGCTACAAGAGAGGCTGGGAAACGTAGTCTATATTCCAGGCTGTGGTCCCAGCAAAGAAGGGGGGGGGGAGGTGGGGGCAGGTTGTCTTACTAAGGATGGGGAAAGAGACATGGGGGTTACCGAGAGTCTCTGTCACTGTCCTCTGAGTCCTTTCTGCTCTCTGGTTGCTCAGCCCAACACCATTCTTAGGTTGTCGCCTATTGTTTCGTATTCGGGTTCTCTTTCCCCAGAAAGACTGCGAAGGCCTGGTGGGCAAAGGCTGTATTCAGTTTTTCAGCTTTGTCAGCTCCTTGGATGGTGCTTTTTACATTCTGTCTTCATGATCATAAATCTATATTTGGTGAGGAGAGGAGGACTTGAAGCAGGAAACCAAAAGCAAGGTGTCGTAAGGTTTAATTATTCCCCCAAAGATCACCCAGCATGAAGCCAGGCCCACACTCTTGCTCAGGCTTTGAAATCAGACAGTTCAGAGGCTCCCGGGGGGCTCAGTCGGTTACGCGCCTGACTCTTGGTGTCAGCTCAGGTCATGATCTCACAGTTTCAGAGTTTGAGCCCTGAGTCAGGCTCTGCGCTGATGATGCAAAGCCTGCCTGGGATTCTCTCTCCCGCCGTCTCACTCTCCCTCTCTCTCTGCCCGTGCATTCTCTCCCTCTCCCTCAAAAATAAAAAATAAATAAACTTAAAAAAAAAAATCAGACAGTTCAGTTCTAGAATCCTGGCTTTACTTCCTTTGAGCTGATGGTCATGGAAAAGCAAGTAAAGGTCTCTGAGCCCTATTTTGCTTATTTATGAAAACAGGATTAATTGCTTTCTTTCAGCGTTGTTTCCGCAACCAGTTTGTGTAAATGCCCGGCACATTATGGGATTCACTTATTCTTTCCTTTAATCTGCAGTGATAACGGACCGGGAGCTGGTCTGTAGTTGGATGCCATCCAGCTTTGTATGCATCTAAATCAGCAGACCAGGATTTTTCTAGGCCATGCGAACTGTGTCTTCTCTTTCCCTGCCTTCTGCATTTAAGACTTAATCTTTGTCCTTCAAGGGCAAAACAAAGGGTGATCCAACATATAATCACGACGTTAATATAAGAAGTATCTACGTGTGCACACATGACTGAGTGAGTAGCATCTATTGGAAGATGTCTTCTGCCCTGACTTGCAAACAGCAACTGTAACTGAATTATGCAGAAAAGTTGCAGGCACAGTCCTTTCTCCTTTGTATCCCCCTCTACTGCAACAACAAATCATTGCCCCGGGCAACTTTCAGCAAATCTTTTAGAAGGCTCCTGAAGCTTGAATATAGGATGCTCTTGGTCCTCAAACGTCAGAATTATAATAGGATTAACCCTCAGAAAATTTTCTGCTTCTCCTATGCATGTCTCTAAATGAGCCAACAAATTAACTTTGTGCTTAATTCATATCAGGTCCGATTTCTGAGGTTTGCACCGGCAAGAGTCTAACACACAGAGATTATAAAGGATCCCCCGCCCCTCCCCCGCTTCCCCTTGTCAAGAAAACAGACTGAGAGAGAGCCCAGTGACCAAGAGGTAGCTCATCGAAGACTGCCCTTTTCATAAACAGACTACAGACTTCTTTTGTGCTGAATTCATATGAAGGTGCTGATGCTTACACCGGGAAGAATCTACATCGAAGACTTAGAAATCATCTTTACCTTTTCTTCTCCTTTTGTCAAGCATTTCTCTTCTTTTTTTTTTTTTTTTAATTTTTTTTTTCAACGTTTATTTATTTTTGGGACAGACAGAGACAGAGCATGAATGGGGGAGGGGCAGAGAGAGAGGGAGACACAGAATCGGAAACACGCTCCAGGCTCTGAGCCATCAGCCCAGAGCCCGACGCGGGGCTCGAACTCACGGACCGCGAGATCGTGACCTGGCTGAAGTCGGACGCTTAACCGACTGCGCCACCCAGGCGCCCCAAGCATTTCTCTTCTGTATCAAACACGATCCTGTACAATTTGGGGCACGTACATATTAAATATTCACAGGCACTATTGTGCATCTTCAGTTCGATACAGACCAGGTCTACCTATTTGTTTAAAGCCTTGTTTAAAGGCTACCTATTTGTTTAAAGGTTAAAGTGGTTTCTTATGCATCTATGTTGCCATTTCAATTTTACAAACTCATGGATATGCCTATTTCTATGTTTTTTGCTATGCCTGGACACTGCCCAGTATATGGCAGGTACTAAATCCCTTACCCAAAGCCCTGGGGTATTTCAGAATACTCTGGACTTTAAAACGGTGACACAGAGTATAAACCTCCCCAGTGGGGCCTCAGGAAGTTCCCTGTTGCCATGCGGTGATCTATTTGCATATGATATGAATATTAACACTAATTAAGACTGAATAGGCTCATGTCATTTTAGGTCAAGCTTTGTTACCAAATGAACTTAAAAAAATTTTTTTTTAATGTTTTATTTATTCCTGAGAGAGAGAGAAAAACAGAGCATGAGCAAGGGAGGGGCAGAGCGAAAAAGGGACACAGAATTCGAAGCAGGCTCCAGGCTCTGAGCTGTCAGCACAGAGCCCGACGTGGGGCTCGAACTCACAAGCCATGAGATCATGACCTGAGCCGAAGTGGGACGCTCAACCGACTGAGCCACCCAGGGACCCCTACCAAATGAACTTTAAATATTTTTGTGTTTTGGAGCTTTCAGGTTTTAGAATTTTGAGTCAGAGTTTGTGTCCCTCATCATCTCTCTCAGAGCAGAGACTAAATTCTGGTCAAAGTGATACCAAAACCCCTCCTGAGATCATTTTGTATTTTATCTAAAGTTCAAGGGCAGTATAAATAGAGGGAGAATGTTTGGAATAAAGATATTACACACACACACACCAGTTACACACACACGAACACACGCACATATGTGCAGAGACATAATGGAAGATATAAAGCGCCTTGTTAGTTTTTAACGATAGTTTTCTGCAGTTAGAGGGATTATGGATGAGTTTAGTTGTTTTCTCTGCGTTTTCCTGTGTTTTTCAAGTTTCTGCTTTAAACATCTCATTTTCTTTTTACGATAAAAGGCTTTTTGGGGTGGCTGCCTGGCTCAGTTGGTGGAAGATTCAACTCTTGATCTTGGGGTCGTGAGTTCAAGCCCCATGAGATGACTTGAAAATAAAATCCCTACAAAATAAAATAACATACAATACAAGGGCATTGGGTAATCCAAGGTCTCATCTTTCACTCACCGTCTTTTTCATCCCTTCCTTTCTAGAAGTTATGTGTCTTTGTCTCCCTGGTCTGATTTTGTTTGCTGGGCTTACAAAAGAGTGTTGAGTAATAATATGGTAGGAACCATTCTTGTCTTATTCCTGACTTCAATAGGAAAGAATGCATTTATAGAATTAAAAATGATATGAATATTAGTTTTTAAAGCTTTCATAATTTTGATTTGATTTGATTTGATTCCATATAAGAATTTAAATGGGGTGGACAAAGGATCTTTCCACGTGAAAGGATCCAAACACAAGTATGAAACAAACTACTTTATGGTTATAATCTTCCCCACTTCTTTTCCAGGGGATGGGCAACTGTACCTGCATGCAGGAAATCAATAATCATCCAAACACTGATTGAAGTTTGATTTAACTCTACCTGGAAGAATCAGTTTTATAAAATAAGTTCAAGAAATTATAACCTGCTGGGTTACCTGGGTGGCTCAGTCAGGTGAGCATTATACTTCAGCTCAGGTCATGATCTCATGGTTTGTGAGTTCAAGCCCTGCATTGGGCTCTCTGCTGTCATCAGGGGAACCTGCTTCCGATCCTCTGTTTCCCTCTCTCTCTGGCCCTCCTCCGCTCACACTCTCTCTCTCAAAAATAAGATAAACATTAAAAAAATTATAACCTGAAGGTAACATGGAAATATTTATCAAAGAGGAATGGGAAATAAAAAGTAAGTTGACAAATATAGGTGCAATAAAATACTCCAGAATGATCATCGGGAAACTAAAAAACAAAACAAACAAACCAACAAAACCCGATTTCAGAAAAAGTTCTAGATGGAGTCAAGGAAGAGTAAACAAACAACAATAAAAACAGGAAAACTTCACAAAACTCCAAGGCAAATATCTCCTGTGTTAATGATTAAGGAACAGAATATATCAAAACCGTGTTAGGAAAGTGTAAGATACATTTACGATCGGGTCAAGGTTTGTAAGAACAGATTGCAAGGAAAGACAGAAAATGAGAAAGAAAAATGCACTTTGTTGTCCGCCCCCCACCCCCCCCAAAAGAATGAACTCTGTCTCCGTGTGCACCACGCTTGTTGTTGCCTGGCGGTGAGAAAGCTCTAGAAAGGGGATGGCCTCCTGTGTCTCTGATTTGAGTCCTGGCTCCTGCCCTTCCTTCACCCCCCTCACTCACCACTGGGACTTATCCTGGGGTCCTCATAGCTTCTTGCAATCCAGAAGGGAGCCAGAAATATTAACAAAGAATCCATTTCCCCCTCCCCCCACCCCCACCCCCACCAACGCGCCCTTGGGTCACTAAATTGCTTTTGATTCCAGGATGGTTTGTGTAAACAAAGCTAAATTCTGTAGAATTAGGCAGATCATACATAACATTTTAAAAAGAAAGCAAAATTCTATTTTGAGGGCAACATTGCCGAAACAATGCTGAGATCAGCTCTTTTCGGATCACAAGATACTTTTATATGTTAAAGGAGAGACTGTCTTGTTTCCTGTACAGCAGTTTACAGGAAATTTTAGCTATTAAAAAGTTGTTGCGATCCTATTGTCTTACTCGTTTTCTGCAAATAATTTTTCTAGTTCTATTTCCATGCTGTCATGATAACTTCCCTTCTAGTGTTTAAAGTGTTAAGTTTTAGCATATCCGAAATATACAAATGACCATGGTATGGGGACATGCTCTCAGATGACTTGTTTGACCTGGAAACTTCAGGATTCAGGTTTTAGCTCTTTCCAGAAGCAGCGTAATTTTAGGAGAGGAAGTGCTGCTCTGACTCCAAAAGATTGAGGACTAAGACCTACAAGCAAATGCGTGAAGCATTTACGCCCAACCACCCCTACGGCCAAGGCATTGCTTCACTGTCACTGCAGGGGGAGAGGAAGAGAAATGGCCTGCCTCCCTGGCTTCTCCCCTGCTCACCAGCACCTGCGAATGAATCTCCTTCTGCAGAAGCAGGAGCTGGAAGGCTGGGGGCTGAGGGCTGGGGGCTATTCTGGACGCTGAGCCTGTCCCGGAAGCTGGAAGCGTGCCAATCCCCACTGAGGGAAGAAGGAAGGACGCCAGGCCCCTCCTGAAGAATATCTATCTATGGATTGCTATGAGCATTAAGCCAAAAATAAGTGGGACCACTCTTTAATGTTTATTTATTTTTGAGAGAGAGCCCGCAAGCAAGCAGGGAAGGGGCAGGGAGAGGGAGACACGGAATCCGAAGCAGGCTCCAGGCTCGGAGCTGTCAGCACAGAGCCCGACGCGGGGCTCGAACCCACCAGCCGTGAGATCATGACCCGAGCCGAAGTCGGACGCTCCACCGACTGAGCCACCCGGGCGCCCCTAAAAGGGACCACTTTCGATAAATGACCAAAAGAATAAACAGCGGGGACTCAGATAGTCATACACCTGTGCTCATCGCGGCAGGACTCTTCCCAAGAGCCAAAGGGTGGAAAGAACCCAAATGTCCATCAGCAGATGAATGGATACCTAACTGTGGTAGATGCACACAATGGAATGTTACCCGGCCATGAAAAAGCACGAAATTCGGACACAGGCTACGTTGCGGATGAACCTCGAAAACACGCGAGATGGACGAAGCCAAACACTAAAGGATAAATACTGCGTGACTCCACTTACATGGGGTACCTAGAAGAGGCAAATTCACAGTGGTAGAAAGTAGAGATTACCAGGGACTGGGAGGAGGAGGAAATGGGGGTTGGTGTGGCATGAGGACAGAGCACGGACGATAGCAATGTGAAGCACTGAATGCCCCTGAATTATGCACCTGAAAATAGTTAAAATGGTACATTTTACGTTATGTATATTTTAACATGATCAGATTAAATTTTTTAGAAATCATTCTCAGAGAGAGAGAGAGACACAGACCATGAGTGGGGAGAGGAGCAGAGGGAGCAAGACAGAATCCCAAGCAGGCTCCGCACTGTCAGCACAGAGCCTGACACGGGGCTTGATCCCAAGCCCCTGGGGTCGTGACCTGAGCCCAAATCAAGAACTGGATGCTCAACCAGCTGAACCACCCAGGCACCCCAATATTTTACCATAATCAAAATGAAAACAAAATAAAAGGTAATGGGGCGCCTGGGTGGCTCAGTCGGTTAAGCGTCCCACTTCGGCTCAGGTCATGATCTCACGGTTCGTGGGTTCGAGCCCCGCGTCGGGCTCTGTGCTGACGGCTCGGAGCCTGGAGCCTGCTTCGGGTTCCGTGTCTCCCTCTCTCTCTGCCCCTCCCCTGCTCGCACTCTGTCTCTGTCTGTCTCTCTCTCTCAAAAATAAAACATTAACAAAGCAAAACCATCAACCAACCAATCAAACAAGCAAACAAAAAATCCGGAGCCCATATTCCTCTCTAGCAACTGCCCCAATTCTTTACTCTTGCTCACAGCAGAAGTTCCTCAAAATTGTCTGTACTGTATAACCTCAGTTCTGTCCTCAACCACTACCCTCTGGCCTCTGTCCCCACCACACGGCTGATCAAGATTACCAGTGACCCCCATTTGCCCAAACCAGGGATCAGTCCTCATCTTTCTTGGGCTCACAGTGGCACTTAGTGGCGGACTGCTTCCTCTTTAACACTATCTTTTCTTATTTTATTTTCTTATTTGGTGCCATTCTCTCCCGGTTTTACTCCCGTTACACTGACTATTCCTTCTTGGTCTCCTCTGCTGACTCTTTCTGTGCCCACAGTTTGAAGCCTCTTTTCTTCTACGTTTGCCCTCAGTGATCTCACCCTGTTTCGTGGCTATAAATGCCGTTGACAAAATTTTTTTTATGTTTATTCATTTTTGAAAGACAGAGACAGAGCATGAACAGGGGAGGGGCAGAGAGAAAGGGGGACACAGAATCCAAAACAGGCTCCAGGCTCTGAGCTGTCAGCGCAGAGCCCGACGCGGGGCTCGAACTCACGGACCGCGAGATCGTGACCCGAGCCGAAGTCGGACGCTCAACCGACTGAGCCACCGATATATAAATGCCATTTATACACTGATGGCTTCCAAATTTATAACTCTAGTTCTGACCTATCTCTTGAACACCAACCAGATAGCCCATTGGACTTCTCCAAGACTGTTTAATGGGCATCTCAAATTTAAGAGGTCTAAAATGAAAATTTTAAAATAAAGTTTATTTATTCTTGAGAGAGAGCATGAGGTCAAGCAGGGGAAGGGTAGACAGAGAGAGGGAGAGAGATAATTCCAAACAGGCTCTGTGCTACCTTCTCAGAGCCTGATGTGGGGCTTGAACTCATCAATGATGAGATCATGACCTGAGCAGAAACCAAGAGTTGGACTAAAGTGCCCAAACTATTTTCAAGGGCACTGAGTTCAGCCCTCTGCCTTCCTCAGAAAGCTAAGACATAGTCTTTCTTTTCCTTTGGTGTCTAAATGGAAAAATGCACACAGCTTTGTTTTGTTCAGAATAAAAGCCTAAGATATATGAAAACTCCTTGTTGAAGGAATATTTCTGGAATATGTATTGCTTGCCAGGCTCTCTGCTTTGACTGAGGCCATAAACATGTATGGAACACAGTTCTTGATTCTACGGTTTACTACTTTTTTTTTTTTTAATGGAATAGATTAAAAAAAATTTTTTTTAAGTTTATTCTTTTTTTTTTAGTGTTTATTTTTTGAGAGAGAGACACACACACACACAGACAGAGATGAGTGGGGGAGGGACTGAGAGAGATAGGGACACAGAATCGGAAGCAGGCTCCAGGCTCTGAGCCGTCAGCACAGAGCCTGACGCGGGGCTCGAACTCACGAACCGCAAGATCATGACTTGAGCTGAAGTCAGACGCTCAACTGACTGAGCCACCCAGGCGCCCCTAGGGTTTAATACTTGAATAGGGGAAACAGATATGTAAGTGCACGATTTTCTTACCTTATTTGAGTTACTAAACATCAATATAGTAGACTAACTTCCCAGTGAAAGGTGGCAAAGGATATTAAGAGACAAGCCATACATACACACAGTGCACGTGATCCTTAAGCACGAAACTATGCTTTACTTAATTCATAATAGAAGATATACAAAGAAGAACAAAAGTGACATTGCATTGCTTACCTATTTGATTGGCAAAGGTAAAAAATCTAGTAACTACTGTGTTGGCAAGCGGTTGGGGAAGAGACACTATCACATGCATGACTGGTGGGAATATGCGTGAGTACAACATTTATGGAAAGCCATTTGATGGTACTCGTCAAAATCTACAATCAAAGGGACAGGGGTGCCTGGGTGGCTCAGTCAGTCAAACGTCCCACTTCGGCTCAAGTCATCATCTCGTAGTTCGTGAGTTCTAGCCCCGCGTCAGGCTCTGTGCTGACAGCTCAGAGCCTGGAACCTGCTTCAGGCTGTGTCTCCCTCTCTCTCTGCTCCTACCCCACTCATGCTCTGTCTCCCTCTCCCTCAAAAATAAGTAAACATTTAAAAAAAAAAAAAAAAAAAAAAAGAATCAAAGGGACAAAAAAGAGCCAATGGAAAGAGCTCCAAAGCTGGAACAATCTGAGCAACAAAGTAAATAAAATCGTGTTGGGTTATAAGCTGGGGGCTAAAATAAATATCCGTGGGTCCATTCTGATATAGTCTAATGCCCAGCACCTTAAGTGTGGATTGCATACAATGACTTGATTCCAGAGAGTACGGAGAGGGGTGGGGGATAACTTCAGCGAGAAGAAAGCTGCCACCTACCGTCACAGCTAGGTGATCATGGTCAGCACCAACAGTGATAAGTTATGCTGACAGTGTATTCACTTGACGTGGGGTGCGAAACACGACACTCTAACCTCTTTTTCCCCCAGACACATCATCCCAGTGTAACCAGGAGAAAAATGGCAGACAGGGGCGTCTGGGTGGCGCAGTCGGTTAAGCGTCCGACTTCAGCCAGGTCACGATCTCGCGGTCCGTGAGTTCGAGCCCCGCGTCGGGCTCTGGGCTGATGGCTCGGAGCCTGGAGCCTGTTTCCGATTCTGTGTCTCCCTCTCTCTCTGCCCCTCCCCTGTTCATGCTCTGTCTCTCTCTGTCCCCAAAATAAATAAACGTTGAAAAAAAAAATGGCAGACAAACCCCAATAGAGGGATTTCCTACAAAATACCTGAGCAGTACTCCGTATATTTGTAAGAAGGGGCTAACGAGAAAGGGTGGAAATTGCTGACGAGTGACAAGTGATAGGATCAAGGGATAACAATGAGTCCCGGTGCTGGGCCACTCTACGTTTCCAGTGACAGTGATCCGCGTGCTTCTTTTTCTCCCAAGTAGCCTGTGGTAGGAGTAGAGACAACAGGATAGATCGATCCCGGATTTGGGCCGTGAGTGGGGTAGAAGGACCGAGGGGTCTGGGAGTAGAGGGCAAGGAGCGCCAAAGGGACAGGGTAGCCGGGAAGGGAAGGCAACGAGCCCAGAAGGAGCCGGGTGCTGCGGGCAAGGGAGCGGCCAGGGGGTCGGTCTGGATTTGGTGGAAGGGTGTGGGTAGGAAATTCCGGTTCGGGTCAAAGTGCGGGGCTCCTCAAGTGTGAGATTTGAGGGCCACGCCTTAAAAAACTTGGTACATTGGCACAATGATAAGTAACGTTACTTAACATTAAGGTAAATGGGAAGGGCAGCGGTAAAGAGATGGGAAAAAACAAAGGGTGTTTGAGAAATGTTAAAAACCCCGTCTGGTTACAACAGAAGGTCCACGTATGGATTATCGTGGTACATGTATTGGAGAAGATAAGGCGGGGCCAGATTGTCCCAAGTTTCTGGTTTGGAGAAGGAGTATAAAAAATGTCATCTCATTCAAGCCCAACTTCCTATCAGAGGGCGGAAGTTAGGATGGAGTTCACTGGGGTAGACTGAAAGATTCGGGTGGATGAGTACTACCCTGATTACTGCGGAGGTCGGCGGCGTTAAGATTTTGTTTAATGTTTTACTTATTTTTGAGGGAGAGAGAGAGACAGAGACAGAGCATGAGCAGGGGAGGAGCAGAGAGAGAGGGAGACGCAGAATCCGAAGCAGGCTCCAGGCTCCGAGCCGTCAGCACAGAGCCTAACGCGGGGCTCGAACTCACGAACCGTGAGATCATGACCCGAGCCGAAGTCGGACGCTCAACCGACTGAGCCACCCAGGTACCCCTCAGCGGCATTAAGAAAGAAGTGAGAGGGGGGCGCCTGGGTGGCTCAGTTGGTTAAGCGTCTGACTCTTGGTTTCTGCTCAGGTCGTGATCTCGCGGTTCGTGAGTTCAAGCTCTGCGTTAGGCTCTGTGCTGCTGATGTAGAACCTGCTTGGGATTCTCTCTGTCTCTCTCTCTCTCTCTCTTTCTCTCTGTGCCCCTCCCCTGCTCTCTCTCTCTCAACATAGATAAATAAAAGAAAAAGAAAAAAGTGAGAGGTGCTGCTATCCGTGAAAAGGGTCGTCGGACCATGAACGACCAAACGAAATACGTGACTCCTTTTTTACCAGTGACCCCAACCAACCAACTAAGAATGACCGTTTGGGGCAATAGGGGAAAGCGGAAATGGACTGTGATTTGGATCACATTAAGGAATGACTTAAATTTTTTTAGGAGTGACAGTGATATTCCAGGTATGTAGAAAATGCCGATGTTTTCAGAGATGCTCCCTGAAGCATGAGGGACTGGAATGACACGATGTCTGGGATTTGCTTAAGAGACATCAAGATACAGCAGATAGATGAACGCTTATCAATATAAATCTTGCTCAGGTTTGAGTCTCACCCGAGACTGTCACACGCTCTCTACTTCTGAGCATAGCATATTTTTGCAAACAGCTGAACGAGGGCTCGGGTCGAGAATACAGTTAGAGTCGTCCCACCTGCAATCCCGGGTGGGCGAGGGCCCCGGGTGCCGCCACCGCCGTGGGCAGGTGGGCTGGGTGGGCTGCCCTTCATTCCAAGGCATAGCCAGGGTGGTCTGCAGTCGCAGCCTGGAGCTGAGGAGGGGAGCCGACCCCCGTAGGACTCATTTTCTGCTCTTTATTCAGTGGCTGGGAAACCTCGAGGCCCTTTCCTTTGGCGTCACACCCAGCTCTCCAGCCCTCGGAGGACGCCAGCCCACAGGGGACGGGCTGAGTGGCAGGAAATAGCAGCCCCCTCTCCACTGCGTATTTGTGGCTACTTAGCAGTCCCTGCTACTCCAGGATAGGAGGGTGATAAACAGTGGTTACGGGTAAAGTTTGTGGTGTTTGTCTTTCCCGAGATCAAAACTCTATCTCCCCTCTGTGAACATAAGCCATCAAAAGTCGATCTGTCTTTAATTTTCCCTGGGTGGTCCTGGGCTGACGTCTTGCCCTTTCGTCTCACCCCAGGAACTAGGGACCCGATCTTTTGTTCCATCTGCTTCTAAGATAGCTCGCCTCCCCGCTGCCGGCCTGGCCTGGGATTCTGCGTCCTGAAACGTCGTCTAACGTTACAAGGAACAAGAGATCCTTACATTTCGTTGTGAGCATCCCGGGCGACGAGCGTGCGTCCTGGCCACATTTGTGCACAACTGGTCTGCAGTCACGAGAAAGCTGCAGAGAGCGTGGGTCGGGCTAGCCTGTGACCCCGCTCTGCCCCCACTTCTAAAGTCTCCCCCAGATCAGAGAGACTGTTCTGCCACTTGAAAAGGAGTAAACCCCACCTTGATTTTGACGGCCGGTGAGCTGGCTGGGGTTCTCAGTGAGCATTTTGTGCCTGTCCCACGGAGGCTTTTCCCGGCGGTGGAATTGGGGGGCGCCGGGGGGCAGGGGTCAACACAAAAAAATTGTGATAACAGCTCCCAGGAACCAGAGTTCACAGTGATTTGAAAGCACCCTTGCATGCTTGAATTCTTGGGGGCGGCCGCTCCCCTTTCTTCAGCAAAGAGCACAGGTGACTGACCATTCCGACCCCTCTGGGGGACTGTGTTTCTCTTGGCATCTGCTAGGTGGGGCTACCCCAGAAATGCAGAAATTGCACAGGGCCGCGGGCACAAGGTCACGGGTCACAGGGCACAAGGGGGCCAGGGGAAGGAGTGCAGGAAGTTCAAGTGTCCCTCCTCCCTGCCTATCTCACCCTGCACCCATCCTCCCTCCTCCCCAGGAATGTATTTCTGCGTTTTACTTACCTTCCGGAACTTTGGAGCTCCGGGGCCACGGTGTTTGAGACCAAGCACTCATCTGAAACCTCATACCATTATCCTTCTCATCGCCCTGGAAGTCTGAAATCTGTTCCTATCAAAAATCCTGGGAGCGCCTGGCTGGCTCGGAGGGCAGAGCAGCACGTAGAGCGTGGGACTCTTGATCTTGAGGTTGTGAGTTTGAGCCCCCCTGCCGGGTGTAGAGATTACTTGTAAAAATAAATAAATAAAATCCTAAAAAAAAAAAAAATCCCAAGAAGGCTGGCTTCAAAGTAGGAAACACAGCTAGTAGGGAGAATCAGTAGGATGTGGGCATCTTGAATTCATTAAGCCTACGGCTTTATAGAGTGCATTTAAAATGTATATACTAAAGTGAATATAAACTTCATGATTTATTTTGCCCAAGATAAAGAAAAGGATGAGAGGAAATTAAAGCTGTGCCCTGGCACATTCACGGTGGGGGAGCCTTAGTCAACACTGCGGACACACTGGGATCCCGGCAGTCTGCACAGTGCCCCCCACCTGGGGACAGCCCTTCCTGGAGAGCCTGCTGGTTTCTCCCTAGGCTGACAGTTGCATTTTACAAGGTTCCCACTCATTGTCCACTGAGAATCTGTTATCACGAAGCCACCTGATGGCTCGGAGCAACATGGTTTACATTTTTCAGGTCTACGGATGGATGAAATTATACATCAAAAGGTGGGACTGTGGCTCACCTGTGCCCGGGCATTTATCACTCCTGCCGGAGCCTTCCTGGAGATGGGTTCAGAGATAAACGCATTCAGACACGACCATGAAATTGGAGGCTGAGACAGGGAGCTTGAAAAGCTCCTCGGAAGCAACCCGGCGTTTCAGGGGAGGCAGAATTCCGTGAACTTACCGACAGAGCTCTGATGAGATGCTCCCAGGTCTCCCTGGTATATTCTCCCACTCTTCGAAGTCCTGAAAGTCACCTGTGGTCCCTGAAAATGTCAGGATAAAACTGAGTAAAATAACTTGTACATGCTGCCTTTATGGATAAAAGAAATCAACACAGACAGCTACAACACTTAGGAGGGCGCCTGGCACATAAATAAATGTTATATACTATTTGTTTCAAAAATCCGGTTTCCTAAACAATGTGATCTCATCTATCCACCTATTCAACATCAGCTATCGAGAGACTTTGGGTTTGAATCTCGGCCTTGCAACTTGGTAGTGTCGTGTCAGGCAAGTTTAACATCTTTCTTTGCCTCGGTTTCTTCCTCTGTGCAATATAAATAAGAATGGTCCCTTGTAAAACTCTTCTGAGGATTACTTGAGTGACATGCGAAACGTCGAGAGCAAAGTCAGCACACAGTAAGTGCTCCGTAAGTGTTAGCTGTTACAATTATTAGATCTGAAAAGACATCCACTAAAATTAACAGCGGTATTTCTGAGCGGTCGAGTCGCGGATGTGTCTATTTAATTTTATGTCATGAAAGTTTAAGCTTCCTCTAGGGCAGGGGCACGTCTTCCTGGTCTTCATAATCTTTGCGTGCCTAATCCCGTGCCTGGCTGGTAGTGGCTGTTCAGTAAATATTAAACTCAGCTGTTAGGATTGCTCTCGGTGAGTACCTCTCCCAAATATCCATTGTTACTGTCTCATGTTTTCACAACTATTAAGTTTCTGGAACAGAACAGGTAAAGTGAGATGAAATCAACAAAGCTTCGTAAATACCAATCAACACAAATGTATTTCTTACAAAATGGCGTGCCTTTTTTGAGACTCCTCGAGGGCTTCGATGGTAGATTCTGGATTTGCCCTCTCAAGTGAGGCCCCTCCGTAAGCCGGCGCTATGTGGTTTGCCATAAAAATAACAAACTACTAGTTAATCATCTGCATATGTAGCCCTGTAGCGGTGGTCCCCTGGGAATGGCGAGTAAATGAGATTTTATGGAAGTCAGACCTCTGGATAGGCAGTGAAATTGGCAGTCAGAAAAAACAAAACAAAACAAAACAAAACACAAACCACAAAAAGCAGGATTACAGGAAAGCATATATAATATGATTCCATGTGCGTGTAAAATTACATTTATAAATCTGTATGTACATGTATGTATATAATATCTTAAAATGTAAGTGGTGGTTATCTCTGGGTAGTGGAATCTGGGGTGATTTTTTTCTCCCTTTATACTTTTTCCACACAGAGAAATATGTGCACACACACATACTCTACGTGAGAAAACAAACACACAAAAATAACCACATACTTCCAATTAAGTACTCATCGCAGGGAACTTCTCTGTTCAACAGACTTTAAAATGTATCTATAAAGACATCAGCTCTGATGTCTAGAGGGGCTGCCAGATTTAGCAAATAAAAATACAAGATACCTACCCCCCCCCAAATAGAAGATATCCAGTTAACTCAAAGTCTGATCAACAATGATAAGTATATATCATGAAACATTTGGGATCTTGCCTCTTATCTTCTATAGAAAAGTAGAAAAAAGTAGCAACACTCCTACCATTATTTATATTTCTTTTCATTCTTTTTTCTATAAGTAGGTTTTGTTTCACATGGTCAAAAATCATACTGTGAGGGACACCTGGGTGGCTCAGTCGGTTAAGCGTCCGACCTCGGCTCAGGTCATGATCTCGCGGTCGGTGAGTTCGAGCCCCGCGTCGGGCTCAGTGCTGACAGCTCAGAGCCTGGAGCCTGCTTCAGATTCTGTGTCTCCCTCTCTCTCTCTGCCCCTCCCCTGCTCATGCTCTGTCTCTCTCTGTCTCAAAAATAAATAAAAACATTAAAATTAAAAAAAAAAATCATACTGTGTGTGTACAAGTTTCATTCACTGACCGAGTTTTTATTGTGTCTCTGCTATGGAACAGCCACTGGGCTAAGAACTGAGAATACCTCAGGGGTAACACACGGTCAACTTTGCCTCCATTAACATCAAATCTTTTTTTTTATTATATATTCTTTGTATAAAACAACGTAAATGCATAATCTGACATTGAGGTGGCCAATTCCATTTTACGTAGCCAATCTTCTGTGGTGGGTCAATTTATTCATTCATTTACATACTGACTCTTTATTATTGTAAATAATACTGCCCTGAATGTCTTTGTGTATCAAGCTTTTCCCAAATTTCAGCATTGTTTTATTTTTAAGATAGACATCTAAGAATACTACTTTAATTTTAGGATAGATGGAATCCCATATTTATTTGTCTAAATAGGTTAACTGGCTAGAGCGACAAAAATGTTTGTCTCTAACACTTGACTAACACATTTGATCATCTTTCCATATATGAGCTTACTAATTGATCTTACATAAAAATCTTAGTGATTTTTCTTATATACTTTATGATCTTACATAAAAAGCCTTTTGGGGCACCTGGGAGGTTTCATCAGGTAAGTGTTGGAGTCTTTTTTTTTAATTTAATGTTTATTTTTTTTTTTGAGAGACAGAGAGAGAGACAGAATGTAAGCTGGGGAAGGAGCAGAGAGAGAGGAGACACAGAATCCGAAGCAGGCTCCATGCCCTGAGCTGTCAGCACAGAGCCCGATGTGGGGCTTGAACCCACGAACCGTGAGATCATGACTCAAGCCAAAGTCAGATGCCTTACCGACTGAACCACCCAGGTGCCCCTAGAATATGTTTTTAAACGTTAGAGTTATTCCCCTAACTCTAAACTCTTCTTTCTGGAAAAAAAAATTTTTTTTTTCTGTAAAACTTGCATTGGGATTTGAGTGGAAATAGCATGAAAGCTATAAATTACTTTGTTAACAATGGACGTTTCTCCACTTATCCAATTCTGCTGCTATATGTGTTAACAAAAGTCTTATATTTACCTCATTTTACATTTCTCATGAAGGCTATGCCTGGGTTTTCTCGTATCTTTCAAGACTGAATCCCACCAGATTCACCCTGATTCAGCCAGATTAGCTCCACTTTTTATATTTATTTAATTTATTGTCTCAAAGTAATCTTTCAGTTGAATAAGAGGTTGTGTGGCTTAACGTGATTTGAAAAATCACTGGAGGGGCGCCTGGGTGGCTCAGTTGGTTGAGCGTCCAACTTCGGCTCAGGTCACGATCTCGCGGCTTGTGAGTTCGAGCCCCGCGTCGGGCTCTGTGCTGACGGCTCGGAGCCTGGAGCCTGCTTCGGATTCTGTGTCTCCCTCTCTCTCTGACCCTCCTCCATTCATGCTCTGTCTCCCTCTCTGTCTCAAAAATCAATAAACATTCAAAAGAAAAATCACTGGATGAGTCAATCCGTGAAGATCACTTCCACTGCGGAAAGTCTGGATTCCATGATCTCTTAAGCACCCGGTGCTTTCTTGCCTTTGTCTGTTGCTAGCACTGTGCTTTCCTACCTGCAGTGGCCTCCTCTCCAGATCTGAGCTGGGACATTCCTGACAACCCCAACCCACGTCTCCCGTTCTCCTCCTTTGCACCCGGGGTGCTCTGGGACTGATGGGCTCTGCTCCTTCGAACTCAGCTATGTATTCTCTGACCACCCACGTCTTGACGTTTCAATTAGATTATAAATACCTTAAGAGCAAGAACCATAAGTTTCCACCTATTACAACAACACCATGGTGTTTTTTTTTTTTTTAAGACTTAATTTTTTTCAGTAATCTCTACACCCAACGTGGGGCTCGAACTCACAACCCTGAGATCAAAGGTCGCATATGCTCTTCTGACTGAGCCAGTCGGACACCCCAACAACACAGTGTTTTATACATAGTATGTATTCTCTAAATACTTACTAAACGAATAAATGGCAAGCACAGAATTAGAACTGTGTTTGTTTCCTTGCTTATTTTGATCCTATGAAAATTCAATGAAAGCATTTGTTAGTTTCCTGGTGTAACTAAACTTTATATCTGAATACAAATGAAATGCTGAAGATCTGATTTGTTTCCTCATTCATTAGCATTCACTAGCCGTGTGGATAGAATGGGTGCCCGTGCATAATGAGCTCCCCATCACCGCTGGCATTCAAGTAGCACTGAGTGACTGCTTGTGACGGATGTGGGGGAGTCGATTCATGCCAGGATCCCTTCCAATCCTGAGATTCACTCATTCATCAGATATTCCGTGGCTGAGGATATAAATACGTGGTCCCTGATCTCAAGAAACAGCCTAGATGGGAAATAGTCACATATGGAAAAAACAGAGACGTGCTGTGATGTGCGGAAGATGTGTGAGAGGTTTAGAGGGAACAAAGTATTTCAAAGGAGCTAGCAGTGGGGGCAGAAGTCCAGAAAGGCCTCTGGAAGGGGGAAGCGGCTGGGTCTTGGAGCTTGAACGACTGTGGCCCAAGCAGATGTAGGTGGAGGGAACTGTGAGCTTGGGGAGTGAGCAGATTGAGCCGAGGCGTGGAGGTGTGGGGCCAACGAACTCGGAGAGGTTCGCCATGGCTGGGGTGAGAGCCAGGTCCTGCGGGGCCTCGACTTCTGCGAAAGCAGTTGATTCAGAGCACAGGCCAGTGAGGCCGCAGTCCACATCCGTGGTTCAGAAGAAACCAGTCCCGCCGACACCTTGACCATGAACTTTTAGCCTCCGGAACGGTGAGGAAATAAATTCCTCTTGCTTAATTCATCCACTGTGTGGTGCTTTGTTATGCAGCCCTAGAAAATTAATGCCACCTCTAAAGGAAGCTCAAGGAAATCAACCAACATACAGGTTTTACTTTGGAAATAGGTAAACAAAATTAAAAAAATAAACTAAAGCTTTAAACACCTTCAATAATCTGCTCCCTGGTTTTTTCTGAAGATCTCCTGTACTCCTGACGGGCCCATTTATGATTAGCATGAACCGTTTAAACCAGGGGCGCCTGGGTGGCTCAGTCGGTTAAGCGTCCAACTTTGGCTCAGGTCATGATCCCACGGTCCGTGAGTTTGAGCCCCACGTCGGGCTCTGTGCTGACAGCTCAGAGCCCGGAGCCTGCTTCAGATTCTGCGTCTGCCTCTCTCTGTCCCTCCCCTACTCGCGTTCTGTCTCTCTCTCAAAAAATAAATAAACATTAAAAAAATTAAAGTTTACCAAAACATCCAGATTTATCTTGTGTAAATACAATTAACTTATTTTTAAAGTGAACTAAAAGGCATGGATTTCAAGATTTGCTCACAGGACAATAAAACAGTATTCTCGCCTTAGAGTTGTGTGAAAATCTACTTGTGATCACACTCACACAGTCTCTAAACACTAGAAACGGAGTGAGAAATTGCCCCCTCGGTGTGAGGGCTGGCAGCTATGGAGGCCAAAGTGGATTTTTTTTTTTTTTTTGGCCAAAAAATAGGTTTTTCTCTTGTTAAGACAACACAGCACAAACTAAGAAGGATTTGTGTTTGGGGTAAAGCAAGACATTCTGAATAAAAGTTTCCTAAAGAAGAGACCTTCAGGGGCGCCTGGGTGGCGCAGTCAGTTAAGCGTCCGACTTCAGCCAGGTCACGATCTTGCGGTCCGTGAGTTCGAGCCCCGCGTCAGGCTCTGGGCTGATGGCTCGGAGCCTGGAGCCTGTTTCCGATTCTGTGTCTCCCTCTCTCTCTGCCCCTCCCCCGTTCATGCTCTGTCTCTCTCTGTCCCAAAAATAAATAAAAAAAGAAGAGACCTTCATATTCCGGTGCTGGGGGCAATTGGGAGTCCTTGACATTCCTTGACTTGTACATGCCTGGTTCCACTCACTGCCCCCTCGTCACACAGCGTCTCCTCCCTCTGTCTTTGTGCGTCTTCTCCTCTTCTTGTGAAAACACCAGCTACATCTGATTAAGGGCTCTCTTATTTCAACATGACCTCATCTTAACTATTTACATCTACAGTGACCCTATTTGCAAAGAATGTCAAACGCTGACTTCGGACTTCAATGCATCTTTGGGAGAGACACACGGTTCAACTCGTATCAGAGACCATCTCATCCCACCGGTTCTTTTTCTAGCTGTTTGTTTCTAAGGAAAGTTAGGATCTCAGAGGTTGAGCTGGAGATTAAATGTGTATGAAACTGTACCTTATTACCCTTGGTTTCAAGGGAGTAGAAACCTATCTACCTCTAGATTCGGCTGTGAGGAATTCTTGGATTATGGTGTCAAAAGAAGAATGAATCGATCAGACTGTGAGAGGGGTGCTCCAGCTTGGCCGCAGAAGCTACTGGAACAAGAGCAGGTCAAGGTTTCTCTGATTCTCTTCTTTGGGCTGTTGGAAGGAGGTCTCTGTTGAATGGATGGTAATGTGACTATTGTCCGTTCCCAAGTTTAACCCTTAAGCTTTCTGGTGGTAGGGCCAGACCCCCTGCAGGAGAGAGCTAGCAGTTCATGGGGATGGGGTGCCAGGCCATGGGCAATACATTTTGGCAGCGGGGGGGGGTGCCTGGGTGGCTCCGTCGATTAAGGGTCTGACTTCGACTCAGGTCATGATCTCGCTGTTCGTGTGTTCGAGCCCCGCATCCAGCTCTGTGCTGACGGTTCAGAGCCTGAAAGCTGCTTCAGACTCTATGTCTCTCTCTTTCTCTCTCTCTCTCTCTCTGCTCCTCCCCTGCTCACACTCTGTCTCTCTCACTCAAAAATAAACATTAAAAAAAATTTTTTTTTAAAGTTTTGGCCAGTGGGATGGACTCCCGAAAAAACAAGGCAGATACTGTGGCACCACATAGACGAAGACAGACAGCAGAGCAGGGAACCGAACTGACCATATGACAGATGCCCACTGTAAAAAGATAATTCAAGAGAGGAAAATCCAATTTTTATGTAAATTACCCAGATGGATTCCAGTGCTCGTTCATGTTCGCCCGAGAAATTACTCCCGTCTCTATTTTATGTCATTTAGTAGATCAGATTTACATCTGTGCTCCAGTGCAGGGATCTGTGACATTTACTAAATCCGAATTGAAACAATAGTTTCAGATTCATCTGAAAATTGATTAGGTCAGATATTTTGCATACATGGTTCTTGTCCTTTTGGGGTGTCCAGGATTTATTTGTAAAAACAGACTTTCAAGTCAATTAGTAAGATTCACTGGAGCTTAAACGTGGCCATGTTCATATTTTAGCAAAGGTATCTTTCCCTTCATTTCTTTTAAGGCATTTGTGCAACTATTCAAATGTTGATTCACTCCCGGATGATAGGGTGCACATTAAATGTAGTTTGCTATTTCTACATTATCACTACTAATTACTTGCCTAAATCAATCATAGAAAGGAAATGAATGCGATTTTTGCCTCTCTGCTAAACTACAGAGGACAGAGTGATTATGGAAGCTTGATTTTTTTGTGCCCAAACATTAAATTCTCAGGGTCATAAGGACCAGACTACTGAACGTCAGATCCAATCTCTGGCTGCCAAGTGACATTTTCGTCTGGATTCAAGTGGGCACCTCACACCCACTTCTGCGAAAGCAACTTAACCCCTGCCTTCTCCAGGACTCCCTCTCTGGATGGCTTTTCCATCTTTCTTGATGATCAGTTCTCAGGCCCAGACAACTCCCTTTTTTCCTTCATCCCTGCCTTCTGTGAATTATCCAAGTATTATCCACGGTGCTACCTATATCATGGTTCTCAAACTTTGCTGAGTGTGAGAATCACCTGAGGAAGTGTCAATGAACTAAGATTTGAGGTCCCATTCCTGAAGATTCTGAATCAGTAGATCCAGAAGTGGCCCAGGGATGTGTATTTAAAGCAACCCCTATCCTTTCACCATGTGGATTGATGCCTCCCAGCCTTTAGGAGCCACTGCCCTGAATACCCCCACCACCTCCAGCCCCACCCCTACATCCAGTATCTCCATTTGGCAAATCAGCTCCAACAACATATGCATTTAAATGCCTATTTTTCCCAGGCCCTGTGCCCATATCAGTGGAAGTACAAAGATGAATAAAGCATAGTCGTCCTCTCAGGACAACTCCTTAGCGAAGGAGGTCATCCGGGAACCTGAATTCTATTCCTGAGATCAGTGCTATGTTTAGGAGAAGAGGAAGAACCCTCAGGTCCTCAAAGAGGGAGAAGAAGGAGTGTTTAACTCAACCTGAGAGAGCTTCCTGGAGGAAGTGATGCTGAATTTATGATGAAGATGAGTTTGTCAGACGGTGAAGGGCTGGAGGGAGAGAACATTCCAGACAGCTTTAAGCAGGGGAAGAATATAACTAGATAGGAGCTTTAGATTCAGCTCTAGACTTATCTTTTAGCATCACACATTGGACCCCCTGTTAGGTTGTTTGAAAGTTCTTGGGGGTTCCCCCACTCTTCAACATCAACTACTAGTAATTAATTCCTCCGTCTTGTATTCAAGGCCCTTCGTGACTCAGACCATCTCTCTTTTATCCTTACCTATCACCTCTCCTCCTTTATTTTTTCAAGTTTATTTATTTATTTTGAGAGAGCGCAGGGGAGGGGCAGAGAGGGAGGGAGGGACAAAGGATCACAAGCAGGCTTTATATTGCCAGGGCAGAGCCTGATGTGGGGCTCGAACTCGCAAACCGTGAGATCATGACCTGAGCTGAAACCCAGAGTCAGACACTTAACTGACTGAGCCACCCAGGTGCCCCTATTGGCTCTTCTTTTAAAAATCTGTGTTCTCCCTTCTCTAAGAGCGTTCCCATCCACCATCCTGCGGTTCTCTCCCTGCCCTGCTTTTATTGCCTTGCCCACTCCCATTTTTCAACATTGATTTCCTCACCTGATTCATTTCAAGAGACGGGATGCACAGATGGATGATGGCCAGAGTAGCTATAAGACTAGAACTCTGGTCCAAAACTTGTAGTAACCTGCCCAGAGAATCAGTCTTGGATCTACAATAAACAGCCAAGGAAACCGGCTGGCTGTAAGCCAGACTTGTAGGAAATCAAACCGCTATCTCTAGTAAAAATCGAGGAAGCTGAATAATACCTTCTGTCGCAAAAAGCCCCAAACGGCCAGGACTTGATTAACATCTGACAGCTTTCTTCATGTTTACCCTGCTTCCAACCTGGGACCCACCGCGAAAGGCCAATACGCGCGCTTCCCGGACCACATAGGATGCCCCACTTTGGTCAGCTGCCCGCAGCTTCCCCATCCCAACACAACAGCCTTCGCCAGCCCCCCGGAAGCTTTACCACCTCCCTGTCTGCCTTTGAGTCTTCGCCAAAGGCCAGCGACAGTAGTTGGTTCCCCTGTTACAGCAACCTCTGAACAAACAGGCTTTGCCCATGCTCACGTGGTTGGTCTCTATTCATTCGCACAATTTGTAAGACTGTTGAAAATAAAACAGTTGTAGCCTTGGTCCCTCTTTTTGGGATCGTCCAAGAAACGTCCACTTATTTCTTTCCTTTGTGAAAGCGATTCCCTAATCTGTATAGGAAGTGACTAATCTTGGGGGGGGGGGGGGCGACCGGGTGGCTCCGTCCGTTAAGCACGGGACTCTTTTTTTTTTTTTAATTTTTTTTTTCCAACGTTTATTTATTTTTGGGACAGAGAGAGACAGAGCATGAACGGGGGAGGGGCAGAGAGAGAGGGAGACACAGAATCGGAAACAGGCTCCAGGCTCTGAGCCATCAGCCCAGAGCCCGACGCGGGGCTCGAACTCACGGACCGCGAGATCGTGACCTGGCTGAAGTCGGACGCTTAACCGACTGCGCCACCCAGGCGCCCAATAAGCACGGGACTCTTGATCTCAGGGTCGTGAGGTCAAGCCCGATGTTGGGCTACATGCTGCGCGTGGAGCCTACTCGAAAAAAATAGTAAAAAAATTTTTACTAGAGGGCCTGCTCGAAAAAAAGAATCTCCACACCAACTTAAAAAGAAATGGTCAGATGCCCCGTGTCACTATGGGAATCTTCTAGCCCGGCTTGCTTGGTTTTACGCACACCCTGCTATAATAAATCTTGGTTGATTAGTGGATCGCTCTATTGATATTACCTTGAAGTTACTTAGCCCAGGATGACCATTTTACTTTGCTCAAACCACTTTGCTCATTTACCCGAAAGGCTTGGACAATGCGGTGTTTCTGCAGCTAGCCCCTCTAGGTGGTCAGGCAGCCTCTTAGGCCAGCCTCCCACGGGCTTAGCCTGTCATTTCCTTCTGCCCCTTTTAACCCTTAAATATTTGACCCCCTGAAGTCCTGAATCTCAATTTTCTAAGACTTCCAGAAACCCTGATTAAGCAGAGGGAGTTTGAAAATTCTGTTAACCTGGTAGGACACTGTTGTTTACACTGAATTATTTTATCCTAAAGCAATGTTCTCGAAAGCTTCAGGGGCACTGCCACTGATACGGAAGAGCGTGCAGATCTGCGAGCCTATCAACCACATCTGGCCTGGTTTCCCGGCACTCTTCTCGTGCCGGGATCCCGTGCCCTAGGAACTCTGGGCTACCCCCCGCCCCCCATCCGTGCCACCCGCCTGCTTGCCTTCGTTCTCCTGGCTTGTCCTGCTCACGATGCCCTTCTACCCACCTCACCTGGGTAGGGGCCACATCTCTCATTTTTCAAGCCCAGCATCAGCAGGTAGGAAGAGCACTTTGCAGGGAGTCATTCTGCGCGTTATTACTTCCCGGCTACGGGATGCTGGGCACATCACTTCCCTTTTCTGAGCCTATTTTATCATCTGTGAACCAGCTTTGAAAATAATTACCAAATAGGTCTGAGGACTTAAAAAGAAGAATGTTTATTAAAACATTCTCAGCTTAATGTTCTCTTTTTTGACATGGGTGGTTACACAGGCATTTGCCCGTGATCATTCATTGACCTGCCTATTTCCATATGTGCACTTTCCTGTGTGTTGACGTCAATGAAAAAGTTAGCAACAATTAACTAGTCCAACTTAGTAGGGTCTTATAAATATTATAAACATTGGTTGTCTTTCCCCCTTTTCTTTTCTTGCTGCAGGGCGGATGACCAGAGTTAGGTTGAATGACCAAGGCAGGCATGACGAATCAAGGTTCACAAGAGCGTAGATGAGTTATGTTGAAGGACTGAGGGCAATAGATAAAATGTATTAGGGGCCAGCATGCAGAAGGTCCAGGAGGCAACAGTGCAGTAACGAGCGGGAGATGTGCACACAGGGGATCATTACGAAGAAGAAGCTGAGATTTCAGCTGACCGCGAACTTGATTTTACTCAACAGTCTAGCTTGGCCGCGAAGCTCGGTGGCTGTCTGCAAAACAAACAAGCAAACAAAACCAAACCCAAACAGAACAAAACAGAAATCTCAACACAACTTTGGGTTTCAATGCACGTGTAAGACTCAGATCTCAGCAGGTAAATGGACCCACCAGATTGCTGAATCTGACAGGCCACACCCATATTGTACGCATTCGGTTACCTCTTCTTAGGATGGGCCTAGATCAGTGACCGGGTCCAGAGTTCAGTGGTTAGGATCTTAAGAGGGGCTTAAAGCCATGTCGTAGGAAGATCTGGAGAATTGAACCTTTAGGAAATATTTGGAGGGTCACTGGGAGGGCTTCATATATAGCGAAGGATTTTATCAAAACTTAGAATTATTCTATGTAGTTTCACAAGGGAAAACGGGACTCAGTAGGTGAAAGTCTAGCTTTTGGATCATATTAAGGAAGGAGGTAGCTCATGACTGCCGTGACTTGAAAATAGAATGGATCGCCTGCCCGTCTTCGGCAGTATTTAAGCAGAGGCTCTATGGTTGTGCATTATAACCATTGTAGATTATATTTCTATTTTGGGTGAGATGATAAATTATATACCTTCTGTTACGAGTTGAATTGTGTTCCCCCCCCCCCAAAAGATATGTTGAAGTCCTAACTCTGGGTACTTGTGAATATGACCTTATTTAGAAATGGGGTCTATGGGGGCAATTGGATGGCTCGGCCAATTGAGTGTCCGACTCTTGGTTTCGGCTCAGGTCATGATCTCACAGTTTTGTGAGCTTCAGCCCAGTGTCCGGCTCTGCCCTGGCAGTGAGGAGCCTGCTTGGGGTTCTCTCTCTCTCTCTCTCTCTCTCTCTCTCTGCCCCTCCCCTGCTCACGCTCTCTCTGTTTCTCTCAAAATAAGTAACTAAACTAAACTAAAAAAAAAAAGACATGAGGTCTGTTGAAGACGTAACCAAATTAGGATGGTCATTAGGGTGAAACATCATGCAGGGGTTGCAATGCCTGCTGTCCTTGTAAGAAGAGACCAGAGACAAACATGGAGAATGTCATGTGAAGACACAGATGATGGAGGGAAGCCGCTTGTGCACCACCAGAGGCAGAGATTGGAGGGAAGCGTCCCCAAGCCAAGGAATGCCAAGGATGGCAGGAGAGCAATGGCAGGAGACATCCAGAAGCCGGGGAGAGAGCATGGCTCTGGCAGTACCTTATTCTTAATCTTCTGGACTTCACAACGGGAAGCTTAAAAAAAATTTTTTTTTTTTTTTTATGTTTATTCCTGAGAGAGACAGAGCATGAGCGGGCGAGGGGCAGAGAGCGAGAGGGAGACACAAAAGCCGAAGCAGGCTCCAGGCTCCGAGCTGTCAGCACAGAGCCCGAGGCGGGGCGCGAACTCACGGACCGCGAGATGGTGACCTGAGCCCAAGCCGGACGCTTTACCGGCTGAGCCACCCAGGCGCCCCAATTCTGTGGTTTTAAGTCACCCAGTCTGTGGTCCCTGTGACAGCAGCCTTAGGGAGTTTAGTACACCTTGAAAATCCATTCAAAGCCTCTGAATCCTTGCTAATCAGATAGCGACAATCCAGGCAGGCTGGCCTTCCAGGCCTCACGTCTGCCCATACGGATATCTGCGGTTCTCTGTAACTCCTCTCCCCAACCCCCCCAGTGACAGCCTTATCCCCTGAGCCTCTTGTCCTTGGTGCTTCCCCCAGCAGTGCCCATGGCTGCTGAAGCCCTGGGAGATCCTAGGCCACATTTCTCCTTCCCCCTCCAGCCCTGCTTTCAGGCCTGGGCGAGCCCAGGGCTCAGAATTTGGAAGCTCTGTGAGGCCAGGGTCACGGTCAGGGCTCTTTCTTGCTGACAGTAGGAATCACTAGGCTTTGGGAGCTCCAGCCCAGAATAGATGGGAAAAGACACTAAGAGTTGCAAATAACTCACCTGCAAATGAACCTTTGGAAGACGGTCATTTGTGAGTTCACGGACAGCCTATGTTTGACACTCAGGCCCCGTTTATAGATAAGGTTGTAACGTTGCAGCAGATTGAAACATTCAGCAGTCCAGAAACATGCTGAAAGAGCTCATAAAGCAACTCATTTTTCCTCCCACTGAAACTCAGGAATGTCCTTTGAGGACTTTTGCTGAGACACGTGAATGATTTGCTTTTTAAAACCCTGTAAATCAGGACCTCCATGTGATTCTCACACAAGTCCAGCTGGTCACGTGCAAAGCTTGTCTGCGTGCCTGATTCTCCTCGCGGTGGAGCGAACAGGGCTCGTGTAGGCTGAGACCCCGACCCACAAAGGGAGGGTATGTTGGAGTCCTCCCCCAGGACAGCAAGTGCAACTTGGTCCTCCCTCTTATTTCAAGAGACAGCGAGGGCTGGAGTCCTTGAATCCATTCGAGCTCCTGTGTCCTTGATCTAAGTGTATGTTCCCCTGTGCTGGTCTCCCTGCACCCCGGCCTTGGCCCAACTTATCACTTTGCATACTGGGCTTCCACGTCAGGCTGCATTTTAGTATTTTACTTATTGGTTTTTAAATATTTATTTATTTATTTATTTTGAGAGCGAGAGAGTGGGAGAGGAGCAGAGGGAGGGAAAGAGAGAATCCCAAGCAGGTTTCTAGCTGCTAGGGCAGAGCCCGATGCGGGGCTGGACCTCACGAGCCAGGAAGATCGTGACTTGAGCCAAAATCAGAGTCAGATGCTTAACTGACTGAGCCACTCAGGTGCCCCCAAGATTGCATTTGAAAAGGAAGCCCATTGCTAACCTATGTATATGTGGGTGTACCAATCTGAAAATGACTCCTCATGGTCTGGAAGAATATTGCGATGGGTTGAACGGTGGTTCCCCAAAAGGTATGCTCTTGCCTTAAGCCCTGGTACTTGTAATGTGACCTTATTTGGAAAAAGGGTCTTGGCAGATGTAATTAAGCATCTCCAGTTGAGGGGTGCCTGGGTGGCTCAGTCGGTTAAACCTCTGACTCTTGGTTGCAGCTCGGGTCCGGAGCTCAGTCACGGTTCCGGAGTTCGAGCCCCACGTGGGGCTCTGCACTGACAGAGCAAAGCCTGTTTGGGATTCTCTTTCTCTCCCTCTCTCTCTGCCTCTCCCGCATGCACACTCTCTCTCTCTCTCTCTCAAAATAAATAAAGAAAAACTTACAAAGCATTTGAAAAAAGGGATCTTGAGCGGAAATCATCCTGGATTATTTATCCGGGTAGGCCCTAAATCCAATAACAAGTGTCCTTATAAGAGACAAAAGAGAAGACGCAGACACAGAGAGACAAGGAGAAAGCCACGTGAAGACAGAGGCAGAGATGTGTTACGCAGCCAGAAGTCAAAGAATGCCTGATCCCCAGGAGCTGGAAAATACAAGGAATGGATTCTGTTCCGGAGCCTTCGGAGGGATCAGCCCCGCTGAGCCTGTGATTTCAGACTTCTGGCCTCCAGAACTGAGAGAATAAACTTCTGCTTTAAGCCACCAAGTGTATGGTAATTTGTTACAGTGGCCACAGGAACCTAGTGGAACCATCATGAGGCATTTAGTGTAGCCGAGGGAAAGGACTGGTGAATCCTGTCCATTACCAAGCCTTGGGCCTGTACATCTTCTGGGCACACGAATCTCTGCACCATGGTAAATAAATATTATAATTCAACTTCTGGGAGTCTATCCCGAAATACCTAAGAAAACATGGAAAAATTTAACTCTAAATATGTTCATCACAGTGCTATTTGGAGTAAAGAAAAGTTGGAAACAATTTGAGTGTCTCACCACAGGGGATCAATTAATAAATTATGGGGCAGCCAGTTAGAGAATCCTATGCAGCCATTAAAATAACATTACAGAAATGTAACTATGCATGTGGAAGTATGTTGCCAGTTTACTTGTATAACAATACATTTGGTACGTGATCTCATTTAAAAAATACATAAGTATATATAAGTATATAAATTATGTATAAATATGTAGAAAAATCTAGAATGGAATGTCAACAGTGGCTTTTTTTTTATTTTTTTATTTTAAATTTTTTTTTTCAACGTTTTTTATTTATTTTTGGGACAGAGAGAGACAGAGCATGAACGGGGGAGGGGCAGAGAGAGAGGGAGACACAGAATCGGAAACAGGCTCCAGGCTCTGAGCCATCAGCCCAGAGCCCGACGCGGGGCTCGAACTCACGGACCGCGAGATCGTGACCTGGCTGAAGTCGGATGCTTAACCGACTGCGCCACCCAGGCGCGTCAACAGTGGCTTTTTTATTTTTATTTTTTTTTAAATTTTTTTTTTTTCAACGTTTATTTATTTTTGGGACAGAGAGAGACAGAGCATGAACGGGGGAGGGGCAGAGAGAGAGGGAGACACAGAATCGGAAACAGGCTCCAGGCTCCGAGCCATCAGCCCAGAGCCTGACGCGGGGCTCGAACTCACGGACCGCGAGATCGTGACCTGGCTGAAGTCGGACGCTTAACCGACTGCGCCACCCAGGCGCCCCAACAGTGGCTTTTTTAAGAGAGCAGGTGTTTTAGGTTCTTTTGCTTCTCTGGGTTGTCTGTAATTAACATGTAATTTATAATAATAATGCAAAGTATTTGTAATACTAATAATAATTATTATTATAATAAAAGCAATGAAAGGCATTTATTTCATTTGGAGGAAGAAAAAATCCTGAAACTTGTCATCAGCTACACAGTGGGAGGTATTATCTTCCTGTGTGGAGGATTTAGGAAAAGGGGCATGAGAAGGGGTCAATCCAGCACCAGGAGATCCCTCACTCCTGGGAGCTCAGAATGATGCTGGGTCAAGAGCAAGCGAGTAAGCAGGGGATGATAAACTAGACAACTGCAGGACTTGTCAGAACCTTCTGCATGCTAACACCATGGCAGATCTCCAAGACAAGCATGGGGTTACATGTTCCCACCCACCTTATTTGATCACGGAGCCAGGAACATGTGATAGTAATCCTGCCTCTGAGAGACACAGATGGGGAAATTTTGGAATACGCTTTGACAAAAAGCAGTTCAATTAAGTGAAGAGCAAAACTACCCAGATCCGAAACGGGGGAGAACGTTTCCAGTTTATATATTGCTGAGAAACACTAGCTGCTCCCCGTGAGCCATAAATCGAACACCAGCAGCATTGTCCTAAAACAGTATTAAAAGTCTGGCAAATGAGAACAAGGAGCACGGAGCAGGTTGGCTATTCTCCCGGCTATTTGGCTTCTGCATTAAAAAAAAAATTTTTTTTTAATGCTTTATTTTTGAGGGCAAGAGGGATGGAACACGAGCGGGGGAGGGGCAGAGAGAGAGGGAGAGAGAGAGAGAGAGACAGAATCCGAAACAGGCTCCAGGCTCTGAGCTGTCACCACAGAGCCCTGCGCGGGGCTCGAACTCACAGACGGCGAGATCAGATCATGACCTGTGGGCTCTGCATTTGAGAAGCCACGCAGAAACGTGAGAGAGGGTCCTGAGAATTGCAGCAACCACCAAAATATAAGAGGCAAAATCATATTACATGCGAAAGAGAGCCAAAATGAATGCACATTATGTGTGCCCAAGAGTCAGGGTAGAGAAAAGCAAGCTGTCAGCAAACATCTTCCCGGGGCCGATGGGCGGGGAGAAAGCCCGCGCTGGCCAGAGTCTGGGAGGCGAGGGCTCAGCCCAGCACCCAGGAGGTGCTGTTCCCAGAGTGCCCTTTCCAGACTCTGCCTTCACGTCAGGGGGACTTATCTGGCCTTCTTTCTCCTGCCCAACCTGACTACAGTACTAAACTGGTCTCTTCTTTTTTCTTGCCTCTTTTCCCCCTTAATTCTTTTCTTCTGCCCTCAGAAGGCTCCCTTAGGACCGCAGAGGCCCCAGCTCTGATCGCAGCCCCGCCCAGGCGGGCAGGGGGCGGGGCCCCAGCTCTGATCGCAGCCCCGCCCAGGCGGGCAGGGGGCGGGGTGTGGCTCTCCAGCCCTTGCAGGATGCAGTTTCTCCGTCTCCCCCCACCCCTCCCCGCCCCCGACAGAAAGGAATGTGAGAGGACATCCTGCGTTGGGACAACACTCCTGGATTTTCACTTCCTGCCCCTCGAGCGAACACCCTCTGTTTCCCGCGGAGTCCTGGCTGCCGTCGCCTTTCTCCTTCCTGTTGTTCTGTCCTCTGCTAGTTCTTTGCTTTCTCTCGGTGCAAGACATTTGGAAGGAGGGGCAGCCCCATGTGCCTTTGGGAAGCTGGTGTTTAGATTTTTGTGGCTCTTAGGTTATGCTCTCTCCCACCCGCAGGGAGCGGATGGCCTTCGGCAGCCCCAGCCCCAGAGCAAGGCTGCTCCCCCCACCCCCACCCTCGCGGGCACTCGCTGGGCATAAATTCTGTGTGCAGGGAAATTACCTGACAGCCTGTTAACCCTGCAGTTTTCCCCGCTCCTCACCCAGACACCGACCAAGAGGGTCTCATTGAGGGTGAATCTGCATCTCGCGCGCGCACACACACAAAACCCAAGTGATCTGTGATGCAGAACCACCACTGCCCGAGGGCAGGTGGTCAGGCACCTGCAGGCACAGCTGGACACCCCCTTCCCCCCACCCCCCCCACCACCACTGCCCCCCTCATACCTGCTCACACCTAGATCTGTTTATTTGATCATCTCAGTACTTCTCAGTCGCGTCCTCTGCATTCCAATGCAACTGGGTGGATAGAGTCCACATCCTTAGTCTCTGGTATGTAACCAGGATGCCCCTGTAATTGATTATCCACGTTGGGACACTTTAGTGAGTGAAGGGGACACCTTTAATAATTATGTCGAGAAATAGGCATGACCCCGCCAGCTGGATGTACGCTCTCTCTGGATGTAGGTTCTCTGTGGGCTGGCCTCTCCTTACCTCTGACTCCTTCTGAAGACGTTCCTTCTGGAACCCCAGCACCCACCCCAACTAGAGACCTCAGGCTCCCTGTAGGACTCGAAATTCCATAATGTGCTGTGCTCTCTTTCTCTTTTTTAAAGAAACGTTTGTTTATTTTGAGAGAGCGGGAGAGCGTGTGCACACGTGGGTGTGGGCAGAGGAGGGGCAGAGAGAGAGGGAGAGAGAGAATCCTAAGCAGGCTCCGTGCTGTCAGCGCAGAACCCGACTCGGGGACTCGATCTCATGAGTCACGAGATCATGACCATTCCTCTGCCATCTTCACACAGCTCACGCCCTTCCTTCTGGCGTCAACTTAGATATCACTTCCTGGTGAAAACTGCCTTGAGCACTCTCCCACCGCACATGGGGTTAGGTCATCCCACCAGGGCTCCACATACCCCACCGTGGCAGTATTTTTTTGTAATCATCCGTTGACTGGTGTATTTTTTCTCCCAGGAGCCTGAAAGAAGGGAGTCCCTGGGCAGGGACCACATTTTGTTTTCGACTACATTTAGAGCCTGACTTGTCTAGTAAGAGGCCGGCACAATCCCTCAACAAAAGTTTGTCTCAAAAACAATGTACGGAATACTGTTAACTGGTCCCCAGGATTCATTCGTCAAATCCTGACTGAGCATGCACGAGCTGGTGAGCGTTGGGAGAGGGGCAGAGAGAGAGGGAGACACCGAATCCGAAGCAGGATCCAGTCTCTGAGCTGTCAGCACAGAGCCCTACGGTGGGGTTCGAACCCATGAACCCCGAGGTCATGACCCAAGCCGAAGTAGGACGCTTACCTGACTGAGCCACCCAGGTGCCCCATGACTTCAGGCCTTTCGAGTGTTAAGCCTTTTTTCACGTTGGTGAAACAAAAGGAACACAACAAAAAAGACAAGACTTGGACAAGAGCCATGTGACACAGCAGCTAATCGAGGCGCCTCTGCGGCCTGACTGCCAGTATGTCTCCTCCCTGCCTCATTCTGGACAAGTTACTTAAACTCTCTGTGCTTCAGTTTCTGCATCGGTGATATGGGGATGAATAACTGTGCCTGGTACATAGTAGGTGCTCACTAAATACGATTGCCAATAGATAGTTTGGTCCAAGGGCTGCATCCCTAACGGGAGACCCTCAGGGCAGGGTCACAAGCGCGTGGAGGAGACAGGCAGGTTCATCAGGAGCCCCTGCAGCACAGCGGGTATAGGCCAATCTCCCATCTCTGTTCAGCTGTTGTAGACAAACGTCTGGAGGGTTAGGGCCAGCTGGAAACAGCTTTAGGTTTGGACAACAGCCACTCCCAAGTTCTGTCCCAACCAGAGCAATCTTGGCAATCAGCTTGGGACAAAATAAAGAGAAATACAGCAAGAGAGCCTGGGCATCGCGGGGAGAATAATGTAGGCAACACCGAGCACCCTCTTCATTTGGGACTTTCCGGAGATCAAAGGGAGCTGGTTTAAAGTTTTCTTTTGGGGGCCCCTGAGGTTACTTGCCAATCACTGTCGATCAGTAGTTACTAGCTGAGTGGCAACGCTGCGTGCACGCTTTTTTCACGCTGAGAGCGAGAGTGATTTTGACAGTTGAAGCTCTGTTTAGTGGATAAGCAAAGTAGAGAATAGTCCGAGTTGAATCTGCCCCAGTACCCCGACACTTACCCCAAATTGTTGACTGGATTTCATTTAAATGAAATCTCTTCTTTTGGGGAGCACTTTCCAGCTGGCGAGGCCCATTCACCGCGTGCCAAGGGCAGGGCTGCTGGTCAAAGCAGGTGGGGGACCCTGAGCATCTGCAGAGCGTGCGTCTCACTGAAAAAAAGAAACTATTTCTTTATTGTGAGAGCGAGAGAGCGCGCGCGAGCACGAGTGGGGGAGGGGCAGAGAGAGAGAGAGAGGGAGGGAGGGAAAGAATGCCAAGCAGGCTCCGCGTTGTCAGCACAGAGCCTGACTTGGGGCTCCATCCCACCAACTGTGAGATCGCGACCTGAGCAGAAATCAAGAGTCGGACGTTTGACCGTCTGAGCCACCCAGGTGTCCCTACCTGTCACTTTTAAAAGCCCTTTGGTGTGGGAGCCACGCTTACCCCAGGCTCCTCCCGACTCTCCTCCCCAGGGCTGGACCAGGCGGTCTTCAAGGGTGTGCATCAGTCGGATTCATCTCTTTGGGTAATTTGTGTGCTGCCTCTGCTGGGCCCTTTCTGAGGCTTTGGGGGACACCTCTGAACAAGGAGGAGGCTCTCCCAGCCCTCTTGTCGCTGCCGAATGGGGGCAGGGAGACATGAGACTTTAGTACAACCACACAGGTATTGCCCTGGGCCACTGGTCCTCCCGGTACCACCCTCCTCTGAGGGATGGCTGGCGGGGCCAGCGCCTAGGAGAGGAGCTGCCTGAGGAAGAGGCTGGTGAGAAAACCATGGGGATTCTGTCCTGGAGGTCGTGAGACCCTGAGGGCTGTGTGCGTGTGTGTGTGTGTGTGTGTGTGTGTGTGTGTGTCCGGGGCTGTATGAACCTCTTCCTGCCCTTGGCTGGTGATACTCACTGTTTACCCTTCAGTCCAGAAGTTACTTGTGGAAGACTTTTGTGCCCATCCAGGTCCGGGTTGTCTGCACTGCCTGGTGGCCTCTTGATCCCCTGTGCTTGGCCCATCGCAGGCCTGAGCCCTCGGTGCACCGCTGCTTCCTGACTACCTGCTGACGTCCTGAGACCCACGCGGCAGGGTAAGGAGCGCCTGCCATGTTCACCACTGTGTCCCTAGCTTAGCACAGGCTGGCAGATGACAGTCACTCATTAAATATCAGTTCCATGAGGGGCACCTGGGTGGCTTAGTCGGTTAAGGAGCCAACTTGGGCTCAGGTCATGATCTCAGGGTTCATGAGTTTGAGTCCCGCATCGGGCTCTGTGCTGATGGCTCGGAGCCTGGATCCTGCTTTGGATGCTGTGTCTCTCTCTCTCTGCCCCTCCCCTGCTGGTGCTCGCACACGCTCACTCTCTCTCTCTCTCAAAAATAAATAAAAACATTAAGAAAATATCAGTTCCATGAAAAGAAAAAGGAAAGGAGGAGGGGAGAGGGAGCAAGAAGGGGGAAGGGAGTAGGGGCCTCGAGGACTAAAGACAAAGGATGAAACTTGGGACTCTTTTATATTGCCCACAAGCACCAAGCTAGTGTTGACCAACCCTGGCTACCTAAAGAAAGTGTATTGGGTTGGAAGACTGGGGCTTTTATCCCAATTTCCCCATCAATCTTCCATTTGACTTTGGGCAATTTGAAATTAAAAAAAATTTTTTTTAATGTTTATTTTTGAGAGACAGAGAGAGACAGAGAGTGAGTGGGGGAGGAGCAGAGAAAGAGAGAGACATAGAATTCAAAGCAGGCTCCAAGCTCTGAGCCATCAGCACAGAGCCCCATGCAGGGCTCGAACTCCCAAATTGCAAGATCATGACCTGAGCCGAAGTCGGACACTCACCCGACTGAGCCACCCAGGCACCCCTGACTTTGGGCAATTTAGTACAATTCCTGGAACTTCATATTTTTTAGCATTCAAGTGAGGACAATAGTGGGAATTCAAAGATGTGTGTTGAAGGTCAAGTAAGATGTGGGCGACATAGCTATAAAAATTCAGTGTGTGTTATAAACTGCAAAAAAAATGCATATAAGTATGGAATAAAGGAGTTTAAAAGTTTTTTTTTAATGTTTATTTATTTTTGAGAGAGAGGGAGAGAGAGCTAGTGGGGGAGGGGCAGAGAGAGACACACACACACACACACACACACACACACACACAGAATCAGAAGCAGGCTCCAGGCTGTGAGCCGTCAGCACAGAGCCTGATGTGGGGCTCAAATCCACAAACCGTGAGATCATGACCTGAGCCAAAGTCGGACGCTTAACTGACTGAGCCACCCAGGCGCCTCAGAGTAAAGGAGTTTTATAAAAAACTTCACAAGTCAAACTGGTAGCCGAGGGGTAGAAGTTCCACCTGCCCCGTAAAGGGTCTGGCCAGATGCCCTTTTTCTTGCCTTTAGGATTTCCTGTATGGGTTACATACAGACCTGGTGTCTGACGTAACCAAGGCATTAAGACTCCAGCTTGCTCTGTGGGAAGGGAGTGTATGGAAAGGGGAGGCACCATGTTTCCCTTGAGGAGGTGCCGTCTTTGCCTTGACTTGACCTCTCAGCCAAAGACACGGGAAAAGCCATCTGACTGGACTGCCCTGAAAGCCTCACTTTCAGCATCGTGATATAGGAACAATTCACAAAAAGAAAAATAGCAACACAGATCATAGGCTATCAATGACACATACAAAATCGGAACCAGAAGACCTTGATACCAACGGTGAAATGATATTCGGTCCCCACCCTCCCGTCTTTTCCTCTAAACCTTTCCCTCTCTGCCAAATCTCATTCCCACCTCATCCCATTCCCTGTAGGTGACTAACCTCTCTTCCCACTTCACGGAAAAAAACAGAAGCCCCCAAAGCAGGGCCTTCACAGCTTGCTGTCTCTCACCACCTGCCCCACCATGTAGTGACTGACCTGTCTCCACACTCACCTCCCTACCCTCCCTCTCCCCCCCCCCACATCAAGGGAGAAGGAGTTGTCTTTCTCTGTACGATCCCAATTCTTCCACCTCCGTTTGGACTCTTATCCTGTTTCCCGCAGAAGTCCATTCCACGAAAGAGAACCTTTCCTCGGTGTTGAACCTCTTCTCTACTTGATGCTTCCATTCAGACTACCAAGCGGATCCCCCCGAGCACTCTAAGTATTGCTCTGTTTTCCTCTTTCCCTTGGGGGCTACGCTTTTGGAAAAAGTAATTGAGTCTCGTGTTTTCTGTTTCTTGGCCTTCCATGTCTTCTGTTTCCCAGGATTCTGTGTTTCCACTTGTTCTCACTCTACACACCCTACATTGGGGATCTCTCCTTCCACATGATAGTTGCCACCCGTACTGGGTTGAGTAGTTGTGCCACCAAATTGATTCCTTCCTGGAATCTCAGAGTGTGACCTTATTTGGAAATAGGGTTATTGTTGCTATTAGTTAAGGTAAGATCATATTGGAGTAAGTGGTGTTCTAATTTTTAAAGAATGTTTATTTATTTATTTATTTTAAGAGAGAGTGCAATCAGGGGAGGGGCAGAGGAGAGGGGAAGAGAATCCCAAGCAGGCTCCACGCTGTCAGCACAGAGCCTGATGCGGGACTTGATCCCATGAACCGTGAGATCACGACCTGAGCCGAAATCAAGAGTTGGGTGCTTAACTGACCGACCCACCCAGGTGCCCTGGTTGATGCTCTTATAAAAGGGGGAGAAAGACACAGACACGGACACAGGGAGAACACCATGTGAGAGTGGAGCAGCGATTGGAGTTATGTGGCCTTAAGGGTAGGACCACCATGGACACCATCAGAGGTTAGAGGACACAAGGGAGATTTCTCCCTTAGAGCCCTCAGAGACAGCATGGACTGCCACACCTTGATTTCAGACTTTTAGCCTCCAGAAATCAATGTATCAATAGTTCTAGGATTTCTCTGAAGGTTCTAGGGGAGGATCCTTCTTTGCCTCTTCCTAGCTCTGGTGGTTGCTGGCCATCCTCGGGGTTACAGGTGCATCATTAGAATCCAGTCTTTGCCTTCCTCATCACATGATGTTTTCTCTGGGTGTCTGTATCTAAATGTTCTGCTTGTAAGAACACCAGTCAGACTGATTTAGAGACCACCCTAATGCAGCATGACCTCATCTTAACTCGATTGCATCTGCAAAGACCCTATTTCCAAATAAGGTCACATACATAGGTTCCAGGTGGACATGACTTTTTTTGGAGGAAACTATTTAACTCGGCTCGGTGACTTTGGCCTGCAAATTCCTTTGTATCTTTTGAATTTTGCATACTGCATGTATTACTAACCACTCACGAGGTACCTGATGCCTATTTGATGAGTATATTTTGACCTTATTTAACTGTAGGAGATTCAAAATCCCTCAAGCAAAGCACAGCATCGAGAACCAGCTGTTCAGCCCCAACGTTGCCTTCCCATCTCTTTGGGCCACGAGTGCAGTCATTCCTAAGGCCGTGAACTCCTAAGGGCCAGGCCAACTCTGTTTCTTCACCAGTGCATCTACAGTATCTGGTTCTCAGTCGGTGTTTGTTAAAGAATGGGTACATGGATGGCAAGGGATGAATATTTTTCAAAGATTTTAATGCCCTTTGAAAATCATTTTGAGCACCGACATATTTAGGCAGAAAGAATGGCGAATGAAAAAGATAATAACTCGCAGGTACATATGATTCTAACATTCGTGAAGCTCTTTTGTACGTGATTTAATCTGATTCTCACGCACCCTTGAGAGAGAAGCCGAGCCCAAGTTTTTGGCTCAAGTTCATGGGGCTAGTGATTGGCTGGTTAGAACTCAGACGTCCTCACTCCTGTAGGGCTTTGAGTCCCTGTCTGCTTTCAACAAACAGGTTTTGATGAAACCTAGTCCTTTGTGCAGTTTATTGTGAAAGAAATTTCAATGAGGAAGAAAAGGCCATATTTCTCTTTGAAAATGAGAAAAAGTTATGAAAATGAAAAAGGTTATACTTGAAAGCAAGAAAGTAAAATTCTAGTTTGATATGAGGAAGCCAAATGAAAGGTTTTTTCCCCTCTAAGCCAAAAGCTAAAATTGGAATATGTAAATATTAAACATTTAATATTTAAAGCACTTGTTTAAGAAAATTGGCCCTGAGATGCTCAGATGATTCCTAATTATTATTTAATAGATATTAAACGGTTCTATTTTTCTATTTCTTACTCGTGACACACTACCATCATTGGCAACATTTTCTATGCATCTCTAGACACAAATAAACATTTTCATCTACAGCATCTGTGGACTGCTTTTGTGCAGCCTGTGTGCTAGGAATGGTCATTTACATCGATAAGGGTTGTAACGAAAACAAAGAATATGCGACAGAGACAGTATGTGGCTTATAAAACATACATTTACAGGAAAAGTTTGCCGAGCCCTGGTCAATATTTGTATTTGTATATGTGTATAAAATCATTGTGCCAGACATTATAGCATTTGTATGTATGTATGTATGAATGTATGAATTACGTATGTATGTATTATGTATGTTTCTACATCTATCTATCTATCTATCTATCCCCTCCCTTATCCCACAAAGGGTTATATCAAAGCAAATAAACTCCCAAAGCCTCTGTGACTCTTCTGCAAAATTAGCCCCTTCCGTCATGCAATCATGGTATCCACGGCTTAAAGGTTGATAGAGCACAGAATTGAACGCTCTGCCGTGTTCAATGAAAGATGAGACACGATAAGAGGTACAGAGGATGAAAACCACTATGAAAGAGCAGCCTCAGCTAGAAAGATGATTTACAATTTGCATTGAACTTTATATTTTCCAAGTGTATTTTAAATCCCTTCCGTCAATTTTCCAATAACTCTTTGATGATCTGTGTTAACTATAGAAAAATCAATGAAGAAAAAATGATCTAAGTGGATGTTAAGCTGTGACGTCAGCCTGAAATTTGTTTTCTGGTGCCATGTTGATGCAGATTAAAAAAAATTTTTTTTAAAGTGTTTATTTATTTTTGTGAGAGAGAGAGAGAGAGAGAGTGTGCGAGCAGGCAAGGGGCAGAGAGAGAGGGAGACACAGAATCCAAAGCAGGCTCCAGGCTCTGAGTTGTCAGCACAGAGCCCGAGGTGGGGCTGAAACGCATGAACTGTGAGATCATGACCCCAGCCGAGGTCGGACACTTAACCCACGGAGCCACTCAGGCGCCCCGATTGCATTGTGTTCTAAAAGCTGTCACTGTCATGACCTCTTCCTCCGAGATTTGAAAGTGGTTTTGAGCTCCCGGCGTCCCTCGGTGAAAGTGGACATCCAAAGACCTGAACAGAGGTCAGGACTAGGGACAGGACAAAAATTTGCCAGGGATCTGGGCCTTCCACACTCCCCTTACCCAAAGACTCACACAGAGGATGGTTCATGTGAGGGGAGTGGTGGTGTGTGAAGGGGGGGCGAGGTGGGAGAAAGGGGAGGGGCAAGAGCGTGGCAGCCGGGGTTAGGGGAATAAAAACACCAGAGGCGTTTTCCTAGACATCAGTACTCAGGGTGTTCATTAGCCAAATAGACAAATCCTCCCTCACTTACATATTCAACCCTCCCCAATGACAACCGCAGGTCTTTCCTCCTCTGGCCCCCAGGGTCGGCGTGACTTATTGGACAGTGTGCGTTTTGCCCCTTTGATGTGTCTCCTCCCCACCCTCTTAATTATTGGACTGCTGGCTGACTGCAAACAAGTTTTGATTTGCCAGAAGGGAAAAAGGGGAAAAGGTCGAAGGGTGAGAACCAAATCAATTACTCGCCTCAAGTCAATTCTTTTAACTAGGTAAGTAGTCCCCCCCCCCCCGCCCGCCAGTCCTCCAGTTTCTGAAAGAATTCAAGGGATTGATAGAAAGAAGTTTGCTCTGTGGGTCCTTTTGTGTTACGTTGCTGGGGCTACCTTAATCAATTATCATAACCTGGGCAGCATCGGGAACAGAAACTTGTGGTCTCACAGTTATGGAGGCTAGAAGTTCAAGATCAAGATGGGGGCGGCCTTGATTCCTTCTTAGGGCTGAGGAAGAATCCGCTCCAGGCCTCTCTCCTTGGCTCGGACGCGGCCGTCTCCTCCCTGTGCCTCTTCACATAGTCATCCCTCTATGCATGTCTGTCTCCAAACAGCCCCTCTTGTAAGGACCCCAGTCATATCGGAGTAGAGCCCACCCTCATGGCCTCACTTGATGACCTCTGTAAAGGTTCTATCTCTGAAAAAGGTCACATTCTGAGGTACTGGGGATTAGCACTTCAACCCAGGAATGTGGGGGGACACGGATCTACCCATGACATGTTCCCACACCCCACTATTCACGCCCGGTGTTTACTCTTCCAGCCTTCTGCCAATGTCCCCTTTGCCCCACTGCATGTCCCTGGCTCTGCCTCTCTCTACCTCCGTCCCCAGGGAGGGACTGATACAAAGTGCCACGTGCACTCTGACAGTCGTTCTCAGATTTCCTCTCAGTCTCCGTTTCCACCACCATCTCCCCGGTGTGGACGGCCCATTTGGCACCTGAACCTATCACTTCTTTGACTTCCTCTTCACCAAGGTGATCTTCACCTTCGTTTCTCTTCAGCTCTGTAATCTGCTCCCTGGATACTGCGTAGACCTTGGCAACCACATGAAGTTATTACTCGCCTCTGAAATCTTGAAGACCAATATCCCACTCTCCAACACCGCACTCAGCTCTCTCTCTCACACGCCCACTGAACCTGCTCTTGGGGCTGACGAGCCCCTCCCTCCACCCGTTTCCCAGCTCCGCTCTAGATCCTTCTTCCCCAGCATTCCATACATCTATGCTGTCCAACACAGTCACCACTAGCCACATGTACCTATTTAAATTTAAATAAAACTTAAGAATTCAGTTCCTTGGTCATACTAACCACATTGCAAGGGCACAATAGGCTCGGGGAGGAGCCAAGACGGCGGAACAGCATGGAAGTTTTTTGTGTGTCTCGCGCCCATGAAATACGGCCAGACCAACACTAAACCATCCTGCACACCAAGTGCACGATAGGCTCCTTTGGGCTACTGGCCACTGTGTTCAACGGTGTAAATTACAAAGCATTCCCATTATAGCAGAAATTTCTACGGACAGTACCACTCTAGACCTCTCGGTCATCCCTTGAACTAATTTTCCATGCACTGACATCCTGTTGAATAAATGAATAAACCCTCAGGATTTTCACGTCTTTGTCTTTCCCTTGCATCTCAACCAACAGATGCACCGCTGTGACTCAGTCCTACCAGCTACCTGTTCTTGTTCTGCACCTGCCCGATGTGCGTAGCTGGAAAATTTATTCAGCTATCGCTTCATGCTCCTCGTCTGTAAAATGGGGATAATAATCGTTCTCATAAGATTATTGGCAAGATTGAATGAGACAACGCCAAAAGGTGGTCATTCTACCAAAAGGTGCAGATCGTAGCAGTTCAATACATTTTAGTTTCATTATTATTTTTTAATTCCAAACGTCAGCTGGACTCTCACATTGTCACCCGCCTCCCTATCTCTCTCGATAAGTACATTCCCACCCCTTTCTACTCCTAAAGAGAAGAGGCATTCGATTGATTTTTCTTTCCAAGTTTCTATTTGTTTGTTTGTTTATTTATTTATTTACTGGGGGGAGAGCCAGAGGGAGAGAGAGAATCCCAAGCAGGCTCCACACTCAGCTCAGAGCCCAGTGCGGGGCTAGATCTCACGACCATGAGATCATGACCTGAGCCGAAATTAAGAGTTGGTCACTTAACTGACTGAGCCACCCAGGTGCCCCAGGAAGAGGCATTTTCTTCCCCGACAAAAACATTTTATTATATTCTCCTACATCAGTGGGAGAGACTTTTCTCTGCAATAAGGAATTCTTTGTAGCATAAGGCAGATCTGCTTTAAGGTGGTGATGTTTAGTCTCTAAGACTGGTGATCAAGAAAAAACAAGATATGGGGCGCCTGGGTGGCTCAGTCGGTTAAGCGTCCGACTTCGGCTCAGGTCACGATCTCGCGGTCCGTGAGTTCGAGCCCCGCGTCGGGCTCTGGGCTGATGGCTCGGAGCCTGGAGCCTGCTTCCGATTCTGTGCCTCCCTCTCTCTCTGCCCCTCCCCCGTTCATGCTCTGTCTCTCTCTGTCTCAAAAATAAATAAACGTTAAAAAAAAAAAAAAGAAAAAACAAGATATAATTTCTGTAAGTGTATCTTGGTAAGGTGCAGGATCAGTTTCCTACAGTTCCTACAATGCACCACCACAAATGTGGTAGCTTAAAACAACAGCTATTCATTCTTAGTTCTAGAGGTATTGGTAGGAAGGTATCCTGCCAAAGGTCCTGCTTCTGGTGGGTCCAGGCGTTCTTTGGCCATGGCTTCTGTGTTCACGAGGCTCCTCCTCTGTGTGCGTCTCTGTGTCTTCTCCCCTTCTGTCTCTTAAAAGGACACTCATCATTGGATTTGGGGTCTCTTGTCTTATTTGCACTGGGATTTTTATTTATGGAGACTGAGTGATGACATAGTTTGGTCAATGCCATGGAAAGAATAACTAAGAATAACTTATTACTTACATTTCCCAAGAGAAAGGGCATCTCATGCCACTCAGGCCACATGGGGAGGTGGGTAGCACCAGGTTTGGCCAGAAGGCAGAAGCAGGAGGGGAAATCCTAGGGCTGAGCCTTTATTGGAGTTTCCGTGGGAAAGCCAAGGCAGGCAGAGTAAATGTTTTAGGATTGGCTAATTTGAATGATTCTGGCAGGCTGTGGGCTCTGGGATGGTCTCTGGACACCTGGCACCTGGCCCAGGATGATTTAAAAAAAATTTTTTATGTTTATTCACTTTTGAAAGACAGAGAGAGAGCACAAGCAGGGGTAGGGCAGAGAGAGAGAGGGGGGCACAGAATCCAAAGCAGGCTTCAGGCTCCGAGCCGTCAGCACAGAGCCCGACGCGGGGCTCAAACTCACAAACCACAAGATCATGACCTGAGCCCAAGTCGGATGCTCAACCAACTGAGCCACCCAGGTGCCCGGGCCCAGGATGATTTAGGGCAGGGGAAAGGTGGGCTGGTGTGTGAGTTGGGGCTGGAGATTCAGGATTGGTTTGCATATGAAAGGTATAATCCTGGGCGAGTTGTGATTCTCTTGAGTTGGCTTGCCCTGGGGGTGGGGGTCTCTCCCCTGCTCCTTAAGGCCCGGGCACTTCAAGAATACAGCAAATAAGAAAACACAGTTAATATAATTGGCCCTGTGATGAATGGATGCCAAATAGACAAATACATCTGGTTAATCCAAGATGATCTCACGCCAAAATCCTTAACTTAATTACATTGCAAAGACCCCCCCCCCCCTTTTCCAAATAAAGTCACGTTCACGGGTTCCGGATGCACAGATCTTTTTAGTGAGTATGTGTTGGGGACATTCTTCTACCCCTGACCGCTGCCCTACTAACCAAATGCCTCTCAGAGACCCATTCCCATTTTCCTGGGTCACCTCTTTGTCATTTCTTGACCGGACTATCATCAAACTTGCCTTCTGGCCCCATCGGCTCTCCTTCAGTCCATCCCCTGGGCACCTGGGCAGCATCGAAATGATCTTTTTCAGATGTAAACCTGATCCCGTCACTCCCCTGCTTAAGAAGCCTGCTTCTAAAGAGTGGGGCTGTGTCAGCTGTAGCATTCTGAGTGTTGCAGAAAATATATTGTAAAGGAAACATTTCCAAGCTTTCAGACTCCAGAGAATTTGCTCCAATTTGTAGATCAGAGCAATTTAAACGCATTCATCTGTGTGATGGCTGTGCATAACTTCCCACTCCGACGCCTGAATGAATGAATTAATATCCCGCACTCTATCTTCTATCCAGCTGCTTTATCTAATTGGATGCAGATTAAACATGTATACTTAGTGAAGTGAGTTTGGAAACTCCATAATCCCTCAGAGGAAACAAATTTCCAAATGTTCAGTATGGCCAACCGGTTCCCTTAGACCCTAGCATGAGATAATTTGCTTAAGTTTTGCCACACTTCATCGTAAATTGAGAACACAGAACTCCCCTGTACACGAGCTAGCATAGGATGAAGACACGGATAGCCCAGGTCCAAACCTAATTCACTTGAGACCATGCAAACCTGCCTTACTTCAGCAAATGCAAAAAAATCAAGTTAAAGTGAGCGATGTTTTTTTTAGATAACTGTATCTCAGCCCTCCTTATAAAATGTTAATCCTCAAGGATGCACTTGGGGTCACCTGCTGGACCCCTTATATTTCCAAAATCACTCCACAGACCAAACTCCCAATGACTCACGAGCCTTCCCTATTGGAGAGCAAATCATATTTTAAAAAATATAGTTGTAGCTCCAAAACCCAGACAGTAAGATCTCAGACGTAAATCAGAAGGTCTCAAAAGAAAACAAGAAAAAAGAAAAAAGACTCAGAGGTATCAGCAGGGTCTCACTGGACCTGTTGAAGGCAGCCCGGCCAGATACCTGGCATGTACCACTCTGGGGGACAGGATTGAGCTCTTCATAGTGTGTCACTGTAGCTCACTTTGGTTCTGATTTATGGAGTCTGTTGAGATGGCAAGTGATAGAAATTTAGCTCAAGTGGGTGTCATGTAAAAGAGTGTTTCTGTTGGGTCCAAGTTGAAGGAATGATTTCATCAGTTGAATCCAGTGGCTTAACCAAATGTCATCAGGATGCATCCCATTCTCCTTCTTCCACTCTCTTTTCCGTTGGCTTCATTCTCCAGATGCCAATGTCTAGGAGGTACCCGGTGGCTCCAGGCTCACTTTCTACCAACTCAGCAACGTCAGGGGAAACACTTGTCCTTTTCCCCTCTTCAATCTCCCTCCCCCTAAAGTCCTCGGAGCCTTAATTTAGGTCCCATTTCCAATCCCAGTGACTGGCACACACACCTGGGTCACTAGCTTGTATCTGGAGCCAGTGATGAGATTCACTAGACGGGTATCACCCAAGATTTTCCCAAAGGAAAAGAAGAAATAGGGGATTGGATGCTGGACTGGCAAATGAAAATCTTTCTTCCACACGCCAGGAAGTGAGTTGGCGGTCTGTAGAGGAAGGTAATGGGAGCACGTTCCATCTCTGTATCTTCATGCCCTGGAGCTTCCAGGGAAAGAATGCATTCATTCGTATGTACCAAGATATATATATATATATGTTGATCTCTTTATTAGAAGACAGCTTCTGAACTTTGTCGCTCTTCACATGCTGATGCATAGGAGGTTCTGGAGAGACCACATAATGACGTCCAGGCTATTTGTGATGAGTCTGAACTCAAGCTTCAGGGACTGACTTGCTTCTCACGCACATTAGCGTGAGCTTGATGGTCAGTGTGCCATGAAGGTCAGTTGCTTCTGAAGACCAGTGAACTCCTCCTCCTGCCTCAGTGCTGTGGACCTGGGCTTGATTGGAATCCCCCTCCCGAGAGTCTGGTCCATGACGGGTTGGCAAAGTATATTGCCACTTCTAGATTTGTTCTCTCAACCCTAGAAAAGAGAAGTCACTGAACACGGACTTATTGAGTACTATTTGTGTTTTGAAAGCTCGGAAATGTGTTCTCTGGGTTACATATTTGGCCTAAAACACCCCGTGAACTACCACACACATACCTCTTCCCTCACCCCACAAGCTACCCATGGTAGAGTCCCACTGTTTACAAAGATCTGTTCCCTGTTTACAAAGATCTGTTATTCAGAACTGAGTCATTTACACGGTCCTGTCTTCATCTTCATAGGCTCATTGGAGAAAGCTTTTTTAATATAATTTTTTAGTCTAATAATAATTTATTTTTTTTTTAATTTATTTTTTTTTCAACGTTTATTTATTTTTGGGACAGCGAGAGACAGAGCATGAACGGGGGAGGGGCAGAGAGAGAGGGAGACACAGAATCGGAAACAGGCTCCAGGCTCTGAGCCATCAGCCCAGAGCCTGACGCGGGGCTCGAACTCACGGACCGCGAGATCGTGACCTGGCTGAAGTCGGACGCTTAACCGACTGCGCCACCCGGGCGCCCCAATAATAATTTATTTTTAATAATTACATCCAAGTTAACACGTGTAACAATGACTTCAGGAGTAGATTCTTTAATGCCCCTTATCCATTTAGCCCATCTCCCCTCCCGTGACCTCTCCAGAAACTTTCTGTTTTTCTCCATATTTAAGAGTCTGTTATGTTTTCTTCTCCTCCCTGTTTTTATATTATTTTTGCTTCCCTTCCCTTATGTTCATCTGCTTTGTATCTTAAAGTCCTCATATGAGGACTCATATGTAGGACTCGTAAGTCATATGATATTTGTCTTTCTCTGACTAATTTCACTTAGCATAATACCCTCTAGTTCCATCTACGTACTTGCAAATGGCAAGATTTTATTCTTTTTTGATTGGCGAGTAATACTCCATTGTATATATATATACCACATGTTCTTTGTCCATTCATCTACTGATGGACATTTGGGCTCTTTCCATACCTTGGGTATTGTTAATAGTGCTGCTATAAACATTGGGGTGCATGTGCCCCTTCAAAACAGCACACCTGTATCTCTTGGATAAATGCCTAGTAGTGCAATTGCTGGGTCGTAGGCTAATTCTATTTTTACTTTTTTGAGGAACCTCCATACTGTTTTCAGAGTGGCTGCATCAGCTTGCATTCCCACCAGCAGTGCAAAAGAGATCCTTTTTCTCCACATCCTCGCCAACATGTGTTGTTGCCTGAGTTGTTAATGTTCGCCATTCTGACAGGTGTGAGGTGGTATCTCGCTGTGGATTTGATTTGTATTTCCCTGATGATGAGTGATGTTGAGCATTTTTTCACGTGTCGGTTGGCCATCTGGATGTCTTCTTTGGAGAAGTGTCTATTCATGTCTTTTGCCCATTTCTCCACTGGATTATTTGTTATTTGGGTGTTGAGTTTGATAAGTTCTCTATAGATTTTGGATACTAACCCTTTATCATTCGCAAATATCTTCTCCCATTTCGTCGGTTGCCTTTTGGTTTTGCTGATTGTTTCCTTCTCTGTGCAGAAGCTTTTTATTTTGATGAGGTCCCAATAGTTCATTTTTGCTTTGGTTTCCCTTGCCTCCAGAGACGTGTTGAGTAAGAAGTTGCTGCGGCCAAGGTTGGAGAAATCTAAGATAGGATATTTGAATTGAAAGTTACCTCCAGGAGATCCATCATCTTTCCCATTAGTTGATTGACACCTTTCCTACAATTTCTTCTTCTTCTTCTTCTTCTTCTTCTTCTTCTTCTTCTCCTTCTTCTTCTTCCTCTTCTAATGTTTATTTGTTTTTGAGAGAGAGAGAGAGAGAGAGAGAGAGAGAATGATGGGGGAAGGGAAGAGAGAGAGGGAGACACAGAATCCAAAGCAGGCTCCAGGCTCCAAGCTGTCAGCACAGAGCCCGACACGGGGCTTGAACTCACGAACTGCAAGATCATGACCTGAGCTGAAGTTGGACGCTTAACCAACTGAGTCACCCAGGCACCCCACTTTTCCTATAATTTCTTAAAGATGGTCAACCAGCTCTGTTTCAGCACTTCTTGAGAGGAAAGTCACTATTCAGAGATTCTCTGGCCCTCTTCATTGTGAACACCTTGTATCATGACAAAGTTCTCTCCCATATTGATCTCAAGTTGATGCTTTCCTAACACCTGGCTCTTCTAACCTCAAATCCCGTTGTTAGGAACCTTTTGTTTCTCTTTTTAGTAATAGACCAGAGTTGGCACTTCAAATGGTTTCTTGGGTGTCTCTTTACTAGTTAAAGGCTCATCATCTTTATTTCAGATCGGTAACAAGGCACGTTTCTGGAATGTGTATATGGTTTCCATATAAACAGTCCCCAAACTCATGGATCAACCTGACAAAGTCTAGACTCAGGAGTTTGTTTCAAAAAGAAAAACAGGTCAGCTATGATAGAAAGAATCGCAAGCCTATAAATTGTGCTGAGGTGTGTTTACATAACGACATAAGAGTTTAAATAACGCACTCTAAGAGTAAACTTAACTACAAGTTATAGCTGTAAAAGCAGCTTCAGCAGGGTCAGCCGAAAGGACAGGTTCCACTTGCCTCGAGCGAGCACACAATACAGATTTCCAAGCAGATGGCCAGCGCGTCAGGATCCTGCATCCAGGGGGTGAGTTTCATCATCCGTTCTCATCTGGAGAAACTGAAGTTCAAAGAGATGAGGCACTGCCTGAAGTCACACAGAGCCCTCATTTCGGGGGCCAAAAATCCCCGTGACCACTCTGACCTAATCCAGGTGACAATTTACAGCTGATTCATATGACCTTGTTGACTCGGGCCAGTACCCTAAAGCTATTTCCCATCTCAGGAGACAGTAAGCTCAAGCCTATACGGCTGTGAACTTTCATCAGATTTCTTAGAGATGCTGCAACAGGCCCCCGTCCCCTCCCTACCCCACCAATCCCTAGAACTCCCAAATCACCGTTCAAGCATCAGTCAGGTTTCTTAGAGAACCAGGGATATAATTTGTTCAGTGATTTTGGCTTATGCCAAGAGTTAAGCAAAGTCAGAAAAGAAGGACAGATGGACCAAAGTAATATATTCAAGTAACATGTTAAAAACAAGACCAAGAGGCTATAAGAGGAACTTTGTGGGATTTGTAAACAAATATCAATGCTTTACAAAATTTGATAGCCACGTGTTAAGTAAATGTAATTGTTTGAATTTTATTTATTTATTTTGAGAGAGAGAGAAAGAGAAACAGCACAAGAAGGGGGAGGGACAGAGAGAGAGAGAGACTCCCAATCAGATCCCTCACTGTCAACGTGGAGCTCGACGTGGGGTTCAAACTCATGAACCATGAGATCTTCACCTGAGCTGAAACCAAGAGTTGGACGCTTAACCGACCGAGCCGCCAGGCGCCCCAAGTAAAAGTAACTTTCAGGCAGATTACTCCATGCTGTATGTGCGTGATCACAGAAACAAAACCAGGTATTAAATATATATCTTTAGGATCTATAATCTATTAATATTAGATGCTGGAACTATTTAGGGTTCTCGCTGAATTTATGATTAGACAGGAGCAAAAACGGACAGATGGTATAGGCTGGCAGCTCAGAGATGTGGATAAATATCGTTGTCACTTGACAGATTTCACCTGGAACACCTTAATTACCTCCCAGTGGTCCCCCTTCCTGTCTCTCCTTTCTGTAATCCATCCCCTCCAGGGCCGTGAGGGCCATCCTTGTTGAGAATACTTTATGGGGCGGCTGGGTGGCTCAGTTGGTTAAGCATTGGACTTCGGCTCAGTTCGTGATCTCATGGCTTGTGAGTTGGAGCCCCATGTCGGGCTCGCTGCTTTCAGTGCAGAACCTGCTTCAGGTCCTCTGTCTCCCTCTCTCTCTGCCCTTCCCCCCTCCCCAAAATAAATAAATAAGATATATATATGAAAAAATATATATATTTATGTATTTCATATATATATATGAAAATATTTTTATGCCTCCTCATTGCCCCTCAAAGACCACATTTTTCTTTTCTTTTTTTTTTTAATGTTTTATTTATTTTTGAGACAGAAACAGAGCATGAGCAGGGGAGGGGCAGAGAGAGAAGGAGACACAGAATCTGAAGCAGGCTCCAGGCTCTGAGCTGTCAGCACAGAGCTCGACATGGGGCTAGAACTCACAAACCAAGAGATCGTGACCCAAGCCGAAGTCGGATGCTCAATCAACTGAGCCACCCAGGTGCCCCTAAAGACCACATTTTGAATATGTCATTTAACACTCTGAAATCTGGCCCTAATGCATCCTCCTTCCCACTAGGTGACCAGGCACCAAATATTCCTGCTTTATTTGTTAGGATTCACCTTAGACTCTCGTGTTTGTGAAGTCTTTGTACCATGGAGCACGTACCTACAGAAATCAGCTTTAAAGCGGAATTCTGGAAGGGCAAGGAAGTGGAGGTCTGGTGGAAATAAAGCCGGTGACCTCCAGGCTAGGTCATATCACAAGGACACGGCATCTGTCCAGCTCTCTCTCTTGGGAATGCTTGCCCTTGAATCCCAGCTACCATTATTGTGAGGAAGCCCAGGTCTCATGGAGAGGCCACGGTGGGGGTCCCAACCAATAGTCCCAGTTAGGCCCTCATCAATTGTCACACATGTGAGACACATGTGATGACAGTCAGCATCAATTGTCACACATGTGAGTGAATAAGCCCTCAGATGATTCTAGCTCCTACCCCTGCAAGCCTTCCAGTTGAGGCCCAGTCTTTATGGAGCAGAGATAAAAGTGTGCACCCTCTGTGACCTACATTTCTGACCCACAGAAATCAGGAGAGATAATAAATGATAATTGTTGCTTTAAGTCACTAGGATTGGGGGTAATTTGTTATGCAGCCATAGCTAACTGATATAGTGCTGCTTACCTGATTTTACCCACACCAGGGAACAGATTTTGGTTGTTGGTTAGTTACTAGCCAGTGCAGAGGTCTGTATACAAAGATATCCCCAAAGGCTTTTAAATAATAACCTTTATAGGAAAAAAGAGGATATTTGAATACCAACTAAGAAATGAGGGCTGTGTGCGTGTGTGTGTATGTGTGTACTATCTTAAGCATTAATAAATCTAATAGGATAGAAATGCTCGTCACGGGAGGGGCGCCTCAGTGACTCAGTCCGACTCTTCTTTTTTCTTTTTTATTAAGTTTATGTATTTATCTGGAGAGAGAGAGAGTGGAGAAGGTGCAGAGAGAGAGGGAGAGAAAATCCCAACCAGTCTCTACACTGTCAGTGCAGTCTGATGTGGGGCTTGAACTCACAAACCATGAGATCAAGACGTGAGCTGACATCAGACGCTTAACCAACCGAGCCACCCAGGCGACCCAAGCATCTGACTCTTGATTTCGGCTCAGGTCATGATCCCAGGGTCGTGGGATCCAGTCCCGCGTTGGGCTCCGCCCTGAGCGTGGAGCCTGCTTAAGATTCTCTCTCCCTCCTTCTGTCCCTCTCCCCCGTTTGCACTCTCTCTCGCTCTCTTGAATTAAAAGAAAAGAAAAGAAAAGAAAAGAAAAAGAATGCCAGTCACTGGGGTCCTGGTCGCAGCCAACAGTTCCTCTGCACTGAGCCCTGGTGAGCATAGCCATCGAGGTATTGACGAGAAAGGCACAGTCAGGGGTGGATTCCTCATTGGCACTTGAGCTACCCCTCTGTTGTGTGGGATTCTTTCTCCCGGCTATTCGGTGCAGCATCGCTTGCTTCTTAAGGATGTTGGTATTGTTTTCAGATCCGTTTCCATGTCTGCAAGGATGATTGCTCAACCTGGCCTCAAGTTGCCAAGCTTTGTTGATTTGAATGACGATCTGCTCCATCGGAGGCCTGACTTCTTCTTCACGTGGACACTGTGTCATTGCCCGGACGCTCCAACATTTTTTTTTTAGATTTTATTTTGGTCATCTAGTTCCCCGGTTGATTTTCAATGACTTGAGTCAACCAATTGAACGGTGCATGGTTTTCCATATCCCGCGGTCAGCCGATGGCTCGGTGTATTCTCGCTGCCCCTTCTTGGTTTTCTTCCTGCTTCTCTGGGGGGGGGGGGGGTGGCCACTGGGCAATGCACGCGCCTGCCCACTGCACTTCTTGCTAAGAGCCCTAATTATCGCTGTGGGTCAGGGTGACAGAAAAGATCATGGTTAAAACAGAACGTGTGGGGGTCAGCGCACGGCTGGGAGTTAGCGAATGTCTGCTTTTGGAGCCTGGAGGCTCAGATCAACTGTTGAATGTATTAGGGGTGGGACTAGTGGCCGACATAATCTAAAAATAACGCCTGTTTCCTCATACCTACGATAATCACGCCGAAATAAGGTTATGTCCAACTTGGGGGGATCCCGATTAGCTCTGGGCAAAATAATGAGACCTACTGTGAAGGCCTGACTTTGCAAGAGCCAGCAGGCTGACCGGCTTGTCTGCCCGTGCCCTGCAGCCTGACGTGCCCGATACATCATCACCGGGTGACAAAGCACCAGAGAAAGGGCTCCTGGCTGGACGTAGGTCTTATTTTCCAGGCTAATAGGTTTTCCAGGGAGAAAGCTCCCTGGACTGAGCCTGGGCTCGGGGGTCTCACGGAACCGCGACCAAATCCTGCTCCTCCCCCTCATCGTTTGTTTCTGGACGAGTCACCGAACCTCCTAAGCCTCAGTTTGCTCCCTCTCAGATGAGGATAATCATACCTGCCTCGGAGGATTTAGTGAGGACGGAATGAGGTCATGCTGATAAAATGTGCCTGCTGCACACACGCCCTCAGTAAATGGTCTCTGTCATTAATCCTCGACTGTCAGAGCTGGAAGAGACCATACCAGACAATTCTTTTCAACCTTCTCATTTTACAAGTGAGGCCACTGAAGACCAGAAAGAGGAGACGACGTGCTCAAGGTCACAGAACGAGTTACAGTAGAATTTGGTAATCCCAACCGGAGCTTCCCGAAACCCCAGCGATAAGATGGGGAAGAGTGAGGAGACAAAATTTGTATCAGGTGGGTGAAAAGTGTTGCAGGTGTCTCATAACAAACGTACTTTAAGAAACTGCTTTAAATGTGGCAAAACACACTCGGCATGAAATTTACCGTTTTTACCAAAAAAAAAAAAAAATTTTTTTTAACGTCTATTCATTTTTGAGAGAGAGAAACAGAGCATGAGCTGGGGAGGGGCAGAGAGAGAGAGAGGGAGACACAGAATCGGAAGCAGGCTCCAGGCTCTGAGCTGTTAGCCCAGAGCCTGACCTGAGACTCGAACCCACGAACTGTGAGAACATGACCTGAGCCAAAGCCGGACGCTTAACCGACTGAGCCACCCAGGCTGCCCCCGATTAGTGTGCTTTTGAATCGGAAAAAAAGATTTTGAATGGGGAACACAAATTTCTAGGGTGTCCTCACCTACAGTTAGGACGTAAAGTCTCAAGCTCTCCTCCTTACCTTCGACTAGGAGTGGAGCATTGCATTATTTTTGGTAGACTTTAATCAGGAACACTGTTCATTTCGGGCCAGGGGCGCTGCTTTCTGCTCTCCATCCCTGGGTGTGAGCTTGCTCTGCCCTGGGCCGGCTGGACAGGATCCCCTCCCTCTCCCCCAGGTCTCTAGGACTCCTTTATACAGTGTGAACTTGCACTTCCAGCCACTGGCCTCCCCTCTGTCCAGGACTCTCCAGTCCCCGGCGGCCCCTCACTGCTGTCACAGCAGCAAGGGAAGCAAGGAACGCAGTCCTCTTCCAGGAGAGGGCTGAATCCTGTATCACATGCACAAAGCACAGCCTGGAACCGGGTCTGGTGATGAGGCAGATACTGTGCCCCGACCCGAGCGCACACTCTCTCCCTGCGCTGTTTTCACACCAGGCCAGGCACCTGATGTCAAGTCGGATGTGAATCCAGACGCACTGAGCGGCCACATCAAACGCCTCCCTGGGAGTCTGGGGTCTGGAGTGGCCTGGTTGTTGAGAGCCTGGAGAGTTAAGGGAATCAGAAAATTAAAGGGTTTAAACTGGTCACGCACCACAGGACATGACCCCAAATGCTGGTGACAAGAGTGACCAGAACGACACCACCGAGACACATCAGGGCCACTGCCCGCCGCCGCCGTGCTTCCCAGCTGCTGGGGACCAGAGGCTCCTCCGGACCAGGCCGAGGGACCTCTTAGAATGCCGCAGCCCCCACCCCTGCCCCCCAGCCCCGACACACACACAGGGGCGCATCCTGCTTCCCTAGGGAGCCACCAGCAGGCTCGGTCCTGCCATGGGGAATGTTCAGGAAAGCTTCATGCCCCTTCTCTACTCCCAGGTCTGAGCTTCCTCAGCCTGTGGACCATTCTCTACCTTTCTTTTCTCTAGGGTGGTTAGTGCTTCTTCGTCATTTCCCCTTTACATTTCGATTGTTCACTAGGGGCACCTGGGTGGCTCAGTCAGCCAAGCATCCAACGCGGGCTCGGGTCATGATCTCACAGTTCGTGAGTTCGAGCCCCGCGTCGGTTTCTGTGCTGACAGCTCAGAGCCCGGAGCCTGCTTCCGATTCTGTGTCTCCCTCTCTCTCTGCCCCTCCCCTGCTCATGCTCTGTCTCTCTCAAAAATAAATATTAAAAAAAAATTCAATTGCTCATTAAACACTACTGAATTCTGTCATGATAATATTAATAAGAACAATAGCTTTTAAAAAAATGTTTATGTATTTTTGAGAGAGAGAGACAGAGACAGAGAGAGAACGAGCTCCGGAATTATTTAACTCCGTAAAATAATTATCATCACATGATGTGGAAACTGAGGCATTTCGAGGGTCAGCGTCTTGCCCAGTCCACAGGCAGGGACCAGAGAGCCAGATACGAGGCCGGGCAGCCATGCCTGGGCCGTACTCTGGACACAGAGAAGGGTGTTTCCAGGCACTCTGCAGTCTGCTGGGCAGGTCGGCTAAGTTCTAAAGACATTCAGAATTGGAGCCGTGTGTTGAAATAACGTCTTTACGAGGACTTTATTATTTATTTATTTAAATAAGTTTTCTTTTTTTTTTCATTATTTTTTTTAAAAGTTTATTTTGAAAGAGAAAGAGCACGAGTGGGGCAGGGACAGAGAGAGAGAGAGAGGGAGAGAGAGAGAGAATCCCAAGCAGGCTCCATGCTGTCAGTGAGGAGCCCCAGGCAGGGCTCGAACCCAGGAACCGCGGGATCGTGACCTGAGCCAAAACCTTAACGGACTGAGCCACCCAGGACGCCCACGATGACTTTAAATAAGAGCCAGTAAGAAGTCTAATTGCTCTAGTAGCTAAAAATTGTCATACTAATGAAAAGTATTTTTTACTTTTCACTGATAAAAAACCGATTTCCTTTTTCAATTTGTGCTAAAATGCACATAACAATTGCTATTGTAACCATCTTATTTTTATTTATTTTATTTTTAAATTTTGATTTCTAATGTTTGAAGCTATCTTAACCATTTAAAGGATAGAATTCAGTGGCATTAATGACAACCGTAACCTTGCGTAACCATCACCACTATCTAATTCCATGGGTTTTCATACCCAAACAGAAGCTCTGTACCCATTAAGCCACAACCCCCAGCCTGTTCACCTCCAATTCACTTTTCGTCTCTAGGAATCTGCCTAATCTAGATATTTTCATAAAGGTGGGATCGTAACAATGATCCTGTTACGTAATATCCTGCCCTATTACGTCTGGCTTGTTTCCCTCCGCGAGATGCTTTCACAGGCCATCCACGTTGTCGCACGCGTCCCAACTGCATCCATTGTGTGGATAGACCACATCTTGTTGATCTAGCATCTGTTGGACACTTGGGTTGCTTCCCCCTTTTGGTTCTTGCGAGTGACACTGCCATGAACACGGGTGAACACGTTTCTGTTTGAGTCTCTGTTTTCAATTCTTGGGGCATATGCCTGAGAGTAGAATCACTGGGTCATAGGGTAATTCTATACTTAACTTCTTGGGGAATTCCTTTTTGCTATGGAAATAAATAGGTTTGAAAAAGGGGGTGAAAGTGCAATGTCACGGAGTCAGTCTTGTTGCTACCACTAACAACCAAACTGGGGCACCTGGGTGGCTCTGTCGGTTAAGTGTCCAACTTTGGCTCAGGTCGTGATCTCATGGTTTTGTTAGTTCGAGTCCCTCGTCAGGCTCTGTGCTGACAGTGTGGAGCCTGGTTGGAATTCTCTCTCTCTCTCTGCCCCTCCCCCCTCAAAACAAACAAACAAACAACACCAAACAATCCCATGTGTGGTTTGGAATGGTGAGGATATTCTTGATGATGTGTTTTTTTGGTTTTTAAATTTTAAAAATTATTTTTATTATTGTTTTTAAAGTAGGTTTCACTCCCAATGTGGGACTTGAACTCACGATCATGAGATAGAGAATTGCAAGCTTTCCCGAATGAGCCACCCAGGGGCCCCTTGATGATGAATTTTTAATTTGATGATGCAAAGATAAGAAATAGTTGGATTGTTATGAGAACTGTGTTAAAAATTCAGCCTTATTAGAGTGAATCTGTGGGGTTAAAAAAAAATTTTTTTTAAACATTTATTTATTATTGAGAGAGAGAGAGACAGACAGAACATGAGCAGGGGAGGGGCAGAGAGAGGAAGACACAGAATCTGAAGCAGGCTCCAGGCTCCGAGCTGTCAGCACAGAGCCCGATGTGGGGCTCGAACCCACAGACTGCGAAGTCATGACCTGAGCTGAAGTTGGACACTTAACCGACTGAGCCGCCCAGGCGCCCCTGTGTGGTTTTATTCTAAGAATCAGAATCTCTCCATTCTTGAGGTGATATTTGAAACAGGGTGGGGAACGCTGGCCCTGTCTGCCATCAGCAGTTCTGTACAAAGACCCTGGGCCCCAGGCAAGGGGGCTTTCAGCTTTTTTTATTTTTATTTTGAGAGAGAGAGAGAATCCCAAGCAGGCTCCACACCATCAGTATGGGGCCTCGCACTGGGTCTCCATCTCATGAACCTGTGAGATCACGACCTGAGCTGAAATCAGGAGTCAGATGCTCAACTGACTGAGCCACTGAGGCACCCCAAGGGGGCCTTAAGATGGGGAGACCAGGGATCTGGGAGGGGAGGGCACAGGTCCAGGCAGGTGGAGTCTGAAGGAAAGGGCACCTCTAGGGCAGTCACTGGGATGGAGGGTGGTGGGGAACAGGGGCACTGGACTCTTGGGTTACCACGAGGCTGCAAGGGAATCAGAGACAGTTCAGAGCGGCAAGTGACCTGGAGTTTGAGAAAGCAGCGATGTCATGAAAGCCCTAGGTCCCACTGCTGAAGGCACCTCACAGCAGTCTTGGCAAAACCAGGAGGGCTGACGGCTCCTCGAATTTCTGTTTCTTCTGAATTATCTGTCAAAACTTTGTTCTTGTTCGGTTTCCAGCTCTTTTTCTGCCTGTCATGACTCAGTGTGTGGGTGGGTGGGGGGGGACAGGTCTCTGGGGGGCCAGGGAGGACGCAGCTGTAACTTTGGAAAGGCCCTCCTGGGTGTTTTGATGACTATCTGCCCTGAATTTCCCGCAGCAGGTCATGTTAAAACTGAAACGCCCTCAGCAAAATGGTAAAAAAGCGACACGATTAAAATCACTCCTAGAGCACACTGGTGAGTGTATTTTCTCTCCAGTCCTTTTCTACGGGTACCTTGAGAGGAAGAGGAAGAGATTGTTCTCGAGTGGCTACCTCAGGGGAAGGCTCTGTGTCATCAGTTTGCCTCAGAGCCCAGGTCTGGCCCCCACAAGGTCCTCTACTGTGGGCATCACGTCTAAAAGGTGAGGCCTCTGTGGAGACAGATGGGATTCTCTCCTCAAGGGTTAGCTCCATGTTGGGAGTTTTCTGCCCACCGAGTCCCTGGCCTGTGTCTGCACTCATGGCACCTGTGGTGGGGATCCCAGAGCAGGTGGGCAATTTCCAGGGCTTTCTGGTCTTGGTTCCTCCCTCTAACTCCTTTTTCCCGCCATTCAGACTCTAGCACATTACTGGATTCTGCCTGTCAGACTTGCAAATCTCAACCAGGATATGGTATTTAAGCAGATGAAGGATATTTTTAAGGCAAATATCTTCTTTCTTTAACTTCATAAATTATTTACTTTGCATGACTGTTGACCCCTGGCCCATGTGAGGTGAGCGTATCCATCCTTCACTGCCATTTTCCACCAGGGCAAGCCACTTTCCCAGTGGCCCCTGACTCAGAAGTTCTCTTTTTCTCCTGTGTCCCAGCTGCCATCTTGGGCAGTTGTAACATCACGTTGATAACGAATTGGTTACTTCATTCATTCCGTGATGAAATTATCGGGCAGCTACTTCTCTTGGCTACTAAACAGCGTTAAGATAAAATACAAAATGGAAACCAGACCCGGAAATTCCCTGACAAAACCAGTGAAGCCATGGAAGCGAAAGCTAATTTTGCTTATCCTGCAACGCAGGTGACATTAGGTTGGGTCGCTTCTTGTAAACACCTCGAAAAATCATAAATCAAACTTAAACTGTTTTCCAAAACTGGCATGAAAGAACCCTTTTCACCAGTACTCATCATTAGAGAAAACTCCAGTGCTATAACCACTGCAAAAACTCAACAGCCTCTGAATTTTCACTGTATAGACTGTCCTACGAACACACACCACTGAGATCCATCCCACTGTTGGCTTCAAAGTTCCCAGTTCCCGAACTGTTTTTATACGCACAATAAGCTCTCGCTAATTACTATTTTTTTTTGCTCTGATGGTTTTCATTTTGCTATTTCTGGATTAGTGACAGCAGGAATAGAAATAATGTTACTATGAGTAACAAGGATAAGAAATCATCCATTCGTCATGTGTTACATTCTGGCTGTGTCTGTCTAAAGCCGGGGGAACAGAGGATAAGTACTGTGCATAGGATAAGTACTCAACACTGGAAAATGTTTCTTAAGTTGAATCAAATACTCCATAAAATATGCCATTCACCTTTCAGATACGGTTATTCAGAGATGATTCCATCAGACCACAGAATTTTGAATAAGATTACCCTAGGGGGCGCCTGAATGGCTCTGTCGGTTAATTAGCCAAACTCTTGGTTTTGGCTCAGGTCATGATGTCAGGGTTCATGGGTTCGAGCCCCGCATCAGGCTCTGCGTTGACAGTGCTAAGCCTGCTTGGGATTCTCTCTCTCTCACCCTCTGTGTCAAAATAAATAAATAAACTTGGGGCTCCTGGGTGGCTCAGTTGAGCGTCCGACTTCGGCTCAGGTCATGATCTCACGGTTCGTGAGTTCAAGCCCCCCCATCGGGCTCTGTGCTGACAGCTCAGAGCCTGGAACCTGCTTCGGATTCTGTGTCTCCCTCTCTCTGCCCCTCCCCCCACTTGCACTCTGTCTCTCTCTCTCTCTCAAAAAGAAGCAAACATTAAAAATAAATAAACTTAAAAAACAAAGATCATCCTAAAATGATCTGGGTGGAAATATTACCCATTATCACACCGATTTCTGTTTGGATCCCATAACCCAGGTCCAGGATCAGTGTCAGGTCAGGGCCTGCGTTTTCCAAGTGGAGTCTGTGCAGAACTGGTAGGTTTGCACAAACTATGACTCACTGCACAACCATCCTCCGTGTGGGGGCCTTGGTCACATGGCGGGAAGAGGGTTTGCCCCTCACAGGACGTTTGCCCGCTTCGGTCGCACTGCCGTTAAAGTCCCGGTGTGGGGAGGTTGTCGGCCTTGTAAGATAGGGTGCAAGCTCAGGGTTAAAGTTACTTCCTTTTTACACACGTTGGAGACAATCTCTCTGGTCGTTACATAAATAGACCCCTGCCTGGACGCACGCAGTCCCCGCTTTTGTTATTTGGGTTGCCGTGCGGCTTCTTGTAGACGGTTCCTTGTCCTTCCCGGTAGGGACTAGTTCACTCTCGGTCCTCACCCAGCCTCTGACCGCTTGGTCTGGGAGCTGACCGCCACCCTCAGGTGTCTGCACAGATGAGGGACATCTGCCCAAGTTTCTGCTCTCACGTCACAGTCTGCTACGAACTGAACTTTCCGTGCTTAATTTTTCCTTACAACTATCAATATCACCAGCCAATTTTGGGTATACATGTCGGGCTGTGTGCCAGCTTCATTAGGTTCGGGTGGAGTCTCTTTCTGTTGATTACCTTCGCGTGTTTATTTGTATTTTACTTATTCTAATTTTTTTTTAACATTGATTTATTTTTGAGAGAGAGAGACACGCACACAGAGTGCGAGCAGGGGAGGGGCAGAGAGGGGGGAGACATGGAATCTGAAGGGGGCTCCAGGCTCTGAGCTGTCAGCACAGAGCCCGATGCGGGGCTCGAACCCACAAACAGTGAGATCATGACCTGAGCTGAAGTCGGATGTTTAACCGACTGAGCCACCCAGGCACCCCTCTTTCACTTTAAAAAAACCAAACACTTAAAAAAAAAATCTTTATTTATTTTTGAGAGAGAGAGTGTGAGCAGGAGAGGAGCAGAGAGAGAGGGAGACACAGAATCCAAAGCAGGCTCCAGGCTCTGAGCTGTCAGAGCCCGACACGGGGCTCGAACTCACGGACTGTGAGATCATGACCTGAGCCGAAGTCGGACGCTCTACTGACTGAACCACCCAGACCCTCCTCACTTTTTTTTAAAAAATGTTTATTTTTGACAGAGAGGGATAATGCAAACAGGGGAGGGGCAGACAGAGAGGGGGACAGAGGATCTGAAGCGGGCTCTGTGCCGACAGCAGTGAGCCCGATGTGGGGCTTGAACTCGCGAACCGTGAGCTCATGACCTGAGCCGAAGTTGGACGTTCAACTCACTGAGCCCCCCTGGCGCCCCACCACATTCTTTCACTCTTAACATCTGTGTGTTCTCACCAGCTGCTTTGAACCCTTTCCAATTTTAAAAAATGGGGGAATTCCAAACCACTTAACAGCATATTCTTGCTCCCGACTTGCCACTGGCTACAGGAGAAAGTTCCTTAAGAACGTTTGCCTGCCAAGCTCACTCTGCAGCGGAGCGGGGCTGTCCTGGGGTGCATGGCAGCAGGCGGCATGGTGTTTCCACGTGCGGCGTCTCGTGGATCCAGGAGGACCTCGAGCATCTCTGACGCTGCACACTTTCTTCTTCTCATCTTGGCCACGGCTCCATTTATGGCTTTTGCCTCGCTGAGTTCAGATCGGTCAGAAACCGGAACCCACCGCACATCGGTCTTTCTCTGCCAGTGTAACTCCTCTCCACTCCCTCCTTCTCCTGCCAAATCCCATCCCTCCCCGGCTTCAGTCACCTCCCATCCCTGTGGCTGTTCCCCGTGAGGTCCCAACTCGCTCATCCCTTTAGAACTACGGCCTCCCACCTTCCTTGGCTTCCCTCTGCCCTAACTACTCAGCCCTGCAGCGGATTTCTTTCTGTTCATCTGCGGTTTGTGGTAGAGGTTTCTCTTTCTGTCACTTCTGTTTATGCATGTTTACAGTCGGTTCAACGATCTGTTCTAATGGTGAGGAGGGTGGCGTGAACAATTTCAAAATAATTTACGTTTGCCTTTGGAGTGCATTTCTGCACTCACCTGTGAGTCTGGGGGTGTCTGACATTCTGGGAATTCACGTGTCAAACTTGGTGATGAAACTAAGGTCTAAACTGCCTTGGGAGGAACGGGGGAGTTATGCAGCATGTTTTTCCTCTGGCCCCTGAAATCGTCTTTGGCTCTCAAGTCCATGGTGAAGCTGAAAAGCGTCACTTCTCGTATAGTTGGCTTGCTGTGGACCCAGGAGAGACTTTCCAGTCCCTCCAGGGTGTCTGTCTCAGCTGTTTGTCTGGTATGCACTCTCTCAAGGGCGGGGGGAGATAATCAAGAGGCTGACTTGGAGGAAAATTGTCAGGGCTCGTGTAATTATCTGGGAGAAGAAACATTCCTTAATTGTATGACTTTGCCAAATGAACATTAAGTATATCTGCTCATCAGTGCACACACAAATTTAAGTGGCCTGATTGTTTTGAAAAGTTGTCCTTGCTCTCCTTGTTGTCAAATACGTAAGCAACACGATATATGATTGAAAATATTAACTGGCTTTCAAAAAAAAATTTTTTTTTAACATTTATTTATTTTTGAGACAGAGAGCATGAACGGGGGAGGGTCAGAGAAAGAGGGAGACACAGAATCTGAAACAGGCTCCAGGCTCTGAGCTGTCAGCACAGAGCCCGACGTGGGGCTTGAACCCACGAACTGCGAGATCATGACCTGAGCCAAAGTCGGCCGCTTAACCGACTGAGCCACCCAAGCACCCCTAACTGGCTTTAAACGGGCAGGGTCCTTTCACGTAGAGGTGCCCACACAGGGCTGAGTGAACATTGGACGTTCAGGGTGGTGTGGTGGGCAAAGGTCTGAGGCCCTAACCACACCATGAGAAATATTTAAAGTTCGCTGATTTGTTATGTAAACACTGTAACCTCAAACTCGGTCTCGGCAATGACATCCCTGTCCTCGGTGTCTGCCCTCCCCAAACGGAGGGGACATGGGCTGTTTTCAGAACAAACCTGCCAGCAGTCTCCTAATCTCGGGGTGAAAATGGTCTGACAAAGTTTCTGGAAGTTTTAATCTGCAAAGGATTTCAGGAGACTAAACTACAAACCTAGGGTGCTAAAGAGAAGGGGAGCCGACCACTAAGTGTGATTTCATGAAAATGAACTCAAAGCATGCGTAGACACCAGGGGCACACGGGTAAAAAGCCGTCATTGCCCCAGGGCCAGCCCAAGCGTTTACAGGTGTTCCTGCCAGGCTGGCCTCTCCCTCCAGGATCCTTGCAATGGCTTCTGGGATCATTCCACCAGCTCCCCTCCCCCAGCTTGACCATCCTCTCCAACCTCCTGAGCTTAGCGTGAGCCTTGCCTGGGGAGCTTAGTGTGAGCCTTGCCTGGGGTCAACCCATCCTGGACTATTAGACAAGATTCTGGGATGGTAGCACTGAACTTGACCGACCCCAGACAACTTCTTTGTTGTCCACTGAGCCATCCTCAGAGTCTGTGGTTGCCGAAATAGCATAAAGATTACATTTGGGAGCCTTGGGGGAGTAGAGAGGCCAGAGTGAGGCAGGGGAGAAATGCGTAAAAAAATATTTAATTCCTTGGCTCTGAAGAAGTATCAGGAATGGAGGGGGTCGGAATGGTGATGTCTCACACACAGCAGGGGCCACAGAGGGCCGGGGGATTGATGGCTATAAATGTTCACTCGTTCTTTCAACAAGTATTTGTTTCGCACCGTCTAGTTGTTAAACATTGGCCTAGGCACCACTGTGATACAAAAGTGGATTTGGGGTTAAATTTTAAACTTTATTACGCGGGAGAATAACTTAGGGAACTTGTCAAAGATATGGATTCCCAGGATTCCAGAGAGCCCAATTTCTTAGGTGTACATGGAGATGGGAAGATGCATTTTTAACAAGCATCTCAGGTTAATTCTAACACAGATAGTCCTGGGATCGGTTCAAAAACAAAACAAAACAAAACAAAACAAAACAAATGTAAAACTAACCTAAATGCATGAGAGTCTGCTAATTGCCCAGAGAGATTTCTATGTTCAACCAGCTCTTACGTAGTTAGCTTACCTTGAACACACCGGGTGTGGCCAGGCACAGTTCTACTCTGTGAAAAATTAAAGACGAAACAGCACACCCATCGCCTCAGACTCTGGAAAGCAATGCTAGGTTGGGAGACCACACTTGGGACATGGGACAGGGTTTAGGCAGCACAAAGGAAGGAGCATTAGATTACCTAGGATGACTTCCCACCATGGTAAGGCTGAGATCACAGGAAGAATTTCATTCTTTTTAATTTCATGCTGATGGCTCAACCACATGGTCCCACTTTGTCAAGTTTTTTCCTCATTCTTTTTGGTTCACGACCTTCACCTTCTGTCCTAGAATCAACCATCTTCCTGCAGTCTGAAGGCAGGCCCAGGAGTAGTCATTAAGAATGGTTCTTTGGAGGGGATCCGGGGTGGCTCAGTCGGTTGGGCCTCTGACTTGATTTTGGTTCAGGTCATGATCTCACGGTCATAGGATCGAGCCCCGCATCGGGCTCTGTACTGGTTGTGGAGCCTGCTTGGGATTCTCTCTCTTCCTCTCCCTCTGTCCCTCCCTTGCTTGCTCTCTTTCTCTCTTTGGATACTCTCTTGAATCTGTGGTTATTTTAATGCATGTTTAGAACATGATGCATCGGTAGGTAACATCACACAAATAGCTGCCAATTAGGGGGATGCTGGCTATTTAGCTCTGTCCCATCTCCAGTGACCAGTGGCATCTGCCCAGGGTTGTGGACACTGGCCTGCGCTCGGGAAATTTATGGGCTTTAGCAGAAAGGTTGCCTGTCTCTTGATGGATAAGGGCTTGAAGTCAAATCAAATCTAAGTGACCAATAGCTAAATCTGAAAATGAAGGCCACCCTTTAAGAGTGGTTCTAAGTGTGATGTAGGGTCTGAGGGCAACCCACCAGAGACATGATGTAGGCCACGAAGTCTACCCCGTGATTTCTGAAACTTTTCACATTTTTGTATCTCAGTCTTGTCTCAAGACATAGACTAAAACCTTTGCTTATGAAATCCTCGACTGGCAGTCTGACACCAATTCTCCTATGCCACCCGGGTGGGTTTCTTGATTCAGTTCAATTCAGTTTTGACGCTCACTACATGGAGTTACTGGGGACCTACAGGTTAAAGGGCAGGGTCCCCAGCAAGGTGGGCTGACACATGCTCGGTGAGTGGATGGGTGAATTCACTCCAAAAATATTTACTGACCAAGTGCACTATTCTGTGGAGAATGCCCCAACATGTTCCCTTCTGTCATGGAACTCGGATGTTGAGTTCCTTTCCTTCCTTCCTTCCCTCCCTCCCTCCTTCCCTCCCTCCCTCCTTCCTTCCTTCCTTCCTTCCTTCCTTCCTTCCTTCCTTCCTTCCCTCCTTCCCTCCCTTCCCTTTCCTTCCTTCCTTCCTTCCTTCCTTCCTTCCTTCCTTCCTTCCTTCCCTCTTCCTTCTTCTTTTCTCTTTCTTTCCTTTCTTTTTTCTTCCTTCCTCCCTTCCTTTCATGTTTATTTATTTTGAGAGAGTGCAAGGGGCGGGGAGGGGCAGAGAGAAAGGGGGGGACAGAGAGTCTGAAGTATGCTCTGCACTGACAGCAGAGAGCCTGATGCAGGGCTCAAACTCATGACCCGTGAGATCATGCTCTGAAGTCGGATGCTTAACTGCCTGAGCCACCCAGGCACCACTATTTTTTTTTTTTTAAGTACATCTTATTTATTTTGAAGGAGGGGAGCAGAGAGATAGAGAAGGAGAGAATTCCAAGCAGCCTCCATGCTGTCAGTGGGAAGCCTGACGTAGGGCTCGGTCTCACAAACTGGGGGATCGTGACCTGAGCCGAAATCAAGAGTTGGAATGCTTAGCCGACTGAGCCAACCAGGCGCCCCAATTTCCTTTTCTTACATTGACTCAGCATTCTATGGTTTTCAGAGGTTTCTACATTGTCTGAGTTAGGCTTCTTGTATATTGCCTGCACCACTCCCCGAATAAGAGACTTAAGATTCAGACCAGGGGCCCTGGCTGGAGCAGGGACTCTTAGGAATGACCTGACATGTCAACACCTAAGAGCAGTGCAATGCTGCCTCAGAACCCGGATTTAGGCTGTTAGAATTTCATCATGACCTTTTTCACTCCACGGATCCCTTTAACAGTGTGACGTCTATACCGCTTCTCAGAATAATGTTGTTAAATGCCTTGGGTTTAAGGCAAGCCAATGATAGTGAAATACAATTATTAAAATATTGAGGGGCGCCTGGGTGGCTCAGTCGGTTAAGCGGCTGACTTCGGCTCAGGTCATGATCTCGTGGTCCGTGAGTTCGAGCCCTGCGTCAGGCTCTGTGCTGATGGCTCAGAGCCTGGAGCCTGTTTCGGATTCTGTGTCTCCCTCTCTCTGACCCTCCCCTGTTTATGCTCTGTCTCTCCCTGTCTCAAAAATAAAAACGTTACAAAAAAATTAAAATATTGAAAGGTAATCAAATTGGATGATAGCAATATATGTGGCTCTTTCTTTACACATGAAATAACAAGGTAGTGGCTGATCTAATAGCTATCATTCAGAGGTCGTGATGAGCAAAATGCTACTCTGAATATCTGCAGACACTGGAATGTAGTATTAAAATGTCCGTGATTTCTTTCTTTTTTTTTTTTTTTTTAATATTTTTAAAGATCTTATTTATTTATTTTGAGAGACAGTGTGAGCGGGGGAGGGGCAGAGAGAGAGAGGGAGAGAGAGAGAGAGAATCTCAAGCAGGCTCCGGGCTGTCAGCGCAGAGCCCGATGCGGGGCTCGAACTCACGAAACCATGAGATTATGACCTGAGCCGAAACTGAGAGTCGGATGCTTAACCGACTAAGCCACCCAGGTGCCCCTAAAATATCCGTGATTTCTATTGGTGGCAGACACAGGCACTATTTTACAACTGTTAGTTTGTTGCCAACGTTCATAATTGAAGGGCATTCTACACTAAGTTTAGAGGTTAGTAAAAGCAAAAATGTCATTTTTCCCCCCATCCAAGTTCATGGACTCTTGAATTCCATTCTCCTTTGTTTGAAATGTCACTATAGAAGAGCGTTTTGGGGGGAAAGGTCTGTTTACTAACCAACTGTTCTACCACGGGAGTCAACATCTGCAATGGATATGTATTATAGGTTTGTAAAAAATGCTATAAAAATTATACTTATTAGTTAACTTGTATCCTCATGTATGTATACATTTATATAAAAGCAATGGACAAATATGTGTATGTGGATTTTTCTGGAATAAATAAGGTAAGCTTCAGACACCCTCTTATTTATGGGTATGTGTAAATTGTCTTATTCTTTAAAATATTTCTTAACGTTTATTTGTTTTGAAAGAGAGAGAGAGAGAGGGAGGGGCGGAGAGGGAGACAGAGGATCTGAAGCGGGCTCTGGGCTGATAGCAGAGAGCCCGATGTGGGGCTTGAACCCATGAACAGTGAGGTTGTGAACTGAGCTGAAGTTGGATGCCTAACTGGCTGAGCCATCCAGATGCCCTAATTATCTTATTTTTAAAATGTCTAGTTTTTAGAGAGAGAGAGAGAGGGAGAGAGACAGCATATGCATGTAAGCGAGCGGGAAAGGGGCAGAGAGAGAGGGAGAGAGAGAATCCCACGCAGGCCCCATGGCGGTCAGCACAGAGCTCAACGTGGGGTTTGGACTCATGAACCGTGAGATCATGAGTTGAGCCCGAAGCCAAGAGTAGGACGCTTAACTAGCTGAGCTACCCAGGGCGCCCCAGGTATGGGTAAATTATTCAAACAAAACAAAGCAAAACAAAACCCTGGCTAATGTCAGATCTGAGGATTCTTTTAAAATATCTACTGTGAAGAATACTCAAGTATTGTTTTAACGGGGTCAGCACATCCCAGTTAAACAAAATAACCCCAGAAAGAGAAGAATAAAAAGGACCGAAATGAACGGACTGGCTTACCGCTGCTTTCTGGGAGCCACGTTCATCTCTCCCTTGTCAGTTGATCCCGATGGTGCATCTCCCCAGGAGCTTTCAGAAGCTTCTTCTCACCTGGGTCTTAACCTCTGCAGGTGATGCTACCACAGGACTGCGAGCAGAGAGGGAGCCTGGCCACTAGTCTGTGTGTCATGGCGGGTCACCGGGGCCCCCACTGATCTGTCAGTGGTTTCTGACGTTTCACTTCCAGAGGCGGAGAGAAATCAGCATCCGCACTTGAGACGATTTCGCACTTGAACCGGCCAGGCCACGTCAAAGGCGGTATACTCTTTTTCCTTGGGCCTTGGCCTCCCAAGAGATGGTAGATAAGCAGGTCTTCCCTGAAGGAACACCTTCTCCCATCTGGGAACAGCCTCAAGTCATTACGAGTTGATAAGCCCATTAATTAACCAGCTGAAGCCCTTTCAAGTCGGTGGAGACGGCTTATCACTCGGCAGGGGGTGAGTGAGAGAAAACAAATCCACCAGAACTCGAGTGATGGTATCTAGAGGAGGTAAATGTGGCCACACAATAGTAAAAGTCTGGGGTGTTCTAGCAACACGTGGATTACAGGCCCATCAACGCTGAGCACTGAAAAGCTCTCCCATGTCTGGGATGCTTTTCTTTTTTTCTTTTTGGTGAACTGGCGAACTGCCTGGTGAAAGCAGGTAAAGAAAGAAGTCTAAAGCCCCTGGAATATAGGTTTCTAAAAACGTATTTTTTCTTTTGTTAATTTTTTAGTGTTCATTTATTTTTGAGAGGGAGAGAGACAGAGTGCAAACAGGGGAGGGACAGAGAGAGAGAGGGAGACACAGAATCCGAAGCAGGCTCCAGGCTCCGAGCCGTCAGCACAGAGCCCGACGCGGGGCTTGGACCCACGAGTTGTGAGACCATGACCCGAGCTGAAGTTGGACGCTGAAGTGACTGAGCCACCCAGGCGCCCCAAAATACTTTCAAAAACAGAAAATGAAACTAAATAGCAGAGGAAAATTATAAAGTCAAATAACAGAAGGCAACTGCTTAAAAATGAACTCCTGAGCCAGACCGCTCATTGAGTGCATCGCAGAGAGAACAGGTTTCCTGTGAACCCTTAAGACCTTCAAAGGGCAGTAAATGGAAAATACTGGTTCATTGTATATTTGGAGAGGTGTACTCGCAAATAAAGGACGGGGGTGGGGGGAGAGGGACACACACCCTTCAGAAACACCAAGCAAAACCATTCTTGAGACAGTCTTTGGGTGGGGAGGCTTTTTGGTTGTTTCAGCCATGTTTTGGAACAAATTAAATTGTGCATAAAGACACATTATACGCAGGGCAACTAACGAGCAGGGTCACTGAAGAGTGCAGTACTAGAATGTGCAGGAAAGATCCGATGGCAAGGACTCTGCAGGATGCGCCGTGGGGGACATTTAAGATATTTATGGTGACTCTTTTACTTATGCTGCTTAGAGGACAATCACTTCTTGTTTGTTCCTGAATCCTTGGTTTTGTCTTAACTTTTATATAACTTTATGTTATTGTAGGAAAAAATGGAAACAGAAAAGGGTCAGTAACTCCCGGGAAGGGGGTACAGCCCATGCACCATTCTTTACTATGAATTATGGGTTGGACAAATGGAAAAACATCTGCCCAACACCTGACCTCAAGAGCCAACTTTTCTTTGCCCTATGGGCCTTCGAAAGCTTAATGGCTGCTGAGATTCATTTGTGGGTGGACGGAACGAGCACGAACCCATTATTTTTTGGGTAAGTGATGTAAACTTCACTGGCACTGAAAAACAGTTCTGTGTATAAAATGCACTGCGGTCTAAAGGCTATTTATTTATTACAACCCTCCAACGGTCCGAAGATTTCACAATGGATCAGATATTTCTGTGTGCGCGTGCAATTTCTTTCTCATTATGTTTCTAAAAGCCCTCGTTGTATTCACAGTTTTCCAGAAAATCTGTCAGGTCACAACCCCAATGTGAACAGTTACCTCTAGAGATCAGAGAGTTTTATCTACCGTTGGAAACTTGCTGTTTGGTTTTCTAGATACCTGTTTATTTTCAGTTCAAAGACAAAATAGAAAACTCCAGAGTGGAAAATGGTACCTTTTAGTTCACACTCTTTTAATCCCTCAGTCCCCATAAAATAAACATTCTACAGTGTAAGCAGTGGGAAATAATGTAAACTCTGCAGAAACGGAAAATAAATTACTTTCTTTCGAACTTGGTGGAGGTCCTTTTACCGGACACCATACTCTGTTGCAAACAGAATTCTTGAACGGAGAATATGTCTTTGGTCTATTTCCCCATTTCTCCCGCATTGTGTAACCGGCATATTTCAAATTCACTTTCTTCTCCAACGGCAGCAAGAAGGCAAAAGACGGGTTTGTGTTTTGGGAGCCTGGAAAACAAAGCCATGTTTCAGTGATTTAAGAAGAGCTTTCTCCCCCCTGTGATGTCAAACTGGTAATATAGTTCTAAAAATCCAGAGTCCAAAAGAAAATTCACCTGCAGATAAATGATTCCCTTCACAAGACAGGGTTGGGAATCACTGTTTGGAATCGTCTTACTTAAGAGCGGTGGAGAATCCAATTCCACACCGCTCTGTGACCCAGTCAGCACGGTCACTGTAGGCAGCGTTCTGAACCTCCTGAAAAGATCAGGCGGATATTCTAAAATTCTGAATTTGGGCTTTACGGTCCCCGGGATCCTGCCGAGTGAGACCGCTCGGGATTTTAGATCAGGAATCCTGTTGCCTTGGATTTCAGTTTGTCTTTTATAGTAGGCACAGAAAGGAAGGTCTGAAAAATGCATTTAGGGCAAGAATGGAAGGGAGGAGATCTTATTGATGTTAAAGCTTTGTTGTTTCCTCTGAAAGGATATTAAGACTCCTGGACACTGTTGGAGCCTGAAATCTTTTAGAAGGAGCAGTCATCAAACTACATTTTAGAAAAGACAAACGAACCAAACCCCGAAGGTTCAGAAAGTCTCTGTTCATCATTGCGGAAGAAGTGTAAATGCAAGTATTTGGCCTTTAATCTAAATTTATACGTGGAAGAATTTGTCTGCTGGGCCAGAACATAGTGAGTTGGCCTCCCACAGATGAGTGGGGGCTCTAGAGCCAGAAAGGATGCTTGCTTAGCCTCAGAACAGAAGACAGTGACGAAGGCAGGGGACCAGGAATGCAGACTACTCTCCTCGCATCGGATTCAAGTCAGGGAAGTAAACAGAAAACAGGAGCACCCCGAGCACAATAATCCTCAACCAAAAGAAAATATTTTCGAAGTTGGGAAGGGAGGTTTGCCTGGGGCAGGACCTCACCCCTCCATTCAGGGAGGTGGCCAGCCTCACTTTGGGGGCTCTCGTGATCCTGGACCTGAGGCTCAGTGACACACATGGAGGAAAGGAGGGTAAGGGGAATGACGGTGGGCTTGGTGCACTGGAAACAGCCCAAGGAGGGCAAGTCTGAAGACCTTCCAAACCCAAAGTGGGTGGTTGAAGACCAGCTGATTAGACACCTTAGATTTGTACGTAGTGGTTTTGTGTTTATAGGGGCGTGGCGTATGTGGTTCCACATTAAAAAACAAAACAAAACAAAACAAACAAACAAAAAACACCTCTGCGTGTTGGCAGAAGTATAGAAAGTCTGAATACAGATTTTATAAATTGGAAATGCAACCACTCTAGTGAGGATTTAAAAAGAGGAGTCAGCTGTTTATTATTATCCAGTTACTCAGGAAAAAAAACATTTCAGAATTTTATGAGGACAGAATATATAGGAAATAGTCTATCTTGGTATGGAATGGATAAGAAATCAAAGAGAGCCCAAAACGTTTCTTCAAATTCTTTTTTAACATGTTTATTTATTTTTGAGAGACAGAGAGAGACCAAGTGTGAGCGGGAGAGGGGCAGAGAGAGAGGGAGACACAGAATCCGATGCAGGATCCGGGCTCTGAGCTGTCAGCACACAGCTGGACGCGAGGCTCGAACCCATGAACCGTGAGATCACGACCTGAGCCGAAGTTGGACATTTAACTGACTGAGCCACCCAGGTGCACCGCCCCGCCCCCCCCAAAAAAAGTTTCCTTAAAAGGGAGTTAAGAACTTCCCCCAAATTTTTAAAATGTTTATTTATTTTTGAGAGAGACCAAGAGACAGAGCACAAGCTGGGGAGGGGCAGAGAGAGAGGGAGACGCAGAATCTGAGGCAGGCTCCAGGCTCCCAGCTGTCAGCACAGAGCTCGACGCAGGGCTCGAGCTCATGAACCGTGAGATCACGACCTGAGCTGAAGTCAGATGCTAGCTGGCTGAGCCACCTTGGCGCCCCCATCACCACCTTTCGATGTCAGTGAGATGATAAAGATGACATCTTTAGATTCAAGTCCCCTCCATCTTTTATTTAAGTGGCCTGAGCTTCCCATTGTGCCCTCCAAGGATGGCTCAGGGCGAGGTACTCGCTGACCTTCATCTTGGAGCATAACGGTAATCAACAGTGTTTGAGTTGCTTCTTGAAAAGACAGTTTTAAGACCAAAATCACAGAGCCCAGGTGCTCCCCGAGGGAACCCTGAAGCCTCTGGTTTGCATAACAGACCCTGACCACAGAACGGCAGCAACCATACTCAAGACTATCGTATGACCATTAACTATCACTGAACATTTCTGCTCTACAGGCAGTTGGGGGAAGAAACGAGCACCTTTCTTTGCACGTGCAGTTAAGAAAAAGCTTTCTGAGGGGCGCCTGGGTGGCGCAGTCGGTTAAGCGTCCGACTTCAGCCAGGTCACGATCTCGCGGTCCGTGAGTTCGAGCCCCGCGTCAGGCTCTGGGCTGATGGCTCGGAGCCTGGAGCCTGTTTCCGATTCTGTGTCTCCCTCTCTCTCTGCCCCTCCCCCGTTCATGCTCTGTCTCTCTCTCTCCCAAAAATAAATAAACGTTGAAAAAAAAAATTAAAAAAAAAAAAAAAAAAAAAAAAGCTTTCTGGGCAAATAACTAACATTTATAGCAGGACTAGAGTCGACCTGGTTTCAGCTCAGGGTCATGATCTCACAATTCCTGCGTTCGAGCCCCGCATCAGGCTCTATGCTTATAGCACAGAGGCTGCTTCGGATCCTCTGTCTCCCTCTCTCTGCCCCTCTCCCCTCCCTCTTCCTCAAAAATAGATAAATGTTAAAAACAAACAAACAAACAAAAAAAAACACCTGAAATCCAATCATCTTCAAACAAAAGACTGAGCAGTAATATGGCAGGATCGGTGTTCCTGGGACAAACAACTGACTTTAATTCTTTCTGTTTGGTGCCACCCGGAAGAATGTATCATGCCCTTCTTCTGACAACAGTGAAAGCATCACAGGGGAGCCTTGGAAAGGAGCAAGAGCTCAGATTCTGGTGACTTCTTGGCTCTCTGTTCATATGAGATCTTACATGAGTTCCTCGACGGGGAGGTAAGCAGCAGAGGAGAGGAAGCGGAAGGACAGAAACAGTTGTTAACAGAGCGCAATCTTCCGTGTGCTACACGTCTACAACGCGTGCTGCAAAAACTCACGAGTGTGTTACTCTGAGGCTGACAGCACGAGGCTCTCTGGAGTCTGACCGCTCCAGGAGCAAAGCGACCGCCAGACGTTCCCGCTTTTGGCGGGCAAATCTGTCTACGCCGACTGTCATCCAAATGTCAACATTTTGATTCCTTGCACCTTTAATCGCCACAGACCTGACTGCGAGGAGGTGGCCCCTGACCGCGTATTGTGAGGACATGCAAAACAGAGGGTCCGTTTGCGGGATCATCACCCCGGGAGTTCCCGGGAAGGAATGTTTGCTTTGTACAGCGCTTTCTCCCGCGACACTGGATCCATTTTCAAAGGTGCAAAGCAGGGTCAAGTGATGGGTTCTGAACCACCGCCCACCGAGCTGGGAACGGGATCGGGCAGTTCACAAAGCAGAAAGGAGCCTTGGATAAGTGAGGGGGAAAACAACATTCTATGAGAGAGTTCCGCGAGAGATAGCCCTATTATACTCCGGCGAAAAAGAATCTGGACAAAGTCATAGCTTTTAATACCCAAAGAATGATCTTTTGTTATACAGAAATGATCCCCAAATTATAGGTCTGTTCAAATAACTGGTTACGATCTTCGAGGGCGGGCCAAGGTTCATTTACCCTGTGACTGACACGCAAAGGGCATCCTTCGGTTTGGGCATAAAGGATGGGGTGAGACAGGGGAAGCAGGTCCCGGGGGAGTCTCGACATGGGTGCTTACTGGCGGGGCACCTCGACCGTGCTGCTGACTCTCCTGGGCCAGCGTTTCCACAGCTCTGAAACAGAACCGCCCATCTCGCTGCACTGATCCCAGCATGACATGTGACAGGCGGTGGCAAGGGGTGGGAAGGTGACTCCCGTGCCAGCTTTGGAAGAAGAGGCAGGGCCAAGCAATGGAAAGATGGCTCTGCAGTCCTGGGGCTCGGGACCACGCCTCAGCTACCTTCTCGGGAAGGATCTGCCCCTGTGGGACAGCACCTGCCTCCAAGGGGTGCTGTGACCACCCGGGTGAGGTGCTCGGCACGGTGCCTGGCTCACTGAGGTATCTTCCACAGGCCGGCGTCCTGACCGCTAACCCTCGCTCAACACTGAAAAAAAACCTGGGGGTGCCCGGGTGGCTCAGTCGGTTAGGCGCCCTACTCTTGGTTTGGGCTCAGGTCATGAGTTTGTGAGCTTGAGCCCCGCGTCGGGCTCCATGCTGGCAGTGTGGAGCCTGCTTGGGATTCTCTCTCTCCCTCTCTCTCACTGCCCTTCCCCTGTGCTCTCTCTCTGTGTCAAAATAAGTAAGTAAACTTAAAAAAAAAAGGCTGGAGGAACACTTGTTAGGGAACACAGACCTAAGGATTTAAGTGTACATGACGTGTCCCTTGGCATTAGCAGAGTCTTAACCTATAATTAAGGTGTAACTGGGTTTTAATTACCTACTTGAGGAACAAATGAAAACGGACCACGAGGCTGGAAAAATACAACCCGAGAGAGATAAAAGGGTGAAAACACACTTGTTCTGGAGAAGAATGATAAATGGCAGAAATGCAGCAGAATGGGTTCTTGACGTGAAAGGGGAGATTAGTCAGGATGGGTTAATTTTCAGTGGAAGAGGAAGGATACTGTCATTTTCCCAAGAACTAGCTGGGAAACCCAAGACATTCTCTCTCTCTCTCTCTCACACACACACACACACACACACACACACACACACACACACACACACACACTTTATACCCAAAGACCAAAATGACACCATTATCAAGGCTTCTTTGTGAAATTAGTCTCCTTGGTTTATTTTGTGGGGGTTTCTTCTTCCGAATGGACACAGATTTGAAATGTGGTTGTGGTTCAAACTAAACACAGCCCCCATTCCTCAGTGAAAAACCATACGCCTCACACACCCCAAACCCAACAATTCCGCACGTTGTATTAATGTCATTTCATATTGGCGTGGTCCCTTACCTTTCTCATCATAGTCTCAGTCTTTAGTGCATTAGTAACAAAGACTTACAAAAAAGGAAAACAATCTCCCCATGTTGACGACTGGTAGTGAAACCAACAAAAGTGAGAATTCAGGTCAAGTAAGCCTGTCTAATAGGCCCACAGTCTGGGTGGCTCAGTGGGTGAAGCTTCTGACTCTTCGGCCCAGCTCAGGTCGTGATCTCATGGTTCGTGGGTCTGAGCCCCACGTTGGGTTCTGCACTGACAGCACAGAGCCTGCTTGGGATTCTCTCTCTCTCTGCCCCTACCCTGCTTACTCTCTCTCTCTGTCTTAAAATAAATGAATAAAAATTAAGAAAAAGAAAAAAAGGAAGGGATGCTGGGCTAAGGAACAGGAGCGAGTGTGGCGACGGAACTGGGAGTGTTGGGAAAAGGAATGTGTTCTGAGAATATGGTGAGGTTTGATATACGGGATGAGAAAAGCAGCTTCACAAGCCTTTACGACTGGGACTGAGAGTTTTCCCAGGGGCAGGATTAGGAGGGTGGTCATTTCTCTTCCGGAAGGGAAGCCAGGAAGGAAGCCAGCAGGTGTGACTGCAGTCCTGAGGGGCAGACATGAGTAAGACCAAGGGACCCCCACTGTGGGCTGCCTATGGGGGCTCCAAGTCAAGACCAGCCCTCTTAAACTGTGTGGACCATGAACTAGCGAGGGTCTCCTTTCTGCTGCCCTGTCCTTCTTATGACGCACAGGGCCCTCTGCGTTAGACTGGTCTCATCTTCATGTACCTTTCCAGTGGTACAAGAGCCCAATCCATCTGTTGTGTCACGGTCGAGTGTTATGCGTTGAACTGTCCCCAAAAAGATATGCTGAAGTCCTGACCCCCAGGACCGAAGACAGTGACCTTACTTGGAAATAAGGTCTTTGCAGAGATAGTCACTTTAAGATAGGGTCTGGAGGGTGGGCCCTGATTCAATGTGACTGGTGTCCCTATAAAGGACACCCCCATACAAAGACAGAGACACACAGAGAATGCTACAGCCATGGAGGCAGAGATTGAAACGATGTGGGTCCAGCTGGGAAACGTTCAGGATGACTGGCACCACCACAAGCCAGGAAGAGGCCAGGAAGGATTCTACCAGAGTCGCAGAGGGGACACGACTTGGCTGACACCTTGACTTTGGATTTCTAGCCTCTGAAACTGAGAGAACAAACATTTGTTGTTTTGAGCCGTCCAGTTGTGATACTGTTATGGCAGCCACAGGGAATGAACGCACCCAGATCCGTCTATCACGTAATTCTGACTCCGCACAAGAGGTATGTGGTAGGAAGGGAGAGTTATAAAATGCCTAAAGACACAGTAGTCCCCCTCATCTGCGGTTTCGCTTTCCATGGGTCTAGCTGTCCACAGTCAATGTGGTCTGGGAGCAGATGATCCTCCCGGCACGGTGTCAGAAGGTCAACAGCAGCCTAAAGCTATGTCACGATGTCTACGTCACCCCCTTCATCTCATCGTGTAGCCATGTTATCTCTCCCATCAGCACATGAAGAGGGGGGGAGTGCAGTACAATAAGGTATTTAGAGAGCGGGAGAGAGAAAGACCACATTCATAGAACTCTGATGACAGCATCTTGTTATAATTGTCCTACTTTACTGGTACTTATTATTGTTAATCTCTTACTGTGCCTAATTTGTAAATTACACTTCATCACGCGCGTGTACGTATAGGAAAAAACATAGCACACGCAAGTATTTAGTGCTATCTGTGGTTTTAGGCATACGCTGAGGGGCGGGGAGGGTTTGTGTGTCTTAGAATGAATCCACATGGACAGGGAGGGACACTATATTCGTTTTTTTTTTTTTTTTTTTAAATTTTGTTCATTTTTGAGAGACAAAGAGAGACACAGCATGAGCAGGGAAGGGGCAGAGAGAAGGAGACACAGAATCTGAAGCAGGCTGCAGGCTCCAAACTGTCAGCACAGAGCCCGATGCGGGGCTCGAACTCACGAACTGCCAGATCATGACCTGAGCCGAAGTTGGACGCTCAACCGACTGAGCCACCCAGGCGCCCCGACACTATATTAGTTTTAATTCCAGAGACAGAATAATGAGTTCACAGGGTTCCTTTTTTTTAATGGCAAGAGATGCCTTCAACCAATCTATATTCAGAAGCGACATGATTTGACTTTCACTGGATGGGACCCCTTTCTCACTGCATAGCCACATCGAGGAGTGACCCAAGTCACGGGCTCTTATTCAGTAGGAATTCATAGTAACCAAGTCAGGAAATTACTTATCAGCCCATGTTTTGTAGTAAATATTAGAAAAACAAGACAAAATAAAACTAAAACATATTTGGGGCAAGAAAGAAAGAAAGACACGGGAGGAAGCCCAGGAGCCTACCTGCACTGGGTCCTGTGGAAGTCTGGTTCATTTAGAACAAGCCTTTAACTTGCTCTGTTTCTGTATCAAGATCTATATCGTAGAAGCAGGGCCGGGTCGGCAGTCCTGGCATGGTGCTCATCTAGAGGAGAAAACGGAATATTGTATGTTAGCAAATGCCGCAAAATGATCACTCTGAACAGTGTACATCTAATGACATAAATTAACTACATAATTCAATTCAGCCTCCTGTATTAGGTCACCTGTATCTCTTTAAATTCGCCATCTGCTATTTCATTCTTGGGTTTAGGAAATGAAATAGAAAAGGCAGATGTCAACTTCCTGAATGTGGGTACCACTTACCTCCCCCCACGGCCCCACGGCACATCGTAGCTCCAAGATTCTCAGATCACATCTTTAATTAAGTCCCCCACCACCCTTAGAGGGAGGTACTAATTTCAGCCTCAATTTATTGATGGGACAGGGGACATTCAGGCACAAGCCATGTGCTCAAGGACATGGACAAGGACGAGCAAGTTAGTGGTGGGGACAGGATTGGAACCAGGCCCGTGCTCCTTGCTGCTCTGTGTCCAGATCAGTCTATCAGAGTGCGTCTGAGTCCACTTGCACCCGAAACCCTTGGTATCCCGGAGGAAAGTGCTGTGATTGCTGGCGACTCACGCACTAAAACACGGTCAAGGACCTAGATGGTGAGGCTCCGGGATGATCTGCTCCTTAATGATTGCCGTATTTCCTGCTGGGCTTTATTACTGTACTTTTCATAAAAAGGATGCTCAGAAACCAATGTTGCATGCGATCGTTTGGAGCAAAGACATCGGGACCCCGCTTGGCTTCACTCTTCTGAGGACTAAGGGCTGTGTCTTGCAAAGCTCCTGCCTGCTCTGGCCGGAGAACATTCCAGTGAGATGATGTGTGACACGGCCAGGACTGCGTCCAGGGTTCGCCCACTTCTTCCCACCTGCGACAGAGCTCAGAGCTCGTCCCTTCTGCAACGACTCAGGATGTCCCCCTCCGCCACCCCCTGCCCCCCACCCCCGACCCCTGCCCACGATGCTGGCCGACTCCTGTGGCTCATACTGGGGTCCGTGGCCCAGCAGTGTGGGCATCACCGGGAACTTGTTTGACATCTCAAATCTCAACCCAGCTCGGGCCTGCTGAATCGGAATCTGCAACGTCACCAACTCCCAGGTGATTCGTGTGCACGTTACCCTTTGCGAAGGGGGCCGGCTTAGACAATGTGGCCGAGGAGGCCTCCTTCTTCAGCACTGGGGAGGGAGCTCCGAGGTAGAAGAGGTGAGGAGGAAGGGGACGGGAAAGTCTGATTCACCCCTGGCCATGCTACTTCACCCTCCTCTGGAGCAGCGGGCGGGGAGGACATCCGTGCCCCCACGGGCCTCACTAACCACCTGCTCCCTGAGAGCGTGGTGAGAGGGCCACGGGACCTGCTCTCTGTGTGGCCGGACGCATTAACACGGCGATGTCTGGTGGCTAGCTCCTGTCTTGCCAATTGTGCAGGATTGTACTTTAGGCATATCATGGGCTAAGAAGGCTTCTGAGGGGGCACCCGGGTGGCTTAGTCTGTTGAGTGTCTGATTTTGGCTCAGGTTATGATCTCACAGTTTGTGGGTGAGTTCGAGCCCCGCGTTGGGCTCGCTGCTGTCAGCCTGTCAGGGCAGAACCCACTTCGGATCCTCTGTCCCCCTCTCTCTACCCCTCCCCTGGTTGCGCTCTACTGAAAAAAAAAAAAAAAAAAAAAAAAGGCTTCTGAGCCTTCCTGGAATATTGCTACCGTTTGTAACATGGTTTTGAGAAAACGTGCTCTGGGTTTCAAACAATTAACTACAAATAAAGTTCCGGCACCCAGCTTGGAGGTGGGGACTTCCTGAATTTTAAACCTTTACTTCTGTGGATGCCTACTTATCCTTGCAAACGTTCTGCTCCTAGCAGAGCAGTAACATTTTTCTCTGGTTTATCACAGTGGCTGTGCATATCTGAGGAAGCCCGGAAAGAAATCCATGCTTCCTGTTGTAGCACCAGGACACCAAGCACAAAGGCCACTGGTGGCAACTGTTCCTGTTTTTTTCCAGCTGCCTGTGGCCAGCTCACGCCGGTGCTCTACAGAGGTCTTCCTGCCTACCCACAGTATGCCACGGGCATTTTCAGATGCCTTTAGAATGTGTGTGGCGGCATGGATTTGGAAAAAGGGACCAGCGTATTTTATAGGTTAAGAAATGAATGATCGGGGCGCCTGGGTGGCGCAGTCGGTTAAGCGTCCGACTTCAGCCAGGTCACGATCTTGCGGTCCGTGAGTTCGAGCCCCGCGTCGGGCTCTGGGCTGATGGCTCAGAGCCTGGAGCCTGTTTCCGATTCTGTGTCTCCCTCTCTCTCTGCCCCTCCCCCGTTCATGCTCTGTCTCTCTCTGTCCCAAAAATAAATAAACGTTGGAAAAAAAAATTTAAAAAAAGAAATGAATGATCAGGGGCGCCTGGGTGGCTCAGAGGTCGAGCATCTGACTTCGGCTCAAGTCACGATCTCCCGGTTCGTGGGTTCGAGCCCCGCGTCGGGCTGAGTGCTGACAGCTCGGAGCCTGGAGCCTGCTTCGGATTCTGTGCCTCCCTCTCTCTCTGCCCCTCCTCCGCTGGCGGTCTGTCTCTCTCTCTCAAAAATAAGTAAACCTTAAAAGAAAAGGAATCATCATACTCAGCCACAGCGATGCTGCCCCGTCCCTTAAATTAACTCTGTAGATGGAAGGCACATTTGGCAGTAAGAACGTTACCCAGACTTTGTTGCGTCTGGGGCTGCAACACTATTCACCGCAGGGCAGAGTTCAGTCTGAGGCAGGCCAAAATCCACACGAGGTGAGAAACCCAGGAAGACGCCTGTGTAGCTGGGCCCTCGTGGCCAAAGCCAAAGTGTCAGCTTCGTGTGCAGACGGTGACACAATAATACAACGGCTGCTTCTTCATGCTCTTTTTACAGACATGAAAATTCAACTTGTCATTTACTTTTTTTTTTTTTTAGAAAAGTGAGCTTTTTTTCTTTTAAACATTTATTTATTCTGGGGACAGCGTAAGCAGGGAAGGGGCAGAGAGAGGGGGACAGAGGATCCGAAGTGGGCTCCCTTGACAGGCTGACAGCAGTGAGCCTGATGTGGGGCCCAAACTCACGGACCATGAGATCATGACCTAAGCCAAATCAGCTGCTCAACCGACTGAGCCCCCTCATGATGAACTTTTTGAAATTATTATTATTATTTAAAAAAAATTTTTTTTAACGTTTATTTATTTTTGAGACAGAGAGAGACAGAGCATGAACGGAGGAGGGGCAGAGAGAGAGACACAGAATCTGAAACAGGCCCCGGGCTCTGAGCTGTCAGCATAGAGCCCGACGCGGGGCTCGAACTCACAGACTGTGAGATCATGACCCGAGCTGAAGTCGGACGCTCAACCGACTGAGCCACCCAGGCGCCCCTGAAATTATTTTTTTAATGCTTATTTATTTTGAGACAGAAAGCACGTGAGTGGGGGAGGGGCAGAGAGAGAGAGAGAGAGAGAGAGAGAGAGAGAGAGAGAATCCCAAGCAGGTCAGCTCAGAGCCTGACCATGTGGGGCTCGATCTCATGAACCGTGAGATCATGACCTGAGCAGAAATCGAGCCGGACGCTTAATCAACTGAGCCACCCAGGCGTCCCCATCATTAAGTTTTTTTCAGCAGATGCCACACCGCCAAGGCTGACAAAGGCCGAGTGTGATTTCTGTGGTTCCTGGAGCTGGTCTCCTGGCTGAGGTGGATTCTGATTCTTTCAGAACAAAACCGGGAACTAAAAGTTGCCAAAATATTAAATGCTGGGAAGTGTGAATCTGTTTCCTTCATTTTCAGCCTATTTCTCTCAAATGGGGGGGAACGAAGTTCAATCAGAAGCCTCCCATGCTCCTTTCCAATTATGCAATCGTCACTTCCAAGAATCAGGGCTACTTATTTGGGACCAGAGGACAAGAAAGCACATAGGGTCTGAAGAGCCAAGGGACTCCCTGCCCTGTGGACAAAGAGCCATCCCTAAAGTTCTCCTGCTGAGCAGACACAATATGGAATTATGTTAACAAGACCTAAAACATTCACATGAAATTCTCTCCCAATAAAAAACTTTGTTATCAAAGGATTGTGGCCCCCAGACAAGGGTCACTGCTGCACTATGGGAAAGAAAGAATTTGGACAGCCCTTGGGAGTTGACCTCTGGCCCCATGCCTGGGGTTGGAGGTGATCTGTGTTGACTTTATTTGTGTGTCCTCTAAGAAGGCCCCTTGCTTAAAATAACGAGGGAGCCACTAAATTGTACTTACTTGTCACACTGCATTAATGGATTCTTTTGCAAAGGCTGAAAAACATGGGCTTTTGCCCTTCATGACCCTAATTTTAACTGCAACGAATCTTCAAAATCTATACTGATTTCGGGTGAAGCTTATTTTGGGGAAATGATGAGTTCTATGAATAGTCTTTATAAACATACATTAAACCTAGTTAAAGAGAAAATCTTCAACTACTTAAAAGTAGTCCTCATAAGTAAAAGAATATTCTCGGCATGAGCAGAAAAATTATTAAGAATTCTATTTTGTAAAGTGATAGAATCGTAATTTCTACTTCACCAAAATGTCGTTGTAGTTAATTTTGTTGTGTTGGGGAAATTTTTCTGGCTTCTTAAATCTTCTCCTTTTTCATACTAAATAAATTACCCAGTTTTATTTTGGTTCGGAAACAAAAATAGGCATTTTTACTTGCATCTGTTTGTTCTTGTAGTTTGTGACCTGAGGTAGAATCCTTTCTGCACACTTCTTCTCTCCCAGAGATCACTGAACACAGTTGATTTTCTTTCTTATGAAATAATAACTCAAAAATGTAAATTCTTTATTAAGCCAAAGTATTTTCTGAGTGGTAACTTTACTGTCCTTTGCCTCTCAGTCTTTGGCTAAGATCAAGTGGAAATACAGTCCCTGGCAATATAACGCCTCAATAAATACTTTTAATTTTTTGTCTTTTTAAAGTAGGCTTCACACCCAACGTGGCGCCCATCGCGGGGCTTGAACTCACGACCCTGAGCTGAAATCAAGAGGTGGATGCTTAACCCACTGAGCTACGTAGGCGCCCCAACAAATACTTTTTAGAATAGAGGAGTAAAAATGGAGGATAATTAAGAGAATTCGGAAACAACCAAAAGGAAGCCTTCTTGAGGATCGGGCTTTTTCTGTTTCTTCCCTTCTTTGGATGTGAAAAAAGCTACTGGAGGATAACGCGTGAGGAAAGGTGGCCACATATAATGCCCAGTGACTGAAAGAGAGGGAGATGAAAAATCATTACGATGAAAACAGGTAAGGCTGCTACACCGGGGTTTCCATTGGCCTCACTTAGAGGAGACAGATGTCCCGGGATTTTTTTCTGGGCAGTTAGGTAATATCCACCTGCACAGCTTGTGACCCCATTCCAAAATATCTGTTTATTAGCTAGGGACACTCTGAGAGTGTGGGGGTATGTCCTGTTAGAGTGCACTTATCTCTCCTGGTGGCCTCTGGGGTCCTGTTCCCACGTGAAGGGACACGGTGATGTGTCATTCACCTCGGGAACCTTTGCGGAGCATTCCCTGTTGGGGACGCCACGGTGACCGGGACCTGGTCCCCACTTTAAGAGGGACAGACCAATAGAGCAGACCACTGGGATATTTGGACCAAGTCACTCCACTCTGTAGTTAAAACACAAAATCTTTTTCCTTCTATGATTTTTATGTAAAAAGAACGTATGTCATAAATGCTTAACTTACGACTTATTAAGACATAAGCCACGTTCAATTACTATAAACACTACCACGTTGCACTCGCACACTGTGCCCAGTGTTACACGGCTCAGATTACTCTGATTTAGGTCAGGGGCCTTGAATGAAAGAATGGGCAAGCACTGTTATTTTTCTTACCCTTTGTAAGGGAAGACTCGAATTTTCTTCCAGTGCGAAGAAGCTAGTCCCTAACTGTCTTTCCAGATTTTTAAAAATCTACTTAAAAAAATGTTTTTAACACAAAAAAGTGAAAACCGCTAGGCGTAACAGGCAAAGTCCTCTCCTCATCCGCTTCCCAGAGGGGAGCCCTGTAAATAATGTCCTGTGCCAACTCCGGGGTGAGTTTCTCTTCCTATTTAAGCGACGTAGCTGTATAATGTATATCATTTTGTACAGAAATTGGGTAATTCTACATGTATAATCCTGAAATCTGATTTTCAGGGAGATTAATGCTTCAAACTGGGGTAGTTTTTACACAAGGGAATGCTCTCTGGAGTGCGTGAGGCAAGAAGAGTGTGCGAACTCTTCTGGGGCTGCTCTTTGGAAAAGGAGAGATTGGGGGAGTTTATTTAGAAAAAAACAAAGATAAATGTGAAGCAGGAGGGTCTGACCAGACATACACGAAGGAAAGAAGAAATTCTGCAACTTGTTTGCAGAGCTTTGAGCGTAAGCTAAAGATTTCAAATGTTACAAAGGACTAACAGTTTTGAATGGAAAGATGTTGAGAAGTCTCCCGGCACCCCATTATTTTTTTCCTTTATTTGTTCTGATTGTAAGGACGGTATCACTTAGTTTCCTCCCTCCCTCCCTTCCTTCCTCTCCGTCTTTCTCTCTCTTCTTCTTCTTCTTTTTTTTTTTTTAGGTTTATTTATTTAGGCAGAGAGAAAGGGAGAGAGAATCCCAAACAGGCTCTACACTCAGCGGAGAGCCTGATATGGGGCTCGATCTCATGGCCCAGGAGATCATGACCTGAGCTGAAACCGAGAGTTGGAAGCTTAACCGACTGAGCCACCAGTCACCCCAACGCCCTAGTCACCCCTTCGGCTGTGGTCACCAGGAGCGCCCTCCCTGCCCTCGCGCTGGCTGGCCCAGTAAGACAATATCCTTCCAGTTCCCGTGCCCGGAAGCTCGGAGGTGGCACACTGAAGGCTGGGCTGGGTCCTACAGCCCAATGGTTTCTCTCTGTTGTCCTCTGGGTGTTGGCTTCATCCTCAGGCTTCCTGCTCTGTGTGGGCAGCTCTGGACCAAAGGCGCATACCCCATGACACCCAGCGCAGTACTATGCTAAGCACTTTCCAGGCACTGCATGTAGCTCATTTACTTCCTACAGCCCTGCGGGGACGGGCTACCGCCATTATCCCCATCTTGCACACTGGGAAAATGAGACATGGAAATGCATCACGATGTGCCACAGATCACACAGCTCAGACCTGGCGGAGCTGGAATTCAAATGCAGTGAGTCCCGGCCCTGACCGCGGAGCCCCACGCTTCCCTTACTCGATCGTGGCGTTGAGTTCACGGCCCTTCAGTGGCAACATGTGCACTTGGGCCGCAGCGGGGGAGGAGAATCTCACCAGGACGGGAGCCGCAGAAAGCAATGTTGTGAACCCTTTTCGTGGTAGAAACCGCTGCGTCCCATGCCAGCTACCGATGTCTCAGCCACGGCATTCGGGTAACTAAATTTACATGAATTTGTCAAGTAAACTCAGTTACTTTACAACTTCAGCCTGGATTCCTTTTAAACCGTGTAACGTTTATTTAAGGACATGTGACACAGCTTACGCTGGGGGTAGGAGCTTTCCAAATTACATCTTAAACATCTAGTCATAGCACTTAGCAGTGAGTAAATCATACCTGATGACTGCCGAAAAAATTTCCAAAATGATACACAAACAATAACACCCAGAGTTTTTTCTTTAAAATAATAGGCTTGCAGCTTTTTAACGATCAGCTGTGAGACGTGGATTATTGAGTCCCCTCTGAAAGTGTAAATACCATTATCCACTGAAATAACCGAAGAGCCACATCAATTTTTACCTAAAAAATTCAGGGAAAACATCCCATAACTATGTTTGGAACTTGCTCTGATAATTCATTTCAGCGGGTTGCCAAAATCTGAGGTACACAATTTGAAATCAGTGCTACTGTTTTTTTCCTTTTCGGAAAAAAAAAAAATTATTTTTGGGTGAGCGCAAGCATTGTGGGGGGGAGGGGCAGAGAGAGAGGGACAGAGAATCCAAAGCGGGCTCCGCGCTGACAGGCTGACAGCATGGAGCCCGATGTGGGGCTCGACCTCAGGAACCATGAGATCATGACCTGAGCCGCCGTCGGATGCTCGACCGATGGAGCCACCCAGGCGCCCCTCGATGCCACTGTGGATCAATGAGTTGGCTTCTCTGTCACGTACAGGCTTGGTTTTTATTCCTTGCCAAAAATGCTACACAGAGGCCACACCTCCAGAGAGAGGTATTATTTTTATTTATTTATTTATTTATTTATTTATTTATTTATTTTTTCAACGTTTATTTATTTTTGGGACAGAGAGAGGCAGAGCATGAACGGGGGAGGGGCAGAGAGAGAGGGAGACACAGAATCGGAAACAGGCTCCAGGCTCCGAGCCATCAGCCCAGAGCCCGACGCGGGGCTCGAACTCACGGACCGCGAGATCGTGACCTGGCTGAAGTCGGACGCTCAACCGACTGCGCCACCCAGGCGCCCCTAGAGAGAGGTATTAAATTGTTTACATCCTGTTCACATTTCCATGAGACAGCTCTGGACATTCCTGCCTTTCCTCATTCCGCCACAAAGGCCACATCTGAGCCTGACGAGACAGGTGAGGTGGAAGAGGCCTTTTTTTTTTTTAAATTAAAGTTCTATTTTATTTATTTTGAGAGAGAGAGAGAGAGAGAGAGAGACAGACAGACAGATGGAGGGAGAGAGAATTCCAAGCAGGCTCCTTCTTGTCAACTCTGAACCCTACCCGGGGCTCGATCTCACAAATGGTGAAATCATGACCTGAGCCGAAATCAAGAATTGGACACTTAACCGACTGAGCCACCCAGGCGCCCCTAAGAGGCTCTCTTCTTCCCACTTACAGGTGCAGCAATGGGCTCCGGGCTGTGGTGTGCCCTTCCCTGGGGCCCATTAGGAAGGGGGTCCCCAGTGCAGAGGCGCTCAGGGGTAATCAAAGTCTTGCGAGTAGCAGTAACCCAATCAAGGCCGAGGTGTGGTGGGAGGGGCTCCACCACGAACGACGGGTGTGCGGGGCGGGCGTTCCTGGGTAAGTTACTTCCCCAAGCCCTTGGTTCTTATTCTGGAAATGCAGTCTGAGTAGCAAACTATCTGCGGGATAGGGCCTATTTCAAAACTCAAATGAAATAAAGAAAGAACCCTAGTCCAGTGGTGAATACACAATAGAGGCTATTGTCACTTTATTACAGAAAATACAACCCTCATTATCTCCTGAAGTGAGTGTAACTTATGTATGCGAGACACAGAAAAAGGAAGTTTGAAAACAATTCCTATTTCTGACGAATTACGGATTTCTTTGATAAGACAAAAATGTTCAGTAGTTTCGTGAGATGTTCCCCTAACTTTTCTGGCCTTACAAACAATCTTAAAAGCCATACTTTTTACTTATGGTAATCAAATCTGAAGCTATCCCCAACTAGACCTAAGATACACAAGCAAACAGGGGCCCCCCCTCTGCTTGAGGACAAATCTTATTTTAAAGGAGAAGCCTCCAGGAGTGTGACCATGGCCTGAAAGCCGCTGTGCCCCTACCCTGAGCCGAGTCGGTTGGAAATGAAGGCCCCTGTCTCTGTGCAGGGCAGAGAAGAGGCTGGGAGGGTGGAGGCACATTCAGTCATCTGCCAGTTGAGAGACAACATCAGCTCTGGCACAACAAACCAATTTAATAATGCTTCACCGTTTGGGAACCTGATATTAAGTAATCAAATTCTGGTTTCTGAGAAGCTCATCTGCACATCGAGGGGGGGGTGTTCTGGGCATGGGTTTTATCCCAAGGTCCTAATGGCAATTGAATCATTATTCTGTAAGGCACTGAAAGCAGAGAGAAGATGCAGGGGAGAACAGGAAGGAGGAAGGCAGGCGTGGGGGAGGGCCCGAGCTGCCCCAGCATTTAGAATTTCTTTTTTGTCTTCACCCTGCCCAGCCCCGCTGACCCCCTGCGTGAAGGATAAAAAGCTGCTGCAGCAGGAAAACACAAGGCAGAGGGAGAGTGTATCCATTTCTTTGACGTCCCCTTTATGCTTCTCTTGGGACAGAGGCAGAGGGGTGGTCTGGGGAGCCTGCTGGGAGGAGGGGAGGGCTGGGAGCTGCCGCCTCTAACGCTCCCGACCCGCCGACACTTGGTTGGCCAAGTCTTGGGGAGGAAACTGATTCAGGGAAGAATTCAGCACTACCCTGCCACCTAATTTGACTTGTAAATCCTAGAGGTCTACTTTGCTCTGCAACATTTTTTGTTGTTTTAAGGCGGAACACTCAGGACCGCAGACTGGGTCTACGTAAGGCAGGTGATGGACGGAACTGAGCCCCATCCCTCGCTCCTGTGGTAAAGCCCTAGGCTCCAACGAGACGAGCTGGAGACAGGGCTTCGATTAAGTGAGGTCCTAAGAGTGGGGCCCTGACCCAACAGGACTGGTGTCCTGGTAAGAAGAGGAAGAGACACCAGAGACCATGCACACATAGGGAAGGCCCTGTGAGGGCAAGGCTGCCTGAAAGCCAGAGGAGGGGCCTCGGGAGAAACCAACCCTTCGGACGCCTTGGTCGTGGACTTCTGGCCTCCAGAACCGCGAGGAAATACCTCCTGTTGTTCAAACCCCTCAGTCTGCGGTACTTCGTTGTGGTCCCCATGCGGCTGGTTCCTTGCCTCTACACGCTTTCCTCGACAGCAACAGGACGCGTTTTTCTTCTGTAATTTTCCCCAATTCCTAGACTGAAAGAGTCCTAACTGCGCTACTTGCAAAGGTTTCCCTAAACTGAACATTTCTGCCTCATCGCGGGGCCGGACAATAATTACAGGACTGTGTGCGGGGGCAGCCGGGGCCCCTGGGCTTTGCCAACCCAGCCGCCCCTCCTGGATTTCTCTCCACCTTCTTCACCCGTCTCCCGCCCACCCCCCCCCCCCAGTGCCTCTAACACTTGGGGGGCACAGCGGCTTCCCAGACCTGCTTCCTCTGATGCGGTGGAAGAAATACAAAACTGTGGGCCACTGACCCTACATCATTCACAAATCGTGCCCCTCCCCCTTCCATTTCTCAAAAACACACAGGCTACGTTAAAAATAAGGAGAAACACGGAGAGAGCGAGCTGACAGATTCTCTTAAGTTTAATTTTGATCAAAGAATATCACGTACGTGGCTCGAAAGGTCACACTGTTCCTCAAGGCATACTGTAAGAAATGACAGGCCCCCCTCTGCCGCTGCCCACCCGCTGCATTCCTACGCGAAGCCTCTACCTACGCGAAGCCTCTACCTACGCGAAGCCTCTACCGGCTCCCCACTGCTCTGGATTTGCCAACTTCAGTTACTATCGATTGGCTTCCTTAATACCGAAGATGAGGCTTTAATCTTTCACATCCCACCACTCATGCTCCCCTCCCCTCCTCTTTCCATCCCTCAAACGTACAACTATCGTTACCTTTGGGTAGATCAGGATTTATTGGACTATAAACGTTACTCGGAGTGAGGCCGTCATCCGGATTCTGAACACACTTGCGTCCGGCCACAGCTCCCGCTTCTCCCGGTGCCAGTAACTGCCCTGAGTCTTCCTGAGCTCAGCTGGCTGCGTGCTTATCATTCAACCAATTCCCAGGGACAGGCCTCCAGGTCAGCCTTCCTGGGGCCAAGTGTGAGGGGAGCCTCCCTCGCTTGAGGGTGCCCTTCAGCCTGCAGGCCAGCGTCTGGTGGGATCTCTCTTTGCCGTGACCCTGGGGATTCCCTTCTGGTACTTTCTACCGTCTCAGTTTCCATTCGCCGTACCCACATTGTGGTAGGTACACCCTGTGGCGGCTTCCAATAACTGCTTCTCTTTGAGAGTTGAGACCTGTGACTTGCCCTTAACCAAGAGAATACGGCAAAGGTAAGGGGGTGGGGCTCAGTCGTCCCCCCTGCCAGCCTTCAATAAGTACCATGTTAGGAACGGGCTAAGAAGGCCACAGAAACCACATGTAGCCTTCAGCGGACGGCCAACAAAAAGCTGGGCTCTCAGTCCCACAAATGCAAGGAACTCAGATGAAGATGAACCCTAGGGTCATATGAGAACCACGGTCCCAGCTAAAGCTGGGACTGTGGCCTGAAGGACACTTAACTAAGCTGTGCCTGGACTCCTGATCTGCGCCAACTGTGACATACAAATGTGTACTGTTTTAAGCTGCTCAATCTGTGGGGATGTGTTACAGCTAGGAAAATAGAAAATCAATACAGGGATCTTCCTCTTTTAAACACTTTTTCTCTTGTTTTTCCATTTGCTGCAACTTTATGTTAAAAACTGCATTATTTAGTAGCTTGGCATACGATGAACCTACACACGTTCAAGGGTCAAGGTTATGGTGTGCGATTGCAAAACAAGCTTCTATAAACATTTATATACAGATCTTTATATGGGCTTTTATGTTTCACTTCTCTTGAGTAAATAATTAGGAAAGGATTTTTTTTTTTTTTTTTTGCCATATGGTAGATACGTTTAATTCAATTACCAACTTATTTTCTAAATGGTTTAAAAAAATTTTTTTTTTACATTTATTTATTTTTGAGAGACAGAGTACAAGCAGGGGAGGGGAAGAGAGAGAAGGAGACAGAGTCCAAAGCAGGCTCCAGGCTCTGAGCTGTCAGCACAGAGCCCGACGCGGGGCTCGAACTCACAAACCGTGAGATCATGACCTGAGCCAAAGTCAGATGCTCAACTGACTGAGCCACCCAGGTGCCCTACCAACTTATTTTCTAAAGGGGTCATGTGCTATCGTGCATTCTTTCCAGTAGCATGAGACTTCCAGTTGTCCCATATCCTCACCAACATCCGGTACGGTCAGTTTTTTTTAATCCTAGATATTCTAATAGCTATGTAGTGGTATCTCCCTGCGGCTTTAATGTGCGTTTCCCTAATTTTCATGTGCTTATTACCCATATATTTTCCTGGGTGAAGTGTACGTTCAAATCTTTTATTCACTGTTTGATTTCTCATTATAGGGTTTTGAGAGTTCTTTCCATATTCTGGATACAAGTCCTTATCAGATAGATGATTTGCAAATGTTCTCTCCCTCTCTGTGGCCTATTAAGTTTAGAAATGTTTTTTTTCCTAGATGCCTTTCAGTGTTGATTTCTAATTTAATTTCATCGTAGTTAGAGAACCTATTTAGTATGATTTGAATCCGTTAGAATTTATTGAGATTTAACTTGTGGCCTGGAATATGGTCTATCTTGGCAAATGTCGTGTAAATGCTTGAAAAGAATGTGTATTCTGTTGTTAGACAGAGTGTCCTATTAATGTCGGTTGGGTCAAGTTGGACTGTAGTATTGTCCAAGTCTTCTACATCCTTATTAATTTTCTGTTTATTTGTTCTGAGGGGTTTTAAAATCTCTGCATTTGTGGCTTTGTCTGTTTTCCCTTACAGCTTTGCTCCACGTATGTTGAAGCTTTGTTATTAGATACATAAACACATAGGATTATTATGTCCTATTAATGAAATGGCCCCTTTACAGTTATGAAACAACTCTTATCATCCTTGGTGATATTCTTTGTGCGAGTTCTGTTTTGGTACCCCTGTAGCTTTCTTTTGATTGGTATTGGTATTTTTCCAGCCTTTTTCTTTTAAACTAGATATGTCTTTATATTGAAAGTGGGTTTCTTGTTATGTATTTGAGACTTGCATTTCTAGTCAGTCTGACACTATCATTTAGACCATCTATATTTAATGTGATTATTGATATAGTCGGATTTAAATCTACTATCTTGCTATTCTTTTTCTCTTTGTCTATCTGTTCTTTGTTTCTTGTGTCCTCTTTTTCTGCCTTCTTTGGACTGGGTTTTTTTTGTTTTTTTTTTTGAGAGAGAGTAACAAGATTATTTTGAGAGAGAGTGTATATGTGCATGTGTGAGTGAATGAGGGGCAGAGAGAGAGAGAGAGAGAGAGAGAAGCTCGGACAGGTTCTGTAATGACAGCAAGGGCTGTGCCGTCATCACAGAGCCTGATGTGGGGCTCAGTGTCATCACCGTGAGCTCACGACCTGAGCCAAAATCAAGAGTCGGATGCTTAGCCGACTGAGCCACCCACGCACCTCCCCTTTCGTCCTAACGTTTACATGCCCGCGCCTGGACTGAGTATTTTTAATGATTTCATTTTCTTTCTTGGTTGGTTGAGGAGCTACAACTCTTTGCTGTATCATTTTAGTGGCTTCCTCAGTGTTCATGTGCACACAATTTAGTTTTTCAGAATCTACCATCGAGGGATGTTACGCCACGTCACGTACAGACCTTGCGATATTGTTCTCGTATGTTCCGCTTCTATATATTTAAAAAACTCCACGTTTCTATTATTTTTGCTTTACACAGTCATTTATCTTTCAAAGGGACTTAAATGCTAAGAACAGAAGTCTTTACGTTTACCCATGTGGTTACTATTTCTGGCGGCGTTCTGCGCTTTGAGTAAATCCAGGTTTCTGTCGGGTGTAATTTTCATTCTGCCAGAAGGATTTCTTTTAATATCTCTTACCCTTCAGGTTGGCTCATGCTCAATTCCTTCAGCTTTTACTTGTCTAATAAAGGCCCTTATTTCACTGGAGTATTTGAAAGGCATTTGAACTGGGTAAAGAAACCTAGGTTGAGAATTTGCTTTCAGTACTTTAAAGACGTCGCCCCTCTGTCTTCTGGGCTGCGTGGTTTCTGATGAGAAACCGGCTGTCGATTTATCTCTGTTCCTCGGTACATAATGTGTCTTGTATCCTCTGCTTATTTTTTATGATTTCTCTTTATCATTGGCTGTAAGCAATTTTTTTTTACATTGAAAATATGCTTTATTGAGGGATAACTGATATATCACGTTATATTAGTTTCAGGCGTACAACAGAACGGTTTGAATTTGTATATATTGAGAAATGATCACCACACTAAGTCTAAACATCTCTCACCACACAGAGTTACAAAGTATTTTTTTTTCTTTGTGATGAGAACTTTTAAGATCTACTCTCTGAGCAATTTTTAAATACGCAATACAGTCACCATGTTGTACGTTACATCCGGTGACTTATTACCATATGGAAATTTGCACCTTTTGACCCCTTCATCCATTTAAGGAATTTGATTAAGATGCACCTTGAGAGGCACCTGGGTGGCTCAGTGGGTTAAGCACCTGACTTCAGTTCAGGCCATGATCTCACAGTTTGCGAGTTTGAGCCCTGAGTCAGGCCCTATCCTGACAGTGCAGAGCCCGCTTTGGATCCTCTCTCTCTCTCTCAAAAATAAAATAAGTAAACACTAAAAAAAAAAAAAAAAGATGTGCCTTGATGTAATTTTCTTCATGCTTCTTGTACTCGGGATTTGCTTAACATCTCAAATCTGTGGGTTTATAGCTTCTGTCAAATTAGGAAGATTTCCCCCATTATTTCTTTAAAAAATGTTTTTTAATATTTATTTTTGAGAAAGAGAGAGAAAAAGAGAACGAGACAGTGAACAGGGGAAGGGCAGAGAGAGAGAGAGAGAGGGAGAAACAGAATCTGAAGCAGGCTCCAGGCTCTGAGTTGTCAGCACAGAGCCTGATGCCCGGCTCGAACCCATGAACCATGAGATCATGACCTGAGCTGAAGTTGGACGCTTAACCGACTGAGCCACACAGGTGCCTCTGCCCATTACTTCTTAATGATGCTCTGTTCATTTTTTAAGCCTTTTTTGTTTCATTTTAGATAGTCTGTATTGTTATATCTTCAAGTATATTTCCTTCTGTAATATCCAATGAGTTATTATTTTTTCATCTCAAACATATTTACAGTTTTCATCCCTAGAAGTTTGATTTGTCATTTTTATGTCTTCTGTCTCCACTTAACATGTAAGTCTTTCCATTGCTCTCTTGAACATATAGACTACCATAAAAACTGTTTTAATGTCCCTGTCTACTAATTCTATTATCTGTGTCATTTAAAGGTTAATTTTGATTGACTTTTCTCATTATAGGTTATATTTTCCTGCTTGCCTGTGTGCCTGGTAATTTTGGACTGGATGTCAGATATTTCATCTTCCTGGGGACTGGATATTTTTGTATTTTGGTACTTAGTTCTGGGATACATTTAGTTACTTAGAAACAATTTGATCTTCTAGGATTTTGTTTTATAGTGTTGTTGGGTAGGACTGGAACTGTGTCTAGTCTAGGATGAATTTTTCCCTTCCTGAGGCAAGATCTTTCTTACTATTCTAACCAGTGTCCCCTGATTATGAGGCTGGTGCCTCCTCCTGGCCCTCTGTGGGAGCCACGCACTGGTCCCTCCAATTCTTTTGGGTGATCCTTTCACTGCCTTCAGGTAGCTTCTCTACACACACGCACCGATCGCTTGAAAACCCAAGGAGGCCCCTCTGTGGCCCTTCGGAGCTCTCTCTTTTGCTCTGTACGGCCCCTTCTTCTCTAGTATCTGCTCTGTAAGCTCTAGATGCCTTGCTTTCCCGGGACCCCATGTCTTCAACTCAGGCGGACAGCTGAACTCTTCTGGGTTTGCTGTGGTTTCACAGCACCATGGAACCTTTCCTCCGGCAGCAGTGGAGGCCACTTGTAGGCCTCACCTTGTTAGTTTCCCATTTCTCAGGGATCAATATCTTTTGCTGCCTGATATCTGAAGTCTTGCGTGTTATCTTCTCAAATACTTTGTCTAGTTTTTTACTTGTTTCAAATGGGAGGGTAAATCTGGTCCCTCTTATTCTGTCTTCACTAGAATGCAATTTACTTTTAAGAATGTTATATGTCGCTGGATGAGCTATTATGTTATAAATGTGAATATGAATTTTATAGGCTGATGGAGGTTTTCAAGGTTACCATTATGCTACTCACTCTACCTACAAGGTAAGGTTATTGGAAACATGGTGTTTTTACGTATAGTGACAGAATATACGTGGCCCAAGAATAAAATTAAAGGTCCAACGGTACAATACAGGGGCTAAAAACTAAATTCACTTTCTTAAACCCAGAGTCAAAATTCCACCCACTGATTAACATGTGAAATACATATAGAAACTTGTGTGTGTGTGTGTGTGCGTGCGTGTGTATGTGTGTGTGTAAAACGTTGGCAATCTTTAGAGGGGAGCATGAGAAATCTTATACTTATAATGTAGATTAATACATGTACTTTTTAAAAAGAAAATTATAAAAACAGGAATAAAGCAACACACATTTATGTTTCAGCTTATAAATTGAAAACCAATATGAAAAAAAAAGAGGATTCTCTAGTTACTGCCTAGTTATCTCCTTTTCTCATTCAGAACAAGTCGGTTTCCTTTGAACTTTTCTTTTTTTGCTAAGTCAGCTCCTTGCACGTTGCTCTGCTACCGACAAAGCAGCAAGAGCCATTTGAAGTTCAGGGTGCCTGTCAGCCGCCCTCTCGGTGACCTTGGTGAATGAGAGCTTCTCACGATGGGACATTCTCAAATAAATATGTGGCTCAGGCATCCGACAAGCCTCTGAGTAATTCTCTAGCCTGTTGAAGTACAGTGATACCATCAGCCCATTAGCTATTTTCCCACAGAAACCAAGCCAATAGAATCTGAATTTTTCATATACTTATATATAAATAACAAATTGTCAATGTAGATGCACTTTCCACCAGCAGTTTGATTGGCACCACCTGTCTCCCAGCTTAGTTTGCTGTCCCATTTCCACGATAATCCTACTTCTCCTTCCTCCTCCTTCTATCCCCGCCCCAACCATTACGCCTATTGTAATGTAATTTTCTGTAGGCGAAGAGTAAATCTGGTGCTTACGTGAAAATTTAATTTCAAGCACTTACGTCTAGTGGCGGATGAGGCAAGACTGCAAACATTTGTTTCATTTGTGGTTATGTTTAAGAGTTGAGGCAAGTGAGTGAAGCAGGGTTCTGATTTCTCTAAATTCACTGGGACTGGTGGGTGGGTGGGGGTGGGGGGAGTTGCTGGCTTCCAGAACAGCTGTTTCCCTTCCCTGTAGTCAGTGGGGATTTCCATGGGGGAAAGGGCAAGGACTGGCTCTCTGCCTCAGGTCCTTTGCATTTCATTCTCACCAGGACTTGGGGGACATTGGGAAAGTGAAAACAGTTCCCAATGGGAAAGAGGTTAGGAGGTCTGGAGACAGTTTTATATATTTATTACCTAAACATAAAATTGCATGGACCTCTCTTCTTATAAATCACAGGTTGAAAAACAATGGCCCACATGCCAAATCTTTATTTATTTTTGTAAATAAAGTTTTATGGGAATACAGCACCACTCATTTGTTTATATATGGCCTATGGCTGCTTCTGCACTATAGCAGGGTTGAATACTTAGGACAGAGGCTGTGCAGTCTAAAGTCCTTACCATCTGGCCCTTGACAATATTTGTTGACCTCCATTTTAAAAGAGGACTTGAGAAGAATGTGGGTATTCTACCACCTTCCCCAACGACACCAAAAACATTTTGTAACTAGCGAAGTGCACGTATCAACTGAATGAGAGAGGCTGGTGATAGTAGTGGAATCCTGATAACTGGAATAACAATAAACCCATTTTTCAAAAGGGCATTGACCTGGTATATTCTCCATGTTTTGGGGGACTGCTAGGGGAGAATCATTCTCAGGTTAAGAGAGATTTAAATATAAATGGTAGTATGCTAATTTATAGTGTTCTTTCTTTTAAAAAAAAATTTTTTTTTAATGTTTATTTTTGAGAGAGAGAGAGAGAGAGACAGCATGAACGGGGGAGGGTCAGAGAGAGGGAGACACAGAATCTGAAACAGGCTCCAGGCTCCGAGCCGTCAGCACAGAGCCCGACGCGGGGCTCGAGCTCACAGACCGCGAGATCATGACCTGAGCCAAAGTGGGAACCTCAACCGACTGAGCCACCCAGGCAACCCTAGAGTATTCTTTTTTCTTAGAAACGACTTCATAGATTGTATTTCATACAGTTAAAGTTTGAAGAATACGAATTCATAGATTCTAATTCATAAAACCTAATTTGTGGCTTCTAGATAAAAGTTTTACTTGGAATCTGATTATAATTGGGAAAGCACCTCAGTTCTTGGAGATGTGACATCTTCTTGTACCCAAGGGTATGACTTTCTGGTCCACTTGGGCCAGAGGTGGTGAGTCTATCTGTCCATACGTCATTCAAGGGCTGAAAGAATGACGCTCTTGCTAAGAATCAACAAAACCAGGTCCTGTCAGTGCAAGTGGGGCACTTAATGTTTGAGAGATGGTGTTCTTCTAGGTACTGAAATAGAAGACAAAGCTTCTGTGGCACGTTCAGGTATCAGTGGGACTTGCTGAGGGATCTATGATCTCAGAAGTCTGAAATGGCAGTTGGAATGATTGAGTATTTGCAACTGTCCTTTCAGATCTGGCCCTTTGTCATGTAGGGTAGTCTGGCAAGTGGCCCCAAAGGCCTTGACTGGCTCTGAGACGAGGAGGGTCACCAGAGGGACCTTAGGAGGGAAGTGATCCCTGGGCAGGCAGTTAAATAGAACCAAGGACACATGGGGCTTACTCAGGAAACAGTGGGACCTGCTGGAAGAAGGGCAGTTGGTACAGGGCAGTGGTTTAGCTAACAATGGAAAGGGCACTTTCCTAAAGGAGAAATCAAAGTTACAAATCCGGGGTAAGGGACTGCAACAGGAAAACAATATACTGGTGGATTTGATCAAGGGTGAGGAGTAGTAAAGGGCAAAAGCCCAGAGTAAGGCAGAATCTACTGTATGGGTGTTGTATTTAACATTTGCCACGAATGGCCAACATCTAAAAGTCCTCTGGCCTATCATGCCAGCAAGAGAGCAACTCGGCCGTTCTTCACCCTACCATATACTCCTCCTGGCTGTACAACTGGGAGGGCCAGGGGAGCCCCGTGGGGGGTACAAAAGAAAAGGACCTAAGTAAGACCAGTGTGATCTCCATGTACCTGGGTTTGGACCTTATGACTGCAGTCATTTTGGAAGGAAGCCACAGTGAAAATATCAAAGGGCAGAGGTGGCTGAACTTAAAATATGAAGTTAGTACTCAATGTACCCCATACCCCCCCCCCAAGCCCCCTGCCACCAGCCCCGCCTTTCCCGGCATCCCCGTCTGAATTCCTCGTCTTTCACCAAGACCATCCCAAATTATGATTGATGCAAGGACTGCAATAAAACGATACCATAGTTTTAGTCCTTTCCAAAAATTTAATGAAATCAGGCACACTGGCACAGGTCCACAGGAAAGGAATCAAAGCTGGATACCATGATCACTGCTTCAAAGAAACCGAGCCGAGTTCAAAAGAAATAAGGCTGTGGACAAGTATTGATGTCATTCTTGAGGATACTGATGGTTCAAACCATGAACGTATCACTGTTGACAATGCTAAGTGTGGGGAAAGTGGTTACTTTCTGGCCTACGGAAGACCGTCCTTGAAGTTGTAGCGTTCCTGTTCTGTCCAGTTTCACTGTCTTAACGTTGTAAGTAAATGATTTTTAAGTTAAAAAATTTATGCAATTCCCAAGAAGCTTAAGAAATTTCGAGTTCACTTTTGAAAGAAATAACTTGGGCTGTATACTCAGAGTATTGACAGAGTCTCCTGGGATTAGCGAATGGAAACATTAAAAGCCCGAAAAAGTCCTGAAAAAGAACAAAGGTCAGAGAGTGGGCTGGGAAGCATATGGACGTTGTAACTGAATCCTCAGTTCAAGAAACTGATCTGCAGCAGCTACTTGGAGCCATGAGGAAATGCCTGAGGATTTGAAAGCCCCGGTAGCGTTACTAACCACATCCAAGAATAAAAGTGAAAAACGATACTGGAAAATCCTGAGGTGTCTCCATCTTCATCCAAGATAAGATCTTGGCTCAAGTTCCCCTTAATGGGTCACTAGGCACAAGGCATCGGTGCCCCGCAAAGTCACAATGTGGCTTTTTAACTTCAGCGGGTTCAGGCGGTCGGTCATGCCTCTGTTGCCACAGACAGGGGGACAGCATAAACTTTCTTTTGTCATCTTGTGATCTGATCAAAAACACAGCACTGCTAGGAGATCTGCATTCTAGCTGTTATCCTGGTTTGTTTCCCCAGAAGCCTCCTCCACTGCCAGTGGAGTGAATCAGGACTGTGTTATCTGGTTAGCATCAATCACCTCTTTTATGCAGCCGTGCCTGAGAGTAAACTTGTTTCTCAATGCTACGTGGATGTCCCTTAGAACCTCACCAAAAATTGCAAACGTGCAATCAGAAATAACCATCCACTGTTTCCAGGCACTGGAACCCACGTGCAATCCATGGGACACAGTCAGAGTTCACGTGGCTGGGGTCTGCGCAACAGCGGAAAGAAAGGAATTAATGGGGACGCCAAGCCGCCAGACTGCCACGAGGTTCCAATTCCTGGAGGAGAAGTGAGACCACATGGTGGGCCTGGGTCACTGGGTTTGAGAGATTTCCCTCCCCAAGTACCCGCAGATATGTGCTGCCATATACAGTCACCTACGTAACTCAAGTTTAACATGCGATCTTATTTCCAGTGTTAGCAGGGAATAAGTGTCACATATTCCTTAGGAACCTAAAAAAACATGTGATTTTATATTTTTTAATGTTTATTTATTTTTAAGACAGAGAGAGACAGAGCATGAGCAGAGGAGGGGGGGGGAGAGAGAGGGGGAGACCCAGAATCCGAAGCAGGCTCCAGGCTCTGCGCTGTCAGCACAGAGCCCGACGCGGGGCTCGAACTCACAAACCGCGAGATCATGACCTGAGCTGACGTCAGACACCCAACCGACTGAGCCACCCAGGTGTCCCCCAAAAATTGTGATTTTAAAAAAAGGATTCGTGTGTGATATGTGTAAGTGCTCAAACTAATAGAAGTTGACTTTATAATCATGAAATTGCTACGCTTTTAACACTTACTCAAACGTACTAAGGAGACCTACATACGCTGCTGTAACATGTGTATACATATGCATATGTAATGCGGAGCAGGAAGAGAAGGAGAGGAACAGAGGTAGGAATTTTGTGGGAATAAGATGAGAAACCTTAAGTTTGAGAGGACACACCTTAGGGGGCTGGGGGTCCTCAATCATCCCAACAAAGATGCACTCTGGCAGCTGACTTTTTGGAAGGATCGACCCACTTTTTCTGGGTCGACCCACTTTTTCTGTGGTTCTTTTTAAGGCAAATCATTATTAAAAAAAAAAATGCTATCCAACCTATATGAGTATGGGGACTTCTTTTTGAAGTAGAAAATGAGTTCCTATGGGCAGAATCCATTGAGTGTCAGGCTTTTAAAAGACTTCGTATTTCATATCCGTCAACCTCTGCCTATAACTAAACAGATAAGGGGCGCCTGGATGGCTCAGCTGGTTAAGCATCTGACTTTGGCTCAGGTCACGACCTCATGGTTCATGGGTTCGAGCCCCGCACTGGGCTCTGTGCTGACAGCTCGGAGCCCGGGGCCTGCTTTGGATTCTGTGTCTTCCTCTCTCTCTGCCCCTCCCTTGCTCATGCTCTGTCTCTTTCTGTTTCTCAAAAATGAATAAATGTTTAAAAAAATTAACAGATAATAACAGATAATAAACAGATCATAGTTTTCGACTATGGGAGGTGCTTGATTTATTTGCTCCACGGACTAGACACAGCCTTTGGGATTTTTGCCTGACAAGCACTCTTATCCTGGTTTTCCTGTAACTGCAGAGGCCACCTCACGTGGTGTAGGTGGGTCTGCCTCTGTCTTACCCGCAGTGACGGGGTCAGGGCTGGGATAGGAGGCAAACGGGGCCTGTCAGGGGATCCCTGAACCCTGAGATACAGATGGTAGGACAGAGAAGATTCCTCTTCCTCCGAGACAGTCAGTTTTAAGTGTGAAGTAGGTCACTCCGTGATAGGCAGGGCATCCGTCCGAGGGAGGCCAGGCTGAGAAACGGAGAGCAAAAGCCAGACCCTGACCTCAGCTGTGCCTAGAGCCAGACAACTCTAGAAGTTTTTGTTATTTGGGTCAGTTTCTTCCCCCCTTTTGCCTAAGTTTGAGTTGAGCTGCTCTCATTTGCAACTAAAACGGAGCTCTGAGAGGGAGTGCCAGCCCTCACTGGCTAGGGGTGACTCTGTCATATGCCCCTGCGCTTGCCCTGGAGACGGAAGGTGCTGGAAGGAGGTGGGAAGGCAATCAGAAGCTGCCAGGGGCCCGGGTCCCCTGCAGGCTCATTCGCTTGCCTGAAAATCTCTTTTTTTGGCTAACCTGTCCTTGGTGTTCGCCGGGAGTGGCATTTCAGACACTCCTATTAAGTCACATCAAAGGTACAAAACTGTAAACAAATGTGCAGGAGGTCATTTAAGAATGTTAACACACTCTTCAGGATTAGCAAACATTTGCTATCTTCAAAAGTTATAAGCTATGATTTGGTTTAATATTTTACTTTTTTGTTGTTGTTGTTGTTGGAGAGTGGTGAGTATTAAACCGATTTTCATTCAATTGAAAAAAAATATCAACCCCCTTTTTCCAAGTTAAAAACAATTTAACACTTCAAGGGAATTTATCAGGAATTTAAGAAATGGCATAAAGAGAAACATTTTAGATTTATGAAAACAAAGCAAATTTTTTGGAGGTGAAGTCCGTAAGCGAAAAGTGTTTTTTAACAAAGACAACTCCTCAAATTGACGAGTTTTGCCAAAAATTAACCTTCTTTTCATTCTTTCATTTTCCAAGACTTTAAAACAGTATATTTTTAAGACAAACAATTTGATTATGTATTTTGAGAAACTCTTGATCTGTGAGTTCATCCAGGAGTGGTCTGGTCCCAGTGGAAAGATTCATGACAAAGATACACTGATTATTGTTTAAACTCCTCAAAATGTCACAACTCCTTGCAGCAACTGTAATATTATGCTGTGCTTTATTCAAATTATTGCCCTCTTGGACAACAACAACAACAACAACAACAACAACAACAAACCCGAAACACATTCAGATCTTTGGTTTTAAAGGTATCTTTTCAAATACTTCATTAATTTTCAATTTGAGGCCAGATAATATAATATGACGGCTGCTGTGACTTCCCCCTTCCCATTCTTGACTTGGGGTGTTTAATCCTACTTGCTTCAATGTCTAACTACATTTGCATAAGCCTGCAACAGTATTAAATGGAAGGCTTCATGAATTTGTCAATATTATTTTTGGCTTGCTTCATGGAAAGCAAACATGCGATGCTAAAAGCACAAAAGTTTGAACAGGGAAATAAGCAAATCGCTCTTACATCTGCATAAGACATATTTGTTGGTAAAATATAAAAGAAAAGAGAGATGGGCGTTTAACTGGATTACTCATCTTACAAAATATTCAGCCTTCTTCCTAGGCTATGCTGCACAGTGTCAGTTAATCACATTGGAGAGCTGAAGGAACAAAGACTGTTTTGATGACAAATGAGACAGCAAATGAAGCTCAGATAGGAATAAAGATTCGAGAGGGAAGTATTTTGATTGTTTTTTCGGATCTATGTTGAGATGCTACAGGTGACTGCAGCCTGGTTTCGAATCGACATTCTACCATTAAGTCTGATTTTGTATGTACTTTGTGGTATCCCTGGAGACAACCTAGAGTCATGCGAAATTGCCGGTTAATAACCACACAAAAAGTAGCAGACACAGGTAAATGCATCCAATCTAGCCCTAAGAAGGCCAGGGTGGACATCAGAGAAGGTGAAGGTTTTAGGCAGCAAGGTTACTTCCGAGAACCAAAGCCAAGTGACGTGCGTTGAACTCAATGGATATCTCGCAGAACAACAGTCTCTACGGCTTTCTCGTTCTGCTCTATCCAAGTTTTAGGCCACCCAAGAATGAAATCCAAAACTGAATAAATATGCAGCAACCTCATTTTACAGTCTTCAAGTTCCACCTTATCCTTTATCGGGGCTTCAGGCAAATCATTAACTTGTTTTCAGTTTGACTTATCTTCATTTCCCATATCCAGGGGGTCGCCCTGCTCACTCTTGCCCCCAACATACTCCTAACCTGTGTATCACGCTTATCTATCTCGCTGCTGGCCCAGGATATTAAGTATGGCTAACAGAGTGCCTGGAAACATAAATGTTTATAGAACAGACACGAGAGTAAAGAGGAGAAATAGGTCTTAGTAATTTATTGATAACCCAGGTTGACTGGACATGAGTCACTGGCTTAGAGGCTGCTCAGAAACTCCTTCCAGGTGGAGGCCTGGAAGTGACCAACTTGACTTCTCAGGTTCCAAGAATCAGGCTTGCATGAAGCAAACTTACAAAGGGTCTGCTTTAGAATCTAAATGCCATTTTGTTTATTTATGGACAATGTATGACTCTGCATTTTGAGAGATGGTGTGGTATGACGGGAGGAGCATCACGGAAAGACAGACGTGAAACAGAAGACCGTGCACCCACGGCACGTTGAGGGGCCTCCGTTTTCTCGTTTATGTATTGGGGCAACTGGACCTGTAGCATGATGATTTGCAGAAACACAACGCCGGGCTTTCTCACTCTCTGACCTTGGTTTTAATAACTATTTTGAAGTGTTAATGACTCCAGAATCTTGAATTTAGGGCACAGATTTCTTTATTGTACCCTAGATCCGATGCCCCGTTGTCCAGTGAACGTCTTCACTTGAACTAACAACAAATGCTTCACTCAACGTGTTCGAAGCTCAATTCGTTATCGTGCAGAAAACGGTTAACACGGCAGGCCCGGGAACGCCATCTTTAGGCCTGCTTACAAGGCTGGTGCCTGGAACTTGGATCTGGGGAAGGTCCCTGCCATCCTCTGACTCCTCACGGTGGCTCGCAACACGGTTTACCCCGAGCACCTGCTTTCTTTTTTTGGAGTCTGGAATTCGGTACATGCCAGGCAGAGGGTACCTATGCGGCTGGCCCCCAGAAAAAAACCCCAGGCGCCGAGTGTCTAATGAGCTTCCCTGGCAGACCACATGTCACACGTGCTGTCACAGCTCGATGCTGGAGGGATTAAACACGTCCAGTGTGACTCCACTGGAAGAGGACTCTTGGAAGCTCGCAGCTGGAGTCCTCGGGACTTGACTACATGTGCCTTTTCCCTCTGCGAACTGTGTTTATAAACCACAGCCCTGAGCGTGACTGTTCGCAGAGTCTGTGACTCTGGTGTCTCATGGAGCCTGAGGGTGGTCTTGGGCTCTCCCAACACAGTTATCTTCCTTGTAAAGCTCTTTGCTCCTCTTTGCACTGCTTATCTAAGTAAAAGACAAACAGACCTAAGGGAGGAAGGGGTCAGAAGCGTGAGCCCTTCTTGAATCTCTCTTCCCGTCTCCTGTTCATACAGCCCAGGTCACTCGACCCACCGGCTGCCTCCTCTCATCTCCCTAGACCTCAGCCTAGACGCGTGTATTTGCCTTTGTAACAACTATCACCTCCCTACTAGGCTTTCACGCCTCTAATCTCTCTTCTCTCTATTCCACCCTCCGGACTGCCGCCTGAGTGATCTTTCTAAAATGTGAACACAGTCATGATATTTATTGCTCTGCTTCAAATCCCCAGGCCCCGCAGAATAAAGCGCTGACTCCGAACCTTCCCCCAGGGCCTCGCATGACTTGGGTGTTGCCTTCCTGCCCAGTGTCATTGCTCACACTCTTCTGAATCTTGTTGCTTGCACATGTGATCACGGTTAACATAGAACGTTAGCAATGCTTTCTCATGCCTTGACGCTTTATGCTTGCTGCCTTCCTGTCCCCTGTCGCCTGGCTAATTTGTTCTCATCCATCACAATCGGGCTGAGGCAACTCCAAGCTCAGCCTGACCTCCCAGGTCAGCCAGCCAGCCAGCCCTCGGTGCTACCTGCGCTCCGAGGGCAAGACCTCTCAGCTTTTCAAGGGTCTCTATATTTAACTGTCGCCACGCCTTTGAACTCCTCGAGGGCGAGGTCCAGGCCTTTGTTGTTCCGTTTGTTCTTTCTCATGCCCTAGTACACAGCGCTTTTCAATAAATATTGAGTGAGTGAATCAGAAATGAGGCATTTGTGTGTTTGCACGGTGATGCATCCGTTTCGCTCGAACTGCCTAATGAATCATCACTGTTTGCCTGAGCATCTCAAGTTTGTCTAAAGGAAGAAGATTAGTCAATGAGAGAATCAGTTCAGGTGAGAGAAATCTCTCACCTGGATTCTCTTGGTGACAACAATAAAATCTTATTCCTCAGTGCCCCCTACTCTAAATTCCAGGCGGTCCCATACGTTCTGCTGCCCATATCCCGCCCGGGGCAATGAATTTAATTCTCCACTATGTAAATATTAACCGAGTTCTTTTGATCAGATTTTTCTGAACTGCTTCCCACAAACTCAGTACTGTTTATCTTAGAGATGTCCGCTGACTGACCTTGGCCTGCTTTGCCCTTCACTTAAATCCTAGTATCTTTCTCCAAGTCTCTACTGTTCCCTCCCTACATTACATGAAGGATTTGAGTCTGGAACCAAGCAAAGCCAAAATCCACTGGAAGCAATGATTTCCTCATAAATAAAACGGATGATTCCCTGGTGCATTATGTAATACACCGAGGAAGAGCCTTCTCTTCCCATCTCGTGGCTGATCTATATGTGCCCACAGGACAGAGAGCACAGCTGGTCTCCGGTGTGAGGGTCCTCAATGTAGTGGCAAGGACACTCGAGGAGCCGCCCTGGGACACGCCAATCTCCATGTAGTTTGATCAGCAGGAAAACGTCACCACCTCTAATCATTTCCAGGAAAGAAAACTATTTAACAAAATGGTAAGAGGAAAGCTTCAGTCTTAGGACAGTACCTGCTAGGTTTTACAACATTTCTCATAAATGCTGGAGTTGTCTTTTCTCATACAAAAGACCATTCTTAAATTTTCCATTCTGACTTTATAAAACACCAATCCAGATCCAGTTGAGAAATACAGAGGCTTAAAACTAACAGGACCAGGGGGCATCACCCCACCTAAGAGGTACAGGGGTTTGCTCTGTGGGAGAGGCAAAGCTTCTAGTACAAATGTCCCAATTCAGTGTACTCACTACTGCACCATTCTGCCTTGCACTGATTAGCTGTCTTTTGCTTTAAAAATAAAAGTTCCTTGGGACTCCTGGGGGGCTTAGTTGGTTAAGCCTCTGACTCTGGATTTCGGCTCAGGTCGTGATCTCACGGTTCGTGAGTTTGAGCCCATGTTGGGCTCTACGCGGACACCGTGGAATCTGCTTGGGATTCTCTCTCTGCCCCTCTCCCACTCATGCTCTCTCTCTCTCTCTCTCAAAAGAAATAAACATTAAAAAATAAAAACTAAATGAAAACAAAAAAGTTCCTTTAGAAGTATTGTGTGGGAATGCCAACTGGTGCAGCCACTCTGGAAAACAGTATGGACGTTCCTCAAAAAATTAAAAACAGAGCTACCCTACAACCCAGCAATTGCACTACTAGGTATTTATCCAAGGGATACAGGAGTGCTAATTCGAAGGGCCACATGCACCCCGATGTCTATATAGCAGCACTATTGATAATAGTCAAAGTATGGAAAGAGCTCAAATGTCCATCGACTGATGAATAAAGAAGATGTGACATATATGTCACACACCCTTGGTGCACACCTGTAGGTGGCCCTCCACACAACTGGCCTGGCCACACCCACAAGGCCATGCAGGGGGCATCAGGAATCCGGGGAAAGGAGGGGACCAGCACTTTCTGCGGGCACAGGGTCGGGGGTGTGCACGAGTCATGCCCTTTCCTTCTTGGGGGACAAATGACACCCCAGCCCTCCCCCCACCAACCATAATTTTCAGGACACAGCTCTATCATGGGGGTTGAATGGGCTTCTGTAGGCTAATTGCCATCTATCATATTGAAAAATTTGCAAAGGTGAAACAGAGTAATGACTTTTGATGGCTGTCAGCCTGTAGGTCAACCTTAAAAGTGAGCAAGCGAAACACAATTCCGCAAAGCATCCCGAAGGCGCTTCGCGTAAGCTCACAAGTGCAGCCCTTGCCACCATACCAGAGCCCAAAACAGATGGGACAGACGCCTACACTCAGTGCTCCCATACTTCCTGTTCCTCCACGAACCCCAACATGGCTCTGACCCTCCCAGAGCGTCAAGCTGCAGCAGATACACATCTTTCTAAACTCTCTTTGTGAAGCTACTTACATTTCATCAACGTGGTAAATCAGCTTAAGCTCTTACTAGGTGCCGAAATGATAACAAGAAATTGAAACCCTCAGTCTATAAGCCACGGGTTGTTGCTGAGTGGCAAAGGAGGGTGAGGATTTTGTGTTCTGCTTTCCTCAAAGAGATAAGACTATTTCCTGGAGTGTTTTAATTGAGAAAGATAAGGTAGGAATACATGTGTCTATGTATGTGTCTATTTTAAGTCTAGATCTCTTTGGTCTTAGAACACGCTGGCGGGGGATCATTATTTACGTTTGCCTCCTAATCTGTATGTCTGTTCCGGAAGACCGAGGTTTTCAGCAAAGGACTTGAAGAAGTTTAGCTTTTAGTAAAACTTAAAGATTAGATCGACAGAAGTCAGGATCATGGAAGATAGAAACTGAATAAAAGTCAAGACCTAGTTAGGCAGTGGGTGTGTGGTCCGGGCATCGTACGATTATTGGAGCTGAGCTGTTTATTGGTTTTAGAGCTTCTTGTGAACCGAAGCAAGAAGGGGAAAACACGCAGGCCTAGGATGTGCCTTGAAAATGTATTTTCATTCTCTGAGGGCAGCCGCACAGAAAACGAAGTGAGGAACTTCAAAATGTTATCATTACTTAGAAATTCATTCAATAACAGGAACCTACTGTGTGCTAAGTCTGGCGTTTGGGACTCGGACGAACAGGATGTGGTTCCTGCCCTCCCAGGACTCATCACAGAACCACACTTGCCACTTTCTAGGGGAAGACAAGCTTGCAGGTCCCCTAGCTCGGAGCTGTGAGCACTGCACCAAAAATCACCGTGTGAAAGTGTAAAAGGAGCGCACAGAAGTTACTGAGCCCAGAGGACCCTCTCCTGTGAGCTCCCTGGAAGGCGCCCCAGGTAAGACGACGGTGTCCCGCAGTGGCAAGTTGCTCTGTGCAGCACCAGTGTCCCTTGAAAGAGTGCACCGTTCCAGGGGCACAGACAGACCGCAGCGTCTTCCAAAAATCCTCCAGAAATACCATTTCCCAAGCACGCCTCTGATAAAAAGTCAGGCAGCTGATAGCTCAAGCTTCTCATCTCTGGCAAAGGCAGGGGGTGAATCTCTTCTACCATGCCGTGTTCCTACGCCTGGCAGATCGATCATGTGGCTGGTAGGGTTCCATCAAGGAGCCAAACGCAGTCTCTCACCTAAAGAGATGACCAATCCATCCCCAAGAGACGGAGGCCAGGCCTCACCTTTGAGAACAGTTCTGGACCTGACACAAACACATTAACTAATGGGTGACAGAAACACTAAGAGAAGAAGTGGTTAATGTTATTCCGGCTGATATTCAAAGAGACTCAAAGGGACGGTTTTAACTAGAAAAGCCACAGGAAAATCTCAACATATCGCAATTAAAAGTTTACCTTTTTTTTAAAGATTTTTTTTTTTTTAATGATTATTTATTTCTGAGAGAGAAAGAGAGAGACACAGAGCGTGAGTGGGGGAGGAGCAGAGAGAGAGGGAGACACAGAATCTGAAGCAGGCTCCAGGCTCTGAGCTGTCAGCACAGAGCCCGACGCAGGGCTCACCAACCACCAGATAATGACCTGAGCTGAAACCAAGAGTCAGATGCTTAACTGACGGAGCGACGCAGGTGCCCCCTGACTCACACAATTTTAAAGACTGTATGGAATTAACGAATATCAAGCAGTATGGTTTGGGACACCATCTGCTCCCATAATGGGATTGGTTTTGGAGCAAATCACTTGAAGCCACTCCTTCTAATTAGATGGTGACCAGAACCAAGGTCATTTGCAGTAACTCCTGGGATGCGAAAATAAGACCGTACGATCAGTACAGAGGTGGTATAACATTTCTGAGGAGGCAATGCCGGGGTTGAATGGCGGCTCTGACAGTTACTAGCTCTTTGATTAGGGCGAGTTACTTAACCTCTCTGTGCCTCCTTGGTTTCCCTGTGTGTAAAACAAAGCCAGCGATGTTGCCCACCTGGAAAGGGCGCAGTGAGTGTTAAGTGAATCAATACATACAAATTTCTCAGAATGCGGCCTGGCATCAGTAAGTGCTCAGTGAATGTTTGCTCTGATTGCATTTTTTTATTATCCTTATAATTTATGTAAGCATCCCTTTCTTTCTGGCTGCGTTTCTATGCATTTTTACATCGTTGACATTATGCGCTATGAACCTCATGTATTTTCCCACTAAACAAATCAATTGTTTCTCCAAGTCGTTAAACATTATAAACATACAAACACTGTCTATGTTTAGGGACAATCATTCTGGTCCTGAAACTATCCAGACGTTAGTACCTTTAACCTTCCGTTCAATGAATCTTTTTAAAATTGCGCATTCCGGGGGTGCCTGGGTGGCTCAGTCGGTTAAGCGTCTGACTTTGGCTCAGGTCATGATCTCACAGTTCATGGGTTCGAGCCTCGCGTGGGGCTCTCTGCTGACAGCTCGGAGCCTGGACCCTGCTTCGGATTCTGTGTCTCCCTCTCTCTCTGTTCCTCCCCTGCTCTCACTGTCTGTCTCTCTCTCTCAAAAATAAATAAAGATTAAAAAAAAGAAAAAAAAATAAAATTACACATTCCGCTTAGGAGAAAAGGGTGGATTGTCTGGGGGCTAGGAGAGGTCTGCTCACGTGCGCCATAGACAAGGTACAGGAAAAAAAAAAAAGAGAGACAGAGTTACACTGAGGGCCTGTGAAAATTTACTGAACTATTGTAGGCAGAGTTTTTGAGTTTAAAGTTGTGATGCATGGAAAGCAGCGTCTGCATGTTGATAGCGTGGGGATGAGGACGGGGTGTCACAGAAAGGTGCAAAGTAGGCTGGTGCACTTGAGAAGAACTGGACACTCTGTCACTGTCCCCAGCTTGACTCTTCTGTGATCACGAAGAAGTGCCAGGGCAGGATTTATGGGCGTATGTTCTTTTAGTGCTGGTGGCGGGGGGGGGGGGGGGCTCCCCATCATGGTTTCCAGGTACTATATTAACTATTTGCTGTCCAAATAAGAGAAGAATCTGTCTGAAGTTGTAATCAGTAAATGCCACGTCTTCTTCCCGAACCTTCTGTTCTTTTCCCAGTGAGGTGGCGACACCGGTCTTTTTCTTTTTCCCCCCTGTCTGAAGTACTTCCTACTCCAAAGAAAGATATAAGGTTCCGATTTACGCCTCGAATGAAAACCAAGGGGGCTTCAGAGAAGCGGAATAGATGTCCTGTTGGAATCCCGTCGTCACGTGGTTTGGGGTCTCTCCTGTCTCTTCCTGCCAAAATGACTCCATTTCCAAAACGGAGCACATTCCATTCTTTATGACAAACTTATCAAGATTAAAATGACCTTCGGCTGTCAAAACAGCTTGAAGAAAGTCAGTTACGGTTATTATAAAGAATATAGAACTTACAGCCCTCTCTTCAATGATCTTTACCCATGTGAAAAGTATAAGTAAATAGGTTTTAATCAGCATGAAGGACTACAAAGAAGGAATCTGCCAAACTCGTTAGGGGAGAAAGGCCAACGCCATAATGGATCTGGGAGCTGGACCCACCATCGTCAAGTTGACGTTTCGTAGACCAGTCCTTGTAACACGTATTTGCGGTAGACGACTAAAAACTGTCCCTTAGACGAGCGAGCAGCAGTCAGGATTTTTCACTGCTCGAAGAGAATCTTTCACGTATCATTGTGACTTCATAGGTTTGATGACAAGTTAACTCTTTGCCGCTTGGGAGGAGCCTCAGCCAGGCCATAAAAAAGTGAGGAAAGCTAATGGAAACTCGGTGGTGGTCCCAGTGGACTTATAATAACTGTCATAGGGCAGCAAACAAGATAAAAGTGGAGGCTTGTAACGGATCGGAAATACCTGTGCAAGTCAGGCAAATAATGCCCGGCACCTCAGAGAACAGATTCCTTCCTTCATTTGTAGGATGATTCGCTTTACTTGTGTAATGTCGTTTGAAGCAACTCTAAAAGCTTTTGACTCGCGGCAAATGACACCTCGCTCAGAAACCAAACTACCGAGGCTCAATGACTACATGGATATAGACCTCGCATTTCGCCGCTCTCCCCACGGATGGTCCTGGAATGCAGAAGCAACCTATCTGTCCCCGGACCCAGCCTGGAGCTGCCCGTTTTCACCCTCCCGGCCACGCGGTTACCTAGTACAAGATCCGTTCTGCGAAAGGGCTCCACCAGCCCGGGTGGTTACAACTGCTAGAGGTTTTGTTTCTCGGTTTTAAAGACCACAAAGAATGGCCTGGAGACCTTGCATCATGGGCACGCGCAAGGTGGCCCTGCACACCCCCAGGGGCCACCATTCCCACAGACCGCTAGGTCTGGGGATGGTCTGCTCACATCGGGCCAGTGGCCAAGGGCTTCTGATGGCTCACTCCCACGGCATTCAACTCCCAGCTAAGGCCCTTTGTGGTCGGGGGGCTCCTGCCCCTGCTCTGTCTGGAAGGCTTCACCCTGGCCCTCGACCTCCATAAACACCACTCTTTTTCAGGACATCTCAAGGGCACTGCCGGGTTCTCTCTATTGCTGCCCCTTCTGACAGGAGATGTGAGTCCTTACTGTC